>NW_022103900.1:26083879-26138614 GCF_000313985.2 Echinops telfairi
CCCCACTATCATGATCCCAATTCTACCTTACAAATCTGGCTAGACCATAGGATATGCGCTGGTACAGATAGGAACTGAAACACAGCAATCCAGGACAGATGAATCCCTAGGACCAGTGGTGAGAGTGGCGATACCGGGAGGTTGGAGTGAAAGTGGGGTAGAAAGGGGGAACTGATTACAAGGATCTACATATAACCTCCTCTGGAGGACTGACAACAGAAAAGTGGGTGAAGGGAGACCTTGGACAGTGTAAGATATGACAAAATAATAATTTATAAATTATGAAGGGTTCATGAGGGAGGGGGGACAGGATGGGAGGGGAAAAATGAGCAGCTGATACCAAGGGCTCAAGTAGAAAGCAAATGTTTTGAGAATGATGATGACAACAAAGGTACAAATGTGCTTGACACAATGGATGGATGTATGGATTGTGATAAGCATTGTAAAAGCCCCTGATAAAATGAATTTTTAAAATGCAGTAATATTAATAGCTCGCATTTATGTAACATTTGTGCTGTGTTCCACCTTTTTTCTGACAGTATGTTGTACTATGGTGGCGCATAGGTGGCTCTGATTCCGGAAGCAATGCGACTGGTATTTTAAATCCCCACAGGGTCACTCAAAGTGAACAGGTTTCAGGGGAGCACCCGGGCTAAGAACAGACTAGATGAACACATTGTCTGTCCATTTCTGAGGGGTTTGTGACTGAAAGCCATCTGGACATCAGGGAAACATTGACAGCTAATAGTGCCAATAGGTGACCCTCTCAGGTTCGAAGGTACTGAAAATACAGTTGCTTCCTCAAAGTAGAGTGAGCCACAATGATGAAGTCAAGTGTTTTTGACTTTCATTTGCTGAGGGGGCCTGGCTCAAAATGAGAAGAAACAACTTCCTGCTTCCATAATAATTGGAATGTGGAATGTAGGAAGTGTGAATCTGGGAAAATTATTAGGTGACACAAAAGGAAATGGAATGCACAAAGTTGGAGAGAGTAGACATTAGTGAGCTGAAATGGGCAAGTGTTGGTCATTTGTGTTGCTCATTATATAGTTTACTAGTCCAGGAATAACACACTCAAGAAGAATGATATTTCATTCATTGTCAAATATAACAAATCTATCTTGAAGTACGATACTGCCTGTGATAGGATACTATCTATCCAGGTACAAGGAAATCCAGTCAGTACAACTATTATTCAAATTTGCCCTCCAAACACTAAAGCTAGCAATGAAGATCTTGAAGAAATCTAACTTCTTCAGTCTGAAACTGATCAAACATGCCATCCAGATAAATTGATCCTTGTTGGAGGTTGAAATGCAAACGTTGTAAGCAAGGACCAAGGTACAGTAGTTGGCAAACAGCCCTGGTGATAGAAAGGAAGCTAGAGCTAGTCTGACATACTTTTGTAAGACCAATGACTTCTTCATTGCACATGCCTTTTTAAACACCACAGAAGGCCACTCCCCACATGGACCTCTCAAGACGGAATACATAGGAATCAAATGGACTACATCTGCGGGAAGAGACATTGGAGGAGCGCAATGCAAACAGACAAAACAAGACCAGGGACCAACGGTGGAAGAGATTATCAATTGCTCACATGAAAATTTAGGTGAAATTGAAGAATATTTAAACAAGTCCAGGAAAACCAAAATGCCATCTCAAATATACCCCAACCACATTTAGAGAACATCCCAAGAATAGTTTTAACGCATTGAACACTAATGACAAAAGACCAGACTGTGAGAGAACATCATACAAGAAGAAAGAAAAAGGTCATGAAAAAGACAAGAAGAAAAGTGAAAAAGGAAGGAAAGAAGAAAAAAAGATGAAAATGGATGTTGGACGATATTCTAAACTGGTTGTCAAACATAGAGTAGCTAAAGCAAATGAATAAAATGTGCAGTAAAAGAGCTACCCTGTTTCCCCCAAAATAAGACAGTGTCATATTAATTTTTGCTCCCAAAGATGTGCTAGGTCTTATTTTCAGGGGATGGCTTATTTTTTCATGAAGAAGAATATGGTACACATTTATTGTTTATTGTTTTATTAAAAGAGACCTCACATTTCCTGTTTGCTCCGGCTGCACTGCGGCCAACAGTGAGCTGCACGGCGGTGCCCACCACTACAGTCCAGAGTTATGGTAGCTTCGGGGGGCCTTATTTTCAGGGTGGTCTTATTTTCGGGGGGATGCCGTATATTTCAGCGAGAGGCAAAACTGTAAGTAGGTCTTTTTTGGGGGGGATGTCTTACTTTCAGGGAAACAGGCTAAACAGAAAATATCCAAGAGCAGTGAGAGAAGATAAAGCATGTAATATAATGACGTGTCAGAGGCCTGGAGTTAGAAAACCACAAAGGAAGAACACACTCAGCAGATCTTAAGGTGAAAGAATCAAATGACATTTCAAGCCTCACATTAGAATATTAGAGGATTCTATCAACAAAATATTGAACGATGCAGGAAGTATCAAAGGAAGTTGGATGGAATGCACAAAAAAGAAGTGGTTCCCATTGAACCATTTCAATTGGTAGCATAGGATCCAGAACTAATGATACTGAAGGAGGAAGGTGCACTGAATGTATTAGCAAAAAATAAGGCTCCAGGCATTGATGAAATGTTAGTGTTTCAACAGCTGATGAAACACTAGAAACACTCCCTTGTCTATGCCAAGAAGTTTGGACTGGAAGAAATACATAATGGAATTATCAGACAATGACATTAACTCACATGCAAGTAAACGTTTGCTGAAGATGTTTCTTCTTTTTTTTTGGCCTTTAATCATGAAATTTATTTATTTTTTTAATCATTTTATTGGGGGCTCGTACAATTATTATCACAACCCATACACACATCCATTGTGTCAAGCACATTTGTACATTTGTTGCCATCATCATTCTCAAAACATTTGCCTTCTACTTAATATCAGCTCCTCATTTTCCCCCTCCCTCCTCCATCCTCTGTCCCTCATGAACCCTTCATAATTCATAAATTACTATTATTTTGTCATATCTTACTCTGTCCAATGTCTCCCCTTGCCCCCTTCACTGTTGTCCATGCCCCAAGGAGGAGGTTATATGTAGATTCTTATAATTGGTTCCCCCTTTCCACACCACATTCCCTCCACCCTCCAGGCATCACCACTCTCACCACTGGTCCTGAAGGAGTCATCTGTCCTGGATTCCCTGTGTTTCCAGTTGCTATCTGTACCAATGTACATCCTCTGGTCTAGCCAGAATTTTAAGGTAGAATTGGGATCATGATAGTGGGAGGAGGAAGCATTTAAGAACTAGGGGAAAGTTATGGGTTTTATCATTGCTACCCTGAACTCTGGCTGGCTCGTTTACTCCCCGAAACCCTTCAGTAAGAGGGTGTCCAGTTGCCTACAGTTGGGCTTTGAGTCTCCACTTTGCACTCACCCTCGATTACAATGATATGATTTTTTGTTCTTTGATAGCTGATCCCTGGTCCCTTCCACACCGCATGGTCACACAGGCTGGTATGCATCTTCCATGTGGGCTCTGATGCTTCACAGCTAGATGGTCACTTTTTTATCTGCAAGCCTTTAAGACTCCAGACACTATATCTTTTGATAGCCGGGCACCATCAGCTTTCTTCACCACATTTGCTTATGCACACATTTGTCTTCAGTGATTGTGTCGGGAAGGTGTGCATCATGGAATGCCAATTTAATAGAACACATTCTTGCATTGAGTAAGTACTTGAGTGGAGGTCCAATGTCCACCTGCTGCCTTAATAATAAAACCTATTACTATATGCATGTAGATCTATTTCCCCACCATCCTATATAAATATATTTACATATGTACATGCCTGTATTTAGACCTCTATAAATACCCTGTGTCCTAGTTCTTTCCTCTATTTCCTTTTACTTTCCTCTTGTCCCACTATCATGCTCAGCCTTCATTTGGGCTTCATTAATTTGCCTCAGTTACATTGCCCTTGCAGAATCCCTACCAGGCCCTCACACCCACCTTGCCACTAATTTTGGATCACTTGTTGCTCTCCTGTCCCTGGGTTGGTCAATACCAGCTCCTTACCCTCACCTTCCCCCTCCCATGGCCCCTTGGAACCATTTGTAGTGTTTGTATACAGTAGCTTTTTCCCTGTGCCCCTTTTGCATTTTTCTTTTCTTTCTTTCTTTTTTTTATAAATTTACCTCAGCCAACTCATGTACTTATCCTTTTGTGTTTGGCTTACTTCACTTAGCATAATTTCCTCCAGTTCTTCCCATGCGGCGATATGCTTCATGCGTTCATCACTGCTTTTTAGCGATGCATAGTACTCCATTGTATGTATGTACCACAGTTTTTTAATCTATTCGTGTTGATGGAAATTTCAGTTGTTTCCAGCTCCTTGCTATTGTGAACTGTGCCGCAATGAACACTGGAGCACCGATGTCTAGCCGTAGTTGGTTTCTTGCCTCTTCTGGTTATATGCCCAGTAGGGGGATTGCTGGGTCCTATGGTAGCTCAATTTCCATCTGTTTTAGAAATCGCCAAATTGATTTCCATAGTGGCTGTACATACCTACAGGCCTACCAGCAGTGGATGAGCGTTCCTATCTCACCACAGCCCCTCCAACACTTGTTGCTTTCTGAATTTTTGAATTGGGCTATCTTTGAGGGTATTTGGTGGTGGTATCTCATAGTTGTTTTGATTTGCATTTCTATTATGGCTAATGATCAGGAACATTTTCTCATGTGTTTATTGTCCATTTGGAGGTTGTGATGGTAAAAAGGGAAGAGAGAGAGGGGAAAATAAAGAATAAAGAGATAGCTGATCCCTGATTCCTGAATGTGGGGTCAGAGGGGTTTAGATCCTGCCCCACAATGGCAGGTTGGTGTGTCCTTTTAATGCAGGGACCCAGTAGTGCTGGGCGGAATTGCCCTCATTGGTGAGATCACCGTAGCGGTCCAACGGAGGTTTCCTCAGCAGCGCAGTGCCCTGTAGATGGCTGTCACAGCTGCATCGTGTGGTGTACAGCACTCCTACAGAGGGCAGGTAGGAGTTCCCAAGCTATTTGGGTTTATTTGTCCTAGGCAGAGGGTAGTGACCTGGAAGCCAGTAGTGGCATATGATAGGTAAGAGAGGGAGAGAAGAGGAGAAAGAGGGGAAAAGAAAGAAAATAAAAGAGGGAAAAAGCAGAAAGAGAGAAAGAAAAGCAAAGCAACACAAACCCGAGCTTGTTGAGCTGACTGCGGTGGGAAAGCAACAAGAGTGAGCAAATAAGGAAAGAAGAAATAGAGTGGTAAGTAAGGAGATAACTGAGATTTGATCACCTGTCTGTGAGGCTGGAGGAGTTTCAACTCTTCCTCAAGGTAGCGGGGTTGTGTACCTGCTTGATGTAGGGTTGCACAGATGCAGGGTGGGATTACTCTCAAAGGCAAGATCGCACCAGCTGCAGGCGTCAGTTCCTAGCATGGTATTGAATGCTGGAGTTCACTGGTATACCTGCTTTGTGCTGTATGTAGCACTACTGCTGGTGCCCTACTAGATCAGAGGATTTTATTTTTTAATTTTACCCCCCTGGCCATTTAGAATAGAATAAAATTAAATTGTCTCCCTCACTCTCTGGGCTGCAGCCTGAAGATGTTTCAATGAAGATTGCAGCATTATATCCACAGGGAGCTACCAAAAATTCAAAATTAATTCCGATGAGGAAGTGGCACTAAGGTAATCATTGATGATATTTGGTGGATGTTGGCTAAGAGCAGATATTTATTGACTATGCAAAGGTATTTGGCTTTGTGAATAATAACAAACTATGGGTAACATTCAGAAGAATGGACTCTATATGAACTAAGAGGCATTTGCTCAACCAGAAAAAGGGAATACTGCATAATTTAAAACCAGGAAAGATGTGTGTCAGTGCTATATCCTTTCACCATACTTATCAATCTGTATACTGAGCAAGTAATATGAGAAGCTTGCCTATCTGAAGAGGAATGTGACATTTTGATTAAAAGAAGACTACTTAGCAGGCTGCAATATGCAGATGATATAACCTTGCTTGTTGAAAGTGAGGAAAACTTAAAACACTTGCTGATGAAAATCAAAGACTGCAGCCTTCAGTATTAACTACCATTCATTGTAAGAAAACCAAAACTCTCATAACAGGGGCTACGGACAGCATCATTGTAAATGGAGAAAAGATTGAATGTTTCTGGATTTTATTTTGCTTGGACCCATAATCAATGCCCAAGGAATCAGCAATCAAGAAGTATGTATTGCATTGGGAAGATCTGCTGCAAAAGACTTCTTTAACGTGTTGGAAAGTAAGGATGTTAATTTGAAGATTATTTTCAACATCTTTAATATAATTCACATATCATACAATTCAGTGGTTTCAATTACATCAAGAAGAGTTGTACAATAACACCACAACCAGTTTTAGAACCTTTATTTTCTTTCTTGTACTCATCATTATTAGCATCTCTTTCCCCCCCAACCTCCATTGTCATATTCCTATGGAGTCATTAATCCAATAGAGATTTACCTATCCTGGCAACATAGATTTACCTATCCTATATTTCATATAGAGAAAACATATTTAAAGTTCATAAAATGACAAAATAAAATAAAGACCTCAATTAAAAGGAAAGTAGAAAATACTGCAAACACGAACAAAATTAAATGGATCTTAAGGGAGATCAATTGTCAGGGCACTACGTTTTGAACTAACTTCATCTCCAGCAATCCACTTTCCAAAGCATTCGGCATGACAGCAAGGCTATTTCCAACCCTGGTCCATGATCAGAGGGGATTTACCAGGACACTAACCATGTGTATTTCCCCCTTCCTGTTTTAAAAATGGAAACAGCTTTAAAATGGGCCAAAAGGGAGATCAAATGATAAGACATTATATTTTAACCTAACTATGTTTGCCTTAATTGACTTTATAATGCTCACTCTCTCTGATAGCAGGGATATTTAAATCCCTCAACTATGACCAGAGGGAATTCATCAAAGGCTTAATCCATGTGCGGAGCCTGAAAATGGATTTTGGGTTTCCACTGTCATCCATAGCCTTCTGTAAAACAGGTGTTCACAATTTAAGCTCTGATACCATTCCCTCCTTTGGGTTGGGATTATATTATTTGCAATCCTTGGCTCACACGGACTGGTATACTTCTTCCATGTGAACTTCATTGACACCTCACTTAGGTGGCAGCTTGTGTGAAAACAAGCCTTTAAGACCTCAGATACTACAAACAATCATATCAATGCAAATGAGGGGGGTCAGGGTAGAGATCCAAAGCCCATCTGTAGACAGTTGAACATCCCCTCACAGAAGGGTCTCAAGAAAGGGATGAGCCAGTCAGGGTGCAGTATAGCACCAACACAACACACAACATTCCTCTAGTTCAGTAGTGCTTCCTCCTCTCCCCCTTGCCAATATCATGACCCCACTTGTACTTTACATGTCGAGACCGAGCATGTACACTGGTGCAGATAAGAGCTCTTGACACTTGGAATCCAGGATAGATATACCCCTCAGGAACAGTAATGGGAGTAGTGATACCATGAGGGTGGAGGGAAGGTGAGGGGAGAAGGAGGAGAAAGGGGGAATCTATTGCAATGATTGACATGTAACCAACATCACCCTAGGGGTATGAACAACATAAATGTGGGTGAAAGGATGCAGTGGATGGTGTAAAATATGAAAATAATAATAATAATTTATAATTTATCAAGGGGTCACGAAGGTGGAAGGGTGGGGAGGGGAAAACGAGGAGCTGCTACCAAAGGCTCAAGTAGAAAGCAAATGTTTTGAAAATTATGACGGCAACATATATATAAATGTGCTTGATACAATAGATGTATGGAATTGTTATAAGAGCTGTAAGATACCCCAATAAAATGATTTATATATATAAACAAACACACAAGAATTGATCACCATGTTTTACAACACACACACAAAAGACACCATTTATTTTCTTCATTGCTATACCCATATCTTCAGTGATCTCTTCATGTGGTGAGCATCAAGTAGGGCCACAGCATAAGAACTGATTGTTCTTGATTAGGGCTAGAATTAAGTGCCCGTCCCAAATCTATATGCCTCTAGGGTTAATATATGTCTCTGGTTCAATTAGAGACATCGTTGTCATTTTATGTTAGAGAACTTTATTAGTCATCCCCCTGGGGCTTCATTTCTACTGCAAGAAAGTCAATGGTGACTCATGGCAACCCTTTTCGGAAGGGTCGAACAGCCCTTGTAAATCTCTGAGCCTGCAAATCTTCACAGGAGTGGAAAGCCTCATTCTTCCTCTGCAGAAATAGCTGGTGATTTCAAACTGCTAACCTTCCAGTTAGTAGCCCAATGTGTAACCACTATACATTGGCAGTGTCAACAGTTTAGCCAATTTTATAGCATTTAAAACACTGTTGAGAAAGGGAAAGTATATGAATATAGACCAGTTATGAGTCACACAATATATGAACTGTTATATTCTCATTATTTACACAAACAATGGGGCTTGGTGATAGGACAAGTCTTCCAATAATGTTCACACACAGCAACAGATTTAATACATGTCATAGTGAAGCAAGGAGGGCATTAAAAGAGTAAGGAGGTAGTTCTGGGACGCCAATCATTGAGTAAGGAGGTAGTTCTGGGCCGCCAATCATTGGGTAAGGAGGTAGTTCTGGGACGCCAATCATTGGGTAACCTCAAGGTAAGAGATTTGAACAAGTCCAACCTCAACCAGTTCAATGTCCTTGGGCTACTATCATTTGTTTCTTCTGACACGAGGGAGTTTCATTCTCACATAAAATGGCTACCGGTGAGTGTGAGGTAAAGTCCAAGTTTACTTAGGAGGGTATCCACATTGAGTCCTTCTGGTTTGGCCTACGGAGGATGCTGCCCAGTCTATAGCACACAGACTAAGGCACAAGGACTACATAGAAACCAGGTCAAAGCATCCAATTAGGAACCTAGTAACCAATATATTCCTCGGAGCCCACATGCATTTTGTTAAGTTTTTTCCCCTTTATAAGGTACCCCTCCCCATTTATTTGGAAGATTGTTTAAAAAGATTCAATGCATTCGAATCACAGTGTTGGTGAAGAATATTGAAAGGTTGACATCAGTCATAGCCGACTCAATGGTGGTGAATTTAGTGTTTTTGTTTGTTTTTGCTGTAGTGGAATGCCAGAAGAACAAATAAACCTGTCTTGGAAGGAGTACTTAGATGCAAAGATACAAGACTTCATCTTACGTACTTTGGAAATGTTATCAGGAAAGACCAGTCCATAGAGAAGGACATAATGCTTGGTAAAGGAGAAGGTCAGTAAAAAAAGTGTAGAGCCCTCAAAAGGAGATGGATTGACATTGTAGTTGTAGCAATGGACTAAAACAAAATAATGATTATAAGGATGACACAGGACTAGATAGTGTTTTGTTCTGTTGTATGTACGGTCACAGTGAATTCAGAATCGACTCTACAACATCCAATAATAATAACCTCCTGGGCCAGAAGACGTTTAAGTGTTGTGCATACATTCCATACTTTGATCATTGTAATAATCCTATGAGTAGAGCCTTGATATTTTACAGTCAAGGCACTGAGAATTTAAGCAGTTTCATTTAATACAACATACTTGGTAAGTGTTGTCAAAGTGTAATTGTTTGGGTGTGGTAAAGTATATATAGTAAAGCATTAGCTACTTCAACATTTTATATGTACAATTCTGTAATGCTAATTATAGTAAAAATGTTATCCAAATATCATCATTCTCCATTTCCAAAAGTTCCTATCATCATTGACAAAATCTCCATTCCCCTTAAGAAATGACTCCCCCATTCTCCTTTCCCTCAGCCTTTGGGAACCATTAATAAGGTTCACTTTATATACCTTTGCCTATTCTATTTATTTTATGAGTGGATTCAAACAATTTTTATAATTTTATGGCTGACTCATAAAACAGTCAGCCTATTACTTTTAAGGGTCATCCATATTGTAACATATCAGAATTTAATATCTCTTTATCCTGAGTAATGTTCCATTGACTACATATGCCCTATTTTGTCTATCTCTGTGCTGGTGGACGTTCAGGGTACTTTCAACTTTTGGCTATTACGAGAATTGCTGCAATGAACACTGGTCTTAAAAGCATAGTTTTGAAGAAGTAGAAATCGTAACTCTTGGATGAA
This sequence comes from Echinops telfairi, assembly GCF_000313985.2. Taxonomy (NCBI): domain Eukaryota; kingdom Metazoa; phylum Chordata; class Mammalia; order Afrosoricida; family Tenrecidae; genus Echinops; species Echinops telfairi. The sequence goes on from NW_022103900.1 coordinate 26,094,060, forward strand.
CATATAGTGAGAACGGGTGCAAGATATATTTAACTCACAAACGAAGGAACGACCTGAAGTTGTTTCAAAAGAGCCTCTGGAAAAAGGACACGCATAAAGAGTACAGAAATCAGTTTACTTCATTAAACAGAAAACTCACTGATGAAGAATAATACTTAGGAGTTATACTTTCCATGAGGCAAACAGCATTTGCTTTTCCACTAGGTCACCAGGTTAACATCTAAATCAGCAGATTTCAGTGTGCTCCACACACTTCTGGGGAAAACGACCCTTTCAAGGGTTAATAAGATCAAAACTACCAAGAATAATTTTATTTACATTGTACAGTAAGGTGACCAGACGTCTCGCTTTGGGCAGGACAGTCCTGATTTTTGATGTTTTAAAAAAGTCCTGATTTTTGGAAAGAATGCATGACAAGCTAGGGAACGGTCTATTTGGTCCATACAGACCAAATTTTTAATCAAGAGCACCCCCTCAGCCCCCCAGTCAATAGTGTCCTGCTTTAAATCTGGTCATCTTAGTGTACAGACATTTTCATTGATCATGCAAAATTGATGGGGAGTGAAACTTTTACTGGCTGCTCTGGACTTGATCATTCTGACTCATGGTAAGTCCGTAAAGAGAGAATGGTTCAAGGGTGTTTTAACGGCTTGATCCTCCAGAAGTAGACCTGCAAGCCAATCTTCCAAGGAACCTGTGGATAGGTTTGAACTACCAGTCTTTTGGCTAATACTGAAGTATTTTACCACATGTTCTACCCTATAAGGAGATGGGTAAAATTAGTAGTAGCAAAATGTAGCACAAGTAGAAATTGCTGCCAAGTCACTGTGGGCTCCTGATGACCTCAAGTGTATCAGAATAGAAGAGTACCCTACAGGGTTTGCCAGGGCTGATTTTTTTGGAAATCTTTGCCAGGCCTTTCTTCGGAAGCACCCCTTGGATCTCTCACTATTGGTTTGTAGTCAAGTACATGTACTACACAGGAACTCCCAAACTGTACCAAACACAAACCAAAAATGCATTGATCTATTTCATACTTTGATAAAAATTCACTGGCACCAAGCCAACCTGATTCACAGTGACCCAAGATAGTTTCTGAAACTGTAAACTTCAATAGAAGCAGACAGCTTTCTCCTTTTCCTTTGGAGTAGCTGGTGGGTTTGAACCCACCAGAACAGGTTTGTGGATAGCAGTCTCATGCCTAATCCAAACTATATTAAAAGTCAATTCTTTCACTCCTAGGCATTCACAGATTCAAATAGCAACATGTTACTTCATATGCAAGCCCTTCATAAAAATCATAAATTTTATTAAACTTCAACCTCTTAGTAAATGCCTTTTAAATGTTCTATGTGAAAATGATTACTGTTAATCACGGACTTTGCTAAAATTAGAGCTTTCAAGCAAAAATGAAAGTTTTGATACAAGTCCATATGTCAGCATGAGCGTGACAGCTTCCTAAAACTGAAAGACTTTTCTGATCAACTCAGTGGTGGCCTTAGTAACTTTCTGTGCTGTATAAAATAGAGTGTCAACATTTGTAATACTTGCAACATGCAATGAATCACTATCTAATTCGTAATGGCTAATGGCACAAAGTTAGGCATGGCTAAGAGAGTCATTTAAAGTATAGAATAGACCAGTGTATGCTAAAGTCGTGTCTGTCATATGAAAATGCGACTGCCGGAGTTTCAGATATCATACTGCAGCAAACATGGAAAAATCAATCCCTTGTAGATTTTTGGTGTACTATCAAGGAAGAGCCCTGGAGGTGTAGTGGTTACATGTTGAGCTTTGATCCACATGGTCAGCAGTTTGAAACCACCAGCAGCTCTGTGGGAGAAAGTCTGAGCTTTCTAGTCCTATAAAAAGTCTCAGAAACTTACAGGGAGTCACTGTGAGTCAGCACTAGCTTCATGGCTGTGAGACTGGTTTTGGTTGTATCAAAGAAGAATATTCACAGTGATAAGAAATTGCCGTTAATGATTCAGCTCTTTGCCAACTTCCTATCTATGTGATGTCAAATTTTCTTCATGTATGCCATGCAAAATAATATCCAGAAACAGACTAAATAAAGCTGACAATTAAAAGTAAAAGTCCCACCTAATAAGGAGATGGGTACTCACTGCCATTGAGCCCATTCTGATTCGCAGTGATCTTACAGGATAGGGTAAAACTGCCCTTGTGAGTTTTCAAGACTATAACTCTTTACAGGAGTAGGGAGTAGAAAGTCCCCTCTTTCTTGCAATCAGTGGCTGGTTGTTTCAAACTGCTGACCTTCCAGACAAAGATGGAATTATTCCACTACCAGGGCTTCTTAGAGATACAGATATGAGACGTTATTTCTCATCTGTCAAATCAAAGAGATTAGCAAAAATGTAAAACAATGACATTCTTTTTGATTTTTTTTTTTACTGTGGTTAACAAGGAATAGGTTTATTGTTATTTTGGAGGAGAACCCTCTTTATTTTAATTTCTAATAAGACAAATACTGATAAGTGTGGACAAAAAATTACCAGAAGGTAGAGGTCAGACATACTTCCACCCTCTAGTTTTGTTTACCTTACTTTGACATTAACCTTTCCTTTTCCCTCACAACACTTTTCTGCTGGGCTCTATCATCTGTTTTCATGGCACACAGAAGTCACAGGTAATACAATTATGAAGGTTTATTAGGGATGTTAACAGGTTACCGCAAGTCCGCATCAGAAAACAGTAAGGATACAGTAATTGGTCCAGATCAACATCTCTCCTCACCGGAAGTCAAGGTTTTCTCTAGCCCTCCGCCTCTATGCCTCTGTGGGCCAGGAAGCCTGCCCACTGCTCTGCCCCACAGTCTTTTAGTCTCCACACCGCTCCTCAGATCTGTCCTGGCGTTGGCCGCTGGTCTCAGCCCGGCTCCTTTGATCTGCCCCATGGTCCCTGTACAACATCCTTTGATGGCTGTGGTCTCAGTCTCTGCCGCTTTAGAAAGAGATCTCAAGCATGCTCCAATGGTGACTCTTCTTTCTGGCTTGTCCTGGAATAGTCTCTGCTATGGAAATGGCCCTTATACCCAGTGGAATGGCTTTGATGGTGGAATGGGGTCTGTTTTTCAGCAGACCGTATACCCTAGAATCAAAGGGTGGTAAGTTGGTTTATATCCTCTAGTAAGGTGGGGACCCAGCATACATCCCTCCTTAACTTTATCCATCAGCATAGGAGAGAACTCCGTCCAAAATATCTCGAACCACAGGCATAGAAGCTAGCATTTATAACACATCATGTAAGGGATTGTGGCGAGAAGGGCCATATTAAATAATTGACTACATCTCAGATACCCATGTAGAGGCTAATTGGGGCTCTCCATAACTTTTTAAAATGCAAACGGTTTCAGTGATGAAAAAGTTTGAGAAATACTGATCTAAGTTTAAAGTCAAACAAAAATGTAGTAAATGACCTTTGGGAGATCTAGACAATGCTCCAAGATGATATTGAAACTCCTTTAGCCTACCTTTTGTTTAATTTTCAGCTTTGTGCGATTGTTCTTATGGGTATTAAAACCAGAATTTGAAGGCTGGTTGTCTAGTTAGCTGGTTAGCTAGAAGTCCATGCTCTTTGCCACTAACTCATTTTAATTGTGGAAGGAACACAGAAGTATCAATGAGTAGATGCATCCAACTCAAATAGAAAATGCTGCTTTCCTGGAAAATATAATGCAAACAGAAAATTAACATACAGAGAGAGAGCGAATTTCACCCATGAATTGAAATATACCAATGAGTTTTTTGGTACCATTTAGAATTTTAAGTTCCCGTACTTTTTCCAATCTTCCCTAATGAATCCACTCATAGAACTCTCTAAATGAGGATTAAACTCTAAAGAAAGAAAGCACTTCTGTTAACTTTCTTTAAATTTGCTATTTCTTAGTAATAATAGAGTCCTCCGAAATCTTAAAAGGTATCGGGGTCCTGATCAAAGCATTCTTCCCAGTCAAGAGGAGCTTGCCTCAGTGGTAGAGAAGAGTAGACCCTTAAAGAGGGCCCGGTGCTGAAGGGGTGAGAAAGCTATTGACCATTGACCAATTTTTGTGGGCTGTCTTGTACTTCTGCCATGGAGTTTGTACAGATTTGGGTGGGAGTGAATCCTTCTTGACCTCGATAGTGCTGTGTTTACAACTTAAATCAGAAGAGGTAGTGACCCTTAATATGTGTTAACATTTAAAACTAAAGGTCAGTGAACCACTCAGCTTTTAAAGTGGAATTACCATACAGACACTCTTTAGTCTCCTTTCCCACAAAGGCAAGGCCAGGGGATTGACACTGAAACTTCCACTTGGGTTACTGAAGTCTACTCTCCTCTTCTCCCTAGGGCTGGTTGCAAAAGAAAAGACCCAGATTCTGCTCAATTTTAAGGGGGTTAACCTTTACTGAGCAACACAATGTTCCAGGAGGTTACTAATTTAGTTACCAAAATAAGAAACAATACATTGAAAGTGTCCTATGTACTGGGGTAGTCACCGAGATCAAAGGAACATAGGAGAATAGGAAAAACAAGCACATACAAGTATAGCATACAGGATAGGAATGGCATTTTAGAAAGTAGGAACAGATGCATTTTTGAATAAGGTGTAGATGGTTGTCCAATTTCTTTTTAGATCAAAATGAAATTATACTCAGCTCTCAACAAATGCTATAAAACCCTCTGTACTTATTGTCATGAGGTGAGTTCAAACTCATAGCAACCCGACAGGACATAGTGCAGCGGCTCTTTAGGGTTTTGAGACCATCAATCTTCATGTAACAGACACCAAACCACTGCCCCCAGGTCCCTTCCAACTCAGAGCAGCCCTGCATCGCAAGGCTCCTGAGCATAAGCTGGAGCTTTAAACACACAAACCAGATCTAAGTGAATATGTATGTCCTTAGGAATGTGGAAGTTTGTATGAGAGTGAATTCTAAAATATAGCCACAGCACAAATATTTGATATAGTTGATATTAGAAAAGGAGAATGAGGAAAAAAATGAGAGAGAAAGTTGAAAAAGAAAACAAACAGACTGGGAAAACGTTTCCGTAGCGTGTATTTAAAAAAAAGCCCCATGTCTGACATCGTCCTCTGTCACCCCTCACCCACTTTCCCGTTATTTGTCCCCCTGAGAAGGGGTTCTAGATTGATCCTTGTGATCGATGTAAGATATGGAAACAATAATCTATAACTTATCAAGGGTTCGTGAGGGGAGGGGGAAGAAATGGGGAGCTGATATCAGAGGCTCAAGTGGGAAGAGAATGCTTTGAAAATGATGACGGCAGCATATGGGCAAATGTGCTTGATGCATTGAAGGAATATATGGATGTGATAAGAGATGGAAGATCCCCCAATAAAAGTATTTAAAAAAGAATATATAAAAGCCCCTCTTTCTAAAAATAAAGAATGCTTACAATTCAAATGAAAGGCATAAAAAATAACAGAAAACAAGTCAAAAGAATAAAAGGGCTAATCACACATAAACAATTAGAAATGATCAATAAGTTTGTGAATATCAATTGTAAAATTTATCTTCTTTTCCCCACTTTTCCATCCTCTTCTCTTTGGAAGTAAGTCATTATTGATGGGGATACAACCTCATTAGCAGTCAAATGAGATAACATTTTTCTTTCAGATTAGCAAAGATTTTTTTAAAGCATGTAATGCTAACTGCTGGTAAGAGTATAAAGGGAAGTTCATGTTTTTATACTGCTGAAAGGGGTGTACAATGGCCCAACCTGCTGTAGGAAACTATACCAGTGTGTATGAAAAGCCCTTAGAAAGAGCACTTTTTTAACTGAACAATTGCACTTCTAGGTTTTCATCCTCAGACGATTAATTAAGATGCTTACAAAGATGTAAAGGGGTGAAAAAGCCAACACCTCTTGGTATCATACGTTTCCCTCAATGGAAGCAAGTGTTAACTTTAATTATATTACATGGCAGTAACAGAAGACTTAGTCAACCTTACACACTGTGGGAAAGATGTCTAGTTTTATAGTAAATTGAGATGCAGACTAGAATTTCATGTTAAAAAACAAGTTCAGACAGTACCTATGGCAAAATTGTTAATCTGGGAGAGATATGTTATTGGCTGAAAAAGAAATGCTGCAAGAAAATTTAGGGATTTATATTTTCTTTTTGCCTTTATTTTCTTTTTTTAATTTTGTTCAATGACTATGTACTATTTATATAGATATTAACATGTATTTTAAAGTCTGTGAATCTATAGCTACAGTAATTCTTTTCTGGATATACTTTATTTGGGAACATTTTAAAATTTATATAAAAAATTATATCGGATAGTGCCCTCATAAATTCCACTGTCAATTTCCCTTATATTAACATCTTGGCATCACTGCAATACATTTGCCACAATTAATGGACCGATGACCACACATTAGTTTTACTCAAAATACCTGTCTTACGAAGGTGTGCTTAGTTCTATGCATTGTCCCTTTTCTGTTCCAGGATCCCATTCAAAATACATTACCTTTAGTTGTCACATTTCCTTAGTTCTTCTTGGCTGTGATAGTTTGGGGTGACCGTAACAGTTTGGCAATTTTTCCCTCCTTGTTCAAAGACCTTAACAATTTTGAGGAATGAGGAGGAGCTTTTTGTAGAACTCTTGTCCATTGGTTGGTTCTCTCACGAGTTTGGTGGGGAAGACTAGAGAGGTGAAATATCACTCCCATTTCAGTGTGTCCTGGGTGCGTCCCATCAGCACGACTCATCACTATGGATGCTGAACTTGACCACTGTCTGTGGCAGTATTTGTCAGCTTTCTCTACTGTAGAGGTAGCATCTTTTTCTTTCATTTCCATCTTTTCCTTTTGGAAAAAAAGTCATTATTGGTGGAAATGCAAAATGAAACAAAATGCTATATGATATTTTGGCAAGTTCCTATTCAAGAGAGAAATGCTCTTGAATCATTGACCAGTGTGAAATGTTTGAACTAAATCCATGCATCTGCTATGCTCAGCAGAACTAAAACTGAGGTTAGCAAAACATGACCATTAGTCTAGCTGGGCGTGCCTTTCAAACAAATTCGCATTTGCCCCAGAGTTTACAACATACTACATTTAAAATTTTTCTAATTTCTCCTTAAATAATTAATTATCTCCTGATAATTTCAGCTTATAAAACTCTTGTTTTGTTTTTTTTCTTTTAATGCTTTAAATATTTTATTTCACTCATTTCTTGCTTGCATAGGCTCTGATAAGAAGTCCATTATAATTCTCATCCTAGTTTCTTTATGGTTAATACTCTCCCCTTCAGCTTCCACATTGCAATGGAGGAAATCACCTAGCTCCCAAGCGATAAGGATCAGAATGTAGCTCAAAGATGCTTCTTCTGAGATGCATGCCTCCGCTCTCCAAATTGGTCATTCCTGACACAAGCCATTCAACCCACGGCACTTTCCATTTCTCTGCTGGGTTCAATAATTCATTGCAATAACACACAGAACTCAAAGATCAAACTGACAGTTCCATGTTTTATTAATAAAGCTAAAGGACACAACTCAGGATCAGGATCTAGGGAGGTCTGGAGGGCTCCCTCAGAGTAGAGAACCTAACACTTCTTCTTCAGTGCAGGATAGCTCCTGTGGGCCGGGCAAGCATGCAGACTCCTCTATTGGGCGTGCTCCCTCTTGACCATGCATGGCCCTCTCAGCCATGCACACACTCTCTGAGTGGTAGAAACTTCTCTGCCTTCAGCCTGCCTGTCATTAGTTTTCATACCATTGCCATTTCCACTGCTAACTGGCCCATCTGACAGCCAGCACAGTAGCTCATTCAGCACTCTTAGCTTCAGCCCTAGCCATAGATTTCTACTATCACTGCTGGCTCTGCCACGGGACCACTTCTAGATTCCTCCCTGTCTTCACTGCTAACAGCTCTTGAGTCAAGTAACAGCTCTTGTAGGGGGATCCTTCCCTTCTTTCTCTGCTCTCAATTGATTCCCCCTTCTTCCTTCCAAAACCCTCTGTGGAATTGCCTGCTTATATAAGCAAACTCCTTTTCCAGTTCAAGTCATGGCCCTCCCAGCAGGGCCTTAAATTAACCAATCCCCTTGGTCCACCTTACATTACTGCAATCCCATAATAAAATAACCAGTTCTTGCAAATACAGTACTCACAGGGCAGACTGCTGTCTGGGGCTAGGCAAAAAGTTACAGATTATCAAGCAGTTTACGGTTTAGCCAGGACATAGCAATCAACCTTGGACAAAAGAAAACCATCTGGGGTAGAAAATAACCTGGAATCCCCACCCCCACATTGATTCTCCAAAGAACTAGGCAAAGTTAACTCCTGAGGGTTTAGAGACAAGATTTCCCAAGCTGTCTTCCCAAAGAACCAAGACAAAACGCCACATAAAGTTACTCATTTTATTTCAGACCCTCCTCTGGTCTTTAGATAATGGGTTCTGAAATACATCTCACATTTGGCAAGTTCCTTCTACCGCCCTTTCCACTTTGCCCACCCGATCATTCATGAACCATTCATCCTGCTATGGGGCAAACATGGATCTCAAGTTGAGGTCACTCAGATACCAATCACTCAGATCTGCTGCAAGTGTCCATGTGATCTGGTCAGGTTATCCACAAGGTTGTGTTGGATTCAGACTTTCTGGCCACTGACAAGATTTAGCTGAGCAAATATTATTCCTGTGCTCTGAGATTGTAATGGATTAAACTGTCTCCCCATAAAATATGGCTTGACTTGTCTAGGCTTGACTTTGTGATAGGCTTGACTTTAGGCTCTGTTTTGTGATATGAAGCAATTATTCTATGTGCTATAAATCCTAAAATGTGTGATGTCAATGAGGTAGTATGAATTGTAGTTAGGTTAATGAGATAGGATGCAATTTACAGGATGAAGTTGTATTTTGAGCCACCCGCTTTTGAAAGATAAAAGAGCTTAAAAAAGTGAGCAGAGATCCGGGGGACCTTAAAAAGAAAAACTGGGAGTGGAATACATCCCTTGAGCTCAGAGTATCTATACTGAGACCCTCGGAGTCCTAGTGGAGGATGGATGCGCATATAGACTTCAGAGAGGCGTATTAGACCTATCGATGTTGAAAGAAGACAACTGCCTTCCTCCAGAGCTGTCACAATGAGAACGCTTGTCCCTGGACAGGGACTGTTGGTTGGCCTCACAATTTTTCTTATGTGTGAGCCCCGTCTGACAGCCACTGAGGAAATCCATCTCATGAGGGGGCTTCCCTTTCCCCTGTCTCTCTGGTTGACCCAGCACATGTCCCTCTCCCAGGATTGGTCTCCCCTGAAAGCATGCTCAAAGGGAGTGAACCAAAGTCTCACTGCCCCTGCCTCTAAGGAGCATGCCGGCTGTATTTTTTCCATGAGTTTTGTGTGTTCTTTTGGAAGCCCCTGCTGTTTTCAATATTCCTTGCTATCACCATACTCCAAGCGCACTGGTTTTGGGTATTCTATTAGCAGCTCCTGGTCCCTTCAATATTCCTCTCCAGCACAATCATCGAACGCGTCCCTCTTACTTCAGTCTCCTTTATTCAGTGTCCAACTTTTTAGTGTGTTCAGAAGAGGAACGGCCATTCCCAAGGCTTTTAGTTGTTGGAACCGAAACCAGAAGACTCCGATGATGATTTAAAAGCCGTATTCATAGTTAACTTCTTATAAAGTAAAAGTGGCTCCATGGGTCTTTCTTCTTTTCAAGAAATGCTGGTGTTCTTTCTTCCCCCAAGGGAGAGATGCCATTTCGGCAAACATACTGTACTGGCTCTCATGTCCCATCAAGTCGGCTCAGCCTGACAGTGGCCCTGTGCGCAACAGAACCAAATCCTGCCCGCTCCTGTGCTGTCCTCACTGTAGTGTCCTGCCTCAATTACTCGTTGCAGCCGCTGTGCCACACCTCACACCTTCTCATCCCAGGATTCCTCTTTGCCGCTGCCCCTCCCCTTCACCAAGCATGATGTCCTTCCCCAGGGACTAGGGTTTCCAAATAACACGATCGATGTATGTGCCGTCCTTCCTCGTAAGGATCATTCCATCTGTGCTTCCAGAAACAGTTGCTTGTTTTTCTGACAATCCATGGTACTTCCAATATTCTTCACCAACATCATAATTTGAATATGCAATGATAGGCTGAGCTAAACCAAAATATCTAGAGTCAGAGACACACAGTGAACCAGTGAAAGAGGTCTTGTGCTGCATATTCTAATTTTTGTTTTCTTCTCTTCCAACTTCTCGGTAAACAGTAATAAAAATAGTAAAATAAAAACCATACAAATTATTATTATTTTATCATATCTTACCCCATCCAACGTCTCCCTCACCCACTTCTCCGCTCTCCATCCTCCAGGGAGAAGGCCATATGCAGACCTTGTCCTCTGTTCCCCCTTTCTCCCTCTCCTTCCCTCCACCCTCCCACCATTGCCACCCTCTAGTTATCAGGGGCTAGCGGGGAGAGGGGAGCAGGGAGGGAGGGGAAAAAAAGAGCTGACACCAAGGGCTCAAGTAGAAAGAGGGTGTTGTGAGAATGATGAAGTCAACATATGTACTGATGGGCTGGACACAATTGTGATGAGTTGTATGAGCCCCTAATAAAATGATTATTTAATTAAAAAAAAAAGAAGGATACAACCAAAAAAAAAAAACCACACCATATGACATCAATCCTTTCTTCTTCTGAATAACAAACCAACAAGCTTACTGGCCAGAGTTCTGAGGCAATTGCTCAATAATCTACTGAGGACCCCATAAACACTAGATGTGGACCAGTGGGGTTCGAGGGACACTCTGTTCCTGAAAGAGGTTCTTTTTGAAGAAGGCATGAAGGGTGCAGACTCTTGCTTAGCTTTCTTGGGAGCGTGTTCTCTCACCATTGCTGAAAAAAACATGAAATCAGTAAACAAGTTCTTATTGAAGGAAAGGACTTGGAAGCAAGCCGAGCGCATTCTGGCAGTTACCCGTGCCACAAGAGAGGCTCCTCTGACCGGGTGGCTGGTGCGGCCCATTCAGACACTAATGAGTCTTTCTGACTAAATGGTTCTGGCTCTCTCTACCATTTCCTTTGTGTCTGCCCAGACAGCCAGTTGGAAAGAAACCCTACCACCGCGGCCATTCCTGAACGGACATTTCTCCTCACTGAAGAATCCACAGCAGCATGAGAGAAGCTCCTAGTCCACAATTCCTGAGACAAAAATGCAAATACAAGTGTTACATTTAGGCACCTCAAAGTTAATCATAAAGAAAAAAATACTTATTTCTTGACTGTTTTTGTCTTCTCTATCTATCAAGACATATGCTAGAGTGGTATTGCCTAAGATATACAACGGTATTTAAAATGAGCTTTTCTATTTCTCCCCGTCGATGTGGTTCTATCCATTCAGGTATATGAAAAATTTGACATTTTCATGGCATCGCATGGGCTTCAGGTACTGATGTGAAGTCTGTGTTGTTCTTACTGTTACGTTTATCTTCTCCAGTGAACACTGTTTGTTTTCTACATTTTGGCTACTATTTCTAACAAAAGGATTCATAATGTGAACTTGCTTTTGCAATTTCTGTGAACGTGTGTGTACAACAGAGAGAGAAATTAGAGGTTAGACATAGCTGCCTTAAATACTTATTCTAATGAAGTTGTGACTGCTGATGCTTGGCACACGTGGGTAGTGTTCATGCTGAATAAGAAGCTATACAAATTACAGTTTTGCATAAATGAATAATTTCATATATGCTGATAATTCATGCACTGTTGAGTGATTTGTAGAACACGGATGCTTTCCAAGTTTTTTGCTCTTCCTTGGCTCAAAGGGACATGATGAGATACTTCCTTTAATATGTGAAGAGAATGAACAAATGTCCCTCCTCACACCCACCCACCACGTGACAGACTGCAGAGCCGACCTTCAACATGTGCCTGCGGCAGGGGTCTCAGCAGACCATAACGCCAACTGCTATTTCTCCCTCTCCCCATGGAAAAGTCTGGGAAATGTTACCCAGATGAAGGAAGAGAATATTTCATTAAATTCAGCCTTTAGCTAATTCCATCAGGCAGCACTATGATGCTTTAGGGAGAGACTGCATTGTTAAAGGTTTTCCATAATCATTTATCCTCCCGGGACCATTGTTTTTTTAACTCTCCAGAAAATATAAACTTAAAAAGTGATCAGCTTAATGATCATACTCGTATATGCAAAGATAGAAGCAAATATTGAACATTTTACTATCATTTTACGCTTTGAGCCCCGGTGCATATTGGGTAACAACCTGCACAAAGTCAGACTGCATTTTATGTGATGGATTGGTTTTTGTTTCTGTCAGAGATTTCCATTTGATTTGAAGGTTTTGGGGACAGGTCTTGGTCTGTCTGACTAAGTAAGTACTAGTCTGAGTTATTTGCTGAGGGGCTAGAAAGTTTGCTCCGTCTATCAAAAAGAAGAAGAAATTATGTGCTGTACTTGAATGGTGATCAAATGTAAATCTGTATCTGACCTAAAGCACTGGTTGTATTTTTGAGTCTCAGGAGCAAAGTTGGATTTATGGGGAAGCCCCCCTCCCCCAAATTGAAGGAATCATTATACCAAATATTATGAGATATTGGCATGCAAGTGGAATTGATCTGAGGAGTGTTTGACTATGAGACAGAGGGGGAAAACTCCATTAGCATCAACATCAAGCACTGCTATTCAGCTTTGGTTTACTATGTTAGTACTCTAAGAAATGGAGGCATATTGGCAACACTTTGGGACATAATTATATGTGATAGCACTTGTGATACTCTCTCTAAGGACATCTAAAAATATTTGAAAGCATTTTTGCAAAAATCTAGTGGTCCCATGTTGGCAAAAGTAGTAACAATTGAATTATTTTTGTAAATGTGATTTCAGGGTGTTTTTTTTGTACTTAAGGGTGAACACTGGAAAAACAATATCTTAATATATTTGACATATGTATAATCATCTTCTCAAATCTCATTATGACTTCCATTGCTTCTTATAGGCTGAGAGAAAGCAACATGTATGCATATTAATGTTTACCCAAGGGAATTTTTATCTGACACTTAGAGAGACAAGACAATGAGAAATTGAAAGGGTCATTCATTTATAAACAATGCCTTAAAAAAAAAAAGATTATACTTTCTTTGTTCAGTTCAAGCAGAACAAGGGAATATAAGATGGTTTAACATCAAGGATAGGTGTGTGATGATAGGGTTGTATCCTTTTGCCGCACTTGTTCAATCTGTATGCTGAGCAAAGGATCCAAGAATCTGGATGCTATGAGGAAGATTGCAGCATCAGGAAGGCTTATTAATGACCTGCAATGTACAGATGACACAATCTTGCTTGCTGAAAGTGAGGAGGACTTGAAGCGCTTGCTTTTGAAGATCAAGGACTGCAGTTGTCGATATGGATTGCCACTCAATGTAAAGATGACCCAAATCCTCACAACTGGGCCAACAGGGAGCAATTTAGTAAATGGAAAAAAGATTCAACTTGTCAAGGATGTTTCTTGCTTGGGTCCACAACCAATGCTCATGGAAATCAGCAGTCAAGAGATCAAAAGATGTGTTGCCTTAGGTAAACCTGGGGCACAAGACCTCTTTAGAGTATTGAAAAGCAAGGATGTTACTTTGAGGACTGAAGTGCCCCTGACCCAAGCCATGGTGTTTCAGTTGCCTCATAAACATGTAAAAGAAGAATCTGCACAGGTGAATTGTAGTGCTGGAAGAGAATATGTGACATGCCATGGACTGCTTATAGGACAAACTGGTCTGACTTGGAAGAAATAGCCAGAGTGCTCCTTACAGGCAAGGATGGTGAGACTTTGTCTTACATACTTTGGCAATGTTTTCAGGAGAGACCAGTTCCTGGAGAAGGACATCATATTTGATAGATTAGAGAGGCAGCGATAAAGAAGACACTAAGACAAGACAGATTGACACAGCGGCTGCAACAAGGGGCTCAAGCATAGGGACCGTTAGGCGATGGTGCAGGCTTGGAGAGTGCTTCCTTCTGTTGTGTATAAGGTCACTGGTTCGGAACTGGCTTCATGGCACCTACCACCAACAATAACATTATCATTTCAGAACTACACTCACTATCTTCAATATAAACTTAACCAAGACAAGCAAGACACGTTTCTGAAGGAGGATTTAAGTCTCACTGTCATAGTTCCTCACTTGATGAGAATTAATCAGCTGAAGATCAATGAGCTAACAGTTCTTATGTACCTACAAAGAACACAGCTCTACCTTTCTGTATTCTATTAAGACATAATTTTGTTTGCCCCTTCAGCTTTATGTTTGCCTTTCAGCTCTGCAGTAACGTGTGCAGGACATCTGTGCATAATTCATCCAGCTGTGACTGAATTTGGGGTTTCATGTTTGTTTGTTTTTTAACCTACAAAATTAAAGGCAAATTCCTATGGATGGAAAATTTTGAAACAGGGCTGTAAATGTGAACAGTTTCCAAGAGGTAAAACTTTAAGTCTTCTGTTTAGTTAAGATCCCAAGATTGCATAGACTTTTTCTAGGAATACACTAGTAAATGTGACATTTTTAAACCCAATTAAACACTTGACTTCCACGAATGAGTCTAATTCTTGTTTAGGTTTCAAGAGAGGGTCCTGGAAGTCCTGAAGGGCCTTCTTATATATGCAAATTAATTATGTTTATCCAGTTGTAATTGGGTATCCCTGACTCTGGACCCATTGTGAACCCACAGGGCAGAGTGCAGCTGCTCCATAAGGTTTCCTTGGTCATGATCTTAACAAGTCCAGGCCACCAGATCTTTCCCCCATGAAGTCAGCTAGAGGGTTTGAACCAACAACCTTTGCATTGGGAGCCGAGCACTTAACCATCACACTACCGTGGTTCCTCAAAGCTACCCTACCTACTAGAATGGATGACTTTAGTACAGTGAGAAAGACTAACACCACCTGTATTATTTCCCACATACTAACTCTCTGCACTCAGAATGGACATTAACTTAAAATAGTAACAGGATTTACGAAGGGGAAATCCCCTCCTCTGCTCCCTTACCCCATCTGGACAGTCACCACCTGAAGGAAAACATGGAGGGAGACACTTTGGATGGTACTGGTTCAGGCAGGTCACCACAGACGCCTTTCGCGACTACTTTGCCATTCACACCCAGGGCACTGCCTGGGGAAGACCTGGGTTTGGACTTGGAATGCAGTTTTCTATAAAGAGCATTTCCTTTCGCCAGGTTTGCCGCTCCTCCTCTGTTTGCGGTGAGTTGGACAATTGGGATTAAGCAAGCTTCAAGGCTTATCTTGGTGCATTTCTTGTTCACGAAGCCCAAGAGTGACTAAAAGCCAAACAGCATCTTGGACAAGTCTCCACCACAGAAATACAGAAAGGCTTATTGTAGCAACTGACTCACCCATTTGGGCCAAAGACCCAGACTTGAAGTGCTAACTGTGAGTGCCTTAGACATTTTTTACCCTTCCCTAACACTTAACACTTGTTCCAGTGTATGCTTTCTGAGATTAAACATGTGAATGGGTATGAATGTTTCTTTTCAACTGGCAGCTGTAATACCATTTTTAAAATATAGCAAGTTTTTCCAATATTGCTTCCAGGATTACCATTACCAGCTGGATCTTTAAGGAGAACTTGATCTGAAAGTTTAATTTAAATAAGCGTAGCCACTAACCCTGGACCCCAGAGGTGTACTCGGGTCTGTGTGTTCTTACTGAAGGCCCGTGTGCGCTGGGATTGGGCTCTCGGTATGCCGTTCTCTCCATCGCTCTAGTATGGGACAAGATGGTGAGTCAGGTTCTGGGATCTCTTCCAGCCAACAGCTGTACATTTCAAACCCAATAATATTTACTCAAGTGGTGGACTTGTTGAGCAGTCGTGGCTTGGAGTCCAGTCTCACTGGGATTAATAACCAGGGCAAAATTTCCATAGTGGGAAAAGGGAAAAGAAAGAGTGGAAACAATTTTACAAAACCGTGGGCAAATGACACGAATGAAAGACAGCTTGTAAAGATGGCACTTTGGAAACCAGTTTGCAGCTTCTGCTTTCTGCTAAGCATTTTCAGATTTTATTGTCTCGTAGTTTCACATTGGTCCCAGTTATAGGTTTTGACTATGGCTTTATATAAGTAAGTATTAAGGAAAGTATTATCTGATGTGTATTTTAATCTGTGAGCACCTAAGATCTGAAAACAAAAAAGGGTGGGCACATTAGTTAAGATATTTAAACATAAAAATCTACTTACATATGAAAATATGGGCCCTAGTAGTTAGACATTTTGATAGTTGATGGGAAAGACAGGCTTGATTCTTGAGTCAGGCTCCTTGGGTTGCGTCCAAGCTCGGCAATACAAACTGGCTCTGGATGCCTAAGCAAGCCGCTACCACTCCCTTTGCTTCAGGCCCCTTTAGCACCAAATGCAGACAGTACTTTTGCTACCTCAGAGAGCAGCTGTGAGGATCTGAAGAGTCGATCTATTAAAACTCTTAGCACAGCATCTAGAAGATACTACATGCTAAATAGTAGATAATAGTAGATAGTTTCATTGTTATTTCAAGTTATGTAGCATGTAACCCCTTACTTGGAGAGCAACCTTTTGGGAGCTGACCTTGGCTTTAGGATCTAATATATCTGCAGATAAAGGAAGATGACCAATGGGGTGCGGGTGTGGGCGGTGGTGGTGGTGGGGAAGGGTAGTGGAAAAACAAAGCCTTGGAAATAGAATTAATATCACATTTTAGGCATCAAAGTAAATTACTCATTTAGATGAATATTTGGATAATTAAGCTCAATGGATCTGTTCTTTTAAAACTGACAACTTATTGAAACTTAGACAAAGATATAGCATCTCTACTTTAAAGATGTGCACAGGAATACACCCAAAGAGACAGAAGAAGAGGGAAATTGAAGTTTCCTGGAGCCTAATGCCATGTTTTATTTTCTATATGCTGACATGGTAACCAGTGATCTTATGGGAGGAATAACAAATTTTTGTTTGAAATAATTTAGCCATAGGGTCTCTTAGTTTTCTAGAGCAGCCCTAATAAAATACCACACAGTGGGCAGCTTTAAGGCACAAGCAGTTTCAATTTCTCAAAATTCTGACTTCCCTCTACTCTCTCTGCCCATTGTAGGAAGATCCGTCCTTAACTCGTTCATCTGCTGTTAGCCAGGGGCATCACTTGGCTTTCTGTGGGTAATAGATGGTTCTTCACATGCTGTCTACCTGTGGAATATGTGACTCTGTTTCCATGTTTATACTCTTTTATAAACTACCATTCAGAAGGGATTAGGACTAGAATCCCCTCTACTCCAGTATGACTTTCTTAATTTAACTGACAACAGATGGAATGAGAGTCCAGATTTCCCCAAATAAGGTCCTATTTGCCAATGCATGGATTAAGACTTCAGCTTATCAATTTTAGGGACATAATTCATTCCTTAGCAGAACCACTGGCTATGCCTGTCTTGTACCAAATCGATGTTGAACACATGATTTTAAGATGATTAGAAACACTCATAGATTAAGAATTGTTATTAATCAACAGGTGGTCTAATTGGGACCCGAAAACCAGTGGGCTCTTTCTTTCACTTTTTCTTCCTTCCCTTTGACCATGCTTGTGTAGTTTCCTTTACGATCTCATTTCTTCCACTAGTCTTTTCAATATAAGATTTCTTATAAGTTTCTCAGAGCACTGGTGGCATAATGGATTATGTGTTGGGCTGATAACCACTAGGCCAGCAGTTCAAAACCACTATCTACTCTGGGGGAGCAAGGTGAGACTTTCTATTCCCATAAAAAGTGTCAGAAAACCCACAGTAATCAAGTCCAGGGCAGTGAGTCCAGGTGAGTTTTAGTAATTTCGTGATACTCTTTTGTCTGTATGTTCTATTTCATGATCAAATCCACATACCCAACTTCATTAGCAATAATTTCTCTCTTAAAATAATGATATAAATTTACAATTGCCTGATTAAAATCCACATCTTTCTCGTGAAACAATGGTAAAAGTTAAGCTAAAAAACAGTATGCTACTGAAGTTTCAGTTCATACATGGACATATTTATTTTTAACACAAAGTGTTTAGACATCTCTTACAATCAGTGGGTAGGGCAGACAAGTTTTCTCAGTAATACATTTGTCTTAGTTTCACTAGGGATCATGCTAATAAAAAGTCCAATTAAAACAGTGACTTCCATGGAAAACAGTGGCTCCGGTGGATGTTCAGGCAGAGAAGTCAGCTAAGAAGGTGATGAGAACTGTGGGAAAGGGTTCCCAAGGGGCAATCTTGATAGGTTTTCTTGACGTTTACAGGGTTATTACAGGGTTTATTAGGAAGAGCTTTTAAGAAAATGGAAACCTGCATCCGTGAGAAACGTTCGCTTGTCCTGAGGAACATTCCCATCACAGTAGAACGTCTGCTTGTTCTTTGAAGGGAGCAAGGGCTCTCTGTCACAGGAGAATGTCCTGGGAAAACCTCACTCAATCCACCCCACATCTCTGATTTTGTCCCTTCAGACTTATTTGTTCTCCAAATTCAAAAAACCAATAAAAAGGAGCACGATGGGACTCTGTTGGGATGCCAAAAATGCAAGTTTAATCTGGTGTAAATCGGGGAATGTGGAGTTCTTTGGGGGAAAGACTAGAGAGAGGGAGACACTGCCTCTAGAAGGACATCAACTAGGTGGAGGACAGGTGGTGACACAGTCCAAACGAAACCCACTGCCACTGCGTCAGTGCTGCCCTGGTGGCTTTCTGCGGCAGCAGCGTTTGGACAGAAGTAGAAAGGCCCATCTTTCTCATGGAGTGGCTGGTAATTTCAAACTGCTGATCTTGCAGTCAGTAGCCCAACTTGTAGCCACTACATCATCTGATGGAACAATAGCTTTATGTTGTGATTTTTTGTTTAATAAAGGATTTTATGCGTTAGTAGACAATTTTGAATATTTACCCTCATATTTTATATTTAACAAATATAATATCCAAATGCATTATCTTTTCCTACAAACCACACCCTTTATCTGAATTCCCTATCTGTGTAAATGGCAACCAGGCAGGTTGCCTTAGGAACTCATTACAACCATTAGTTCTTTACTTTTCTTTCCTTTCCTTACAGCCAATCAATTGCTGAAAACTCCGTAATATCTTTCCCCCACCCTCTCTTTTCAGTGTTCAAATGGCATCGTTCTAATATGAATTTATGGATTCATTTGCAATAGCTTTGCCTCTCGTGCAAGCTGCAAGAGAAAGAGCTGATAAGACATTTGATTCAATTTTAGCAGGCTCTTAATCCATTTTCTTCTTTTCAATCTTATCATTATCAAATTCATATTCATGTGGCAGCTACAAGAACTGCCACATTCATAGTAGTTACAACCATAGCCCCCCTTTGTTCAAAACCCCTAATAACTTCTTATTGCTTGTCTTTGAAGTCGCAACACTTAACCACCATCACGCACCTGATACGTTATGTTCACGTCAGTGATCCATTCCCATTTGCTCTTCCAAACAGGCAACCGTAACTCTTTCCCCCTTGTGCCCACTCAAAGAAGCAGAGCAACACACACGTCAAGGGGTTAGACTACCAGAATGGTAGAGTATTTGTTTTTGTATTGGATATCATTATAATTCTCCAAAAAGTCTCCCAAAGGTAGACAGAAAACAGAAAATGCAGTGATTCCAGAAATTCTACTAAATGAAAGTAAGAAAATGCAGCATTTGAGCAAAAACCTAGTTCATTATCACTCACTGTCCCCAGTTTGAAATTTGGATACTGGGGTAGTTACATGATGTATTGTCAAATTGAGTATTAAGAGAAAAGGGGTGGAGTGTAGCCTGTCAATCAGGTCACAGCTTGATGACCTCATTTGGAGCCGCTAAGGAGATAAATAACTTGCTGGAGGCAGGGCACAAGCTCACTCCCTGAGAGGCATGCTTGCTGATAAGGCACATGAAGCTATGTTAGAGCCTTGGAGCTGAAGGAGTCACGTGGAGACCTCTACCAGTGCTGAGATGCCTCTACCTCCACTGGATCCACAAGGCTTTCCACCCACAGGCCTGTGATCTTCCTGCATTCAGTGTCATTGCATGTGTTTCGTGAATCAGAAGAGGAATTTATACATTGGTATCAGACATATGGGCTAATATGGGCTTGATTTGGACTGGGCTGAGATGTTTTCTCAATATTCAATTACCCTTGTACATAAAGCTCTTTCTTTTGCACATATCAGTGTCTATGAATTTGTTTCTCTAGTCTCGCCAGACTAAAACAGATACTCTACTAGAGAGGAATGCAGTCGAGAAGACAAGAAGTCCCTCTTTCCTATGTTGAGGATACAGTTCTATTCTGCAAGGGTCAAGGAGTTATTTACTTGTCTTCTCCAGCTCCCTGTTGCAGGATCTCTATTCCATGGAAGCTTAGGCAAAGGCAGAAAGGTGGGCTGTGCTCCGAGTTTGGAAGACCTACCTGGGTCTGGCAGGCTGAGAGTACAGAGACTATGGATCGCCCCCAGCCCAGTGTGCTCTCAGGGCAAAGGTTCCATGGTAAAAGGGCAAAGGAGAGGACAAGGATCTACTGCCTATCCCCAGGCCTACTCACATTATGGGTTGTTGCTATTGGAAAATTGAGTTTAGAACACTGAGTTAGATATTCAGTAGCACCAAAAGCACAGACCTCAAAGGAAAGTAAGAATTGGATCATATAAACGTAACCACCTGTGTTAGTCTGGGTCCTTTAAAGAAACAAAGCCACAGAAACTCATGTATAAGAGAGAGTTTTATATAAAGGTCAAGTGCACATCAAGAAAACATCCCAACCTAGTGCTTCCCAAGCCCACAAGTCCAACATTAACCCATATGTCTGACACCAATCCACAAAGTCCTCCTCCATCTCGCAAAACACACACAATGATGCTGACTGCAGGAGGAAAGCCAAGTCAGTGAACGTGTAAGCATCTCAGCAATGGCAGGGGTCTCCACACGGCTGCTCCAGCACCCAGGGCTGCATCAGGGTAGGTCCATTCGACTTCTCCTCAGGGATGTCTTGCAGAAAGTGAGCCTTTCCAGCTGAAACAGGGAACTGACTAAGGCAGCTGCACCCTGGTCCGACCATCACAAAGCAAGAGACCCGAGTACTAGAAAGGCGAGGCTCACTGAGCCATTTATTCCTCTGCCCTTCAATTAACCCCACAGATGTTTATTGGCCAGGTTGGTACAATTAACTTTAACTAACCCACCACGTATGACCTGATCTCCCTTTTGACCCATTCTAAAGTTTTTTTCAGTATTTTCTGCTTTCTTTTCAATTAAGGTTTTCCTTCTGTTTTGTTTCTCATTGTTGTTTTTTGTTTGTTTGTTTGCTTCCTGTGTATGGTTTGTATATATTTCTGCATCTTGAAATCCAGGATAGGTAAATCTATAGGGACAGTAACTGGATTAATAGTTACCTAGAGATGTGACAAGGGAGGCTGGGGAGGGGGGGGCGGGGAGAAGAGGACCTAACAACAATGAGTATGAGAAGAAAACGTTTTTAAAATAAGTGTGGTGATGATTGCACAACTCTTTTTAATATGACTGAACAGTCATTGTATGATATGTGAATTATATGCAATTAAAACTTAGAAATTGAATCATAACAAAATGAAAATGCTTGTGCCCTGAAGTATACCATAAAAAAAAAAAGTAAAAAGATCACTGATGGGATAGGAGAAAATATTTTTTAACCGTATGATCTGATAAGGGACTTTTTTCAGAGTACATTAAAAACACATATTTTTGTTGTACTAATGCCATGCTGTTTTGATTATTATGGCTATCAGTTTGAAATCTGAGTGAAAGATTTTCTAATTTGTTTTTTAATAGTGTATGTGTGTGTGTATTTTTTAAATTTTTTAAAAAATCAATTTATTGGGGCTCATACAATTCATCACAATACATAGATCAATGGTGTAAAGCACATCTATACATTTGTTGCCCTCATTATTCCCAAAATTCGCTTGCCTCTTGGGTTCCCGGAATCCGCTAATTTTCCTTTTTTTCCCCCTCCCCTTCCCTTCCCTCCCCCATGTACCCTTGATAATTTATAAATTATTATTGTATCTTATATTACACTGTCCGGCGTCTCCCTTCACCCACCCTTCTGCTGCTCGTCCCCCAGAGAGGAGGTTATATGTAGCTCCCTGTGATCCATTCCCCCTTACTACATCCCCTTTCCCTCCTGGTATTGCCACTGTCACCCCTGGTCCTGAGAGGTTCATCTGTCCTAGATTCCCTGCGTTTCTAATTCCCATCTGTACCGCTGTGCATCATCTGGTCTAACCAGGTCTGCAAGTCAAAATTGGGGTCCTGGTAGTTGGGGGGAGGAAGCGTTTAAGAACTAGAGGAAGGTTGTGGGTTTCATTATTGCTATACTGTACCCTAAGTGACTCATCTCCCCACTACCCCTCTGCAAGGTATGTCCAGTTGTCTAGAGATGGGCAGTGTGTGTGTATTTTAATCCTGAATTTCTTTCCTTGATATATGAAACTGGTGATGCTGTAGAAGTAAAATACAAACTACATACAAAGATTTGGTGGGAAAGAAAAGAATATAAAATGTTCCATTAAAATTTTACATGGATTAGATGTCGAAGGTGTGGATATATTCGGTTACACAAACTATATCACTTAAATAATTTCCCCTTTTTCTTTTTAAAATCTGGTAACGAGATAATGTAATACTATATCTTTGTTCATGTTACTTTTCATGCACTGTTTTCAAAAATTTAAGAAAATAAATTAGCAAGCCATTAAAAATGATAATGAAATGAAAATCTCATGAAAAACAACAGAACATTGTCAGAGATTATCCCAGAAGGTGAACCCCTCAGACCAGAAGGTACTCAGAATATGACAGAAGAAGAGCTGCCTCCTCCAAGTAGATCAACCATAATGACTCGGAGAGAGTTAAGGCGGTAAAACAACCACGATCTTCATTTGTTGAGGGAGCATCACTCAGAATGGGAAGGAACAGCTGCACACATTTAAGAAAATTGAAAGTTGTCGAAACAACGTGGAACACATAAAGATCAATATTCTAGGAGTTCATGAGCTGAAATGGACTGGTATTGGCCATGATGAATCAGGCAATCGCATAGTTCACTGTACTAGGGATGACACATTCAAGATGAACGGTGTCTCATTCAATGCCCCAAAGGACCTTTCAAGGTGTATCTTGAAGGACAATGCTATCTGTGATAATATCTATCCACAAACAAGGCTGCCATAATTTAGAGTCAACATGAGTGCAGCTAATAGCAATAATAGTAGTTATATAATGGAAGATTATTGGGCAAAAAAAGAAACTAAGTATTTGGTGAATGCTACAAAATGGATAAGCTTTAAAAAAAGTAGGCTAAGTATAAAAAAGGTGATCCTAAAATACTAGATGTTGCATGTTTTATTTACATGGAATGTGCAAAATAAGCGAATATATAGAGACAAAGTAGATTACTGGTTGCTTGTGACTGAGGCTGTAGGCAAGGGGAGGAATGGTGATTGCTAATGAGTGATTGCTAATAAATGTTTGCACAACTCAGTGAATATGCTAAAATCATTGAATTATATACATTAAATTAGATACTTGTGTTGCTTTTGAATTATATTTCAATAAAGCTGTTTAAGAATTAAAATTATGTTAGGTAAAATTATTAAATGTGTAGTTTTAATTTTAAACATATTTACACACTAAAACTTCCCAAACAAGCAGCCTTACCATTGTTAATGGTTTGCTAATTTATTTTCTTGAACTTTTGAAAACAGTGCTGTGAAAAGAAAAGTAATATGAACCAGCATATGGTTTTGCATTATTTAGTTACTACATTCTAAGAAGTGAAAAGAAACAGGAAATTTACTTAACTGCATAGTTTGTTTAACTGAATATACCCATGCCTCCACATTTAATCAACATAACCATGTTAATGGAATATTTTGCATTCCTTTCTCTCATACTGAATCTTCATATGTGGTTTGCATTTTACTCCTACAGTATCTCTCAGCCCTGTGGGATCCTACTGCCAACAGTAAGCGTTCTGGTGGCATAGTGGGTCACACTAGGAGCTGTTCCCCTCTCTGACATTCAGAGGCAGGTTCACTTTGCCCTACACGGGGTGGCTAGGAGTCAGCGCTGATACAATCACAGCGAGTTTGGTTTCGGTTTTGGTTTCTGCCTCTATAAAATTTTACAAGCTCAAAACTCCACAGGGACAGTTCATAGGGTCCCTCTGAGTCAGAATGGACTGAAGGTAGTCAGTTTGAGAGATATTTCAAAATAGTTAATTATTTGTGAGGCAAGGCTACCATATAGCGCAACAGAATTCTACATGGATTATCATAAAATAATGTTAGTTATGTCTTCTCTTTTTCAATTTTGAAGCCTTAACTCAAATACAAAGAAACAGAGGTAAATGACCTAGCTGTAGAATTGAATCCCAAGCAGCAAGCAAGCAAATTTTCTATATCGTCCACTTATATGGGAAGCAAGCCACACTTCTGAAGAACCATCTTTTTGATTGATTTCATCTTAGTTGTAATCTGAGTAGAGGTACGTCATCGCACACAAATCATTTCACAACTGTCTGTTCATAGCACATCCCATAACGGAGGTGCTCGCTCTGTGTTAGGTCTCATCATTGGGAATTACCAGGTATTAACTGCCAGGCCACTGCAAACCATGGCAAGGTGACACAAAGTCTGAACTATCAGAGTTTACGATGAATTTAATTTTGGCTTTTTGTTAATCCTTGTATACAAATACATAAGAGGCTTCCCTAATAACTAACTTTGTTTCCAACAGTTTTATTGGCATATAATGTACATATCATACAATTGAATAGATCAATCATTCAATCATATCAAGGGGAATTGTGAAATCACTACCTCATCTCTCTTAGAGCACCCCACTGCCCCGCCATGGTTAAATCATTTTGAAAATGATCACTTCTAGCGCTCCCTCCCTCCTCGCAGCCTTCATTATTTACTCCAGAAATCCTCTTTCCCTCCCTATCACCTATCTGCCACCCCTGCATTCCCTACAACACCTTGTACCAGTTGTCGTCATTATACATCCACTCCTCCTGTGCTTCATAGCTGGCACACCCCACAGAAAACAATGAAAAACAAATCGCACCAATATGGCAAGGAGAAGGACATATCAATATAAAGACAAAAATACAAATAATGGGTCAGTGGGAGAAGACCCTCATCAACTTTTAAGATGCCAGGGAAGATATTTCTGTCATGGAACAACTAAGAGATGTTTGCATCCAGTACAAATGCAGGCATGTCTATAGTGAGGTCAACTGGCCAAGTCGCAAATTTGATCCAGCGTAATCAAGATTACCATAGTCTCTGCCTGTCAGTAGGGCAGTTCGGGACTCTTGCCTTTGACTACAGTGGATCTGTCAGTGGCTTGGTCTGACTATATACTTTGCAGATGGGTTTTGGGATCCCACTGTCCTCCACAGCCTTCCACAAGTTGGGTGTTCTGGTAATTTTAGCTCTGATACTTTTCTCTTCACCATATTTGAATGTTGTAATTGTCATCCTTGGATCACACCAGCTGGTGTTGATCCCTAACTTGATAGCCTACTAGTCCACAAAATCGTTTTATTACAAACTGAAATTTAATGCAGAAAACGCAGAGACATTTGAACTAAAGTTCTTTATGACCTCCATTGCTCTCCTTTTAGAGAAACAAAACAATACCCACACATTAGATTATTATATTTAGAAAAATTAAATTAATTCTGAGTAGGTCCCCTAAAATCTTATTTCATATTAAATAGTTGAGCAATAAACAGACTCTGTTTACTTTCCTAAAAATATCTTAGTAAGAGCAGAACAAAAGCTAATGCACAGCCACTGCCTTGTTTGACTTCTACCTACTGAATATAAGTAGCAGTCTCAATACCAATATTTAATATACACTGTTCCTTTATACTATATGAAAAGAAGGAAACTATATCAAGCAACAACTATGTCATTTGTACATGGCAGGACCTTTTGGTGGATAATTTTCTAGAACATTGTTTTAGAGTTGCCTTACTTTGTCTTTTGCTAATATGATTCATTTGGATTAGTAGTTTGTAAACTACAATGGCCATGTTGTATTCCCAGCATTAACAGCCAGGGTTTTAATTTTGCAAGATCACCTTATCTTCACAATGAAGCATGCATTTGTTGCATTTCTACTACATATTAAATCTTGTCATGAATTCTTTTTTTAAAAAACATTTTATTGGGGGCTCATACAGCTCTTATCACAACACATATATACGAACATTGTGTCAAGAACATTTGTACATTTGTTGCCATCATCATTTTCAAAACATTGTCTTTGTACTTGAGCACCTGGTGTCACCTCCTCATTTTGTTCACCCCCTTCCCCACCCTCCCTCATGAATCCTTGATAAATTATAAATTGTTATTATTTTTTCATGTCTTACACTGACTGATGTCTCCCTTCACCTACTTTTCTTTTGTCCATCCCCCAGAGGGGGGGTTATATGTAGATCATTGTGATTGGTTCCCCCTTTCTCCTCCCTACCTTCCCCTTCCCCTCCTAGTATGGCTACTCTCATTATTGGTTCTCAGGGGTTTATCTGTCCTGGATTGCCTGTGTTTCCAGCTCTTATCTGTACCAGTGTACATGCTCTGGTCTAAGGTAGGATTGGGATCATGAAGGGGGAGGGGGAGAGGGAAGGGTGCTGGAGGGAAGAAGCATTAAAGGACTAGAGAAAAGCTGTATGTTTCATCAGTGCTATACTGCACACTGACTGGCTCAACTCTTCCTCATCACCCTTCTGTAAGGAGATGTCCCATTGTCTACAGATGGGTTTTGAGTTTCCACTCTGCACTTCCCCTCATTCACATTGATATCATTTTTGGTTCTGGGTCTTTGATGCTTGATACCTGATACCATGGACACCTCATGATCACACAGGATGGTGTGCTTCTTCCATGTGGGCTTTGTTTCTTCTCAGCTAGTTATTTTGTCATTACATGGAAAACGAACCAAAAATAAACTAGCTTCTAAACCTAAAAATACATAAATAAATAATATACAAAGGGACAAACAAACTGCCTGTATTGGAAGAAGAAAGGCCAGAGTGCACCTTTGAGGCAAGGATGACAAGACTTCATCATACATACTTTGGGCATGTTGTCCGGAGAGACCAGACCCTGGCGAAGGACATCATGTTTGGTAAATTGGCCGGGTGGTGAAAAAGAGGGAGACCCTGGACAAGATGGATTGGCACAGTGGCTACCTTAGTGACTCCGCCATAGGAACAGCTCTGAGGATGGCACAGGACTGGGCAGGGTTCTGTTCTGTTGTGCACAGGGTTGCTATGGATCCAAGGCGACTCAAAGGCACCTTAACAACAACATTGGTCCAGTTGTGAGAATTCGAGTTTTCTTTACATTGAGTAGTAATCTGTGTTGCAGGTTGCAATCCTTGACCTGCGTCAGCAAGTGCTTCAAGTCCTCTTCACTTTTTGGAAGCAAGGGTCGGTTATCTGCATATTGGCAGTTGTTAGTAAGCCTTCCTGCAATCCTCATACTGTATTCTTCTTTATATAAGCCAGCTTCTTTGATTATTTGCTCAGCATACAGATTAAATAAGTAAAATGAGAGGTTACAGCTCCACCACACATCTTTCTTGATTTTAAGCCACGAGAATGTCTTATCCTTGAGGTAATAAAATTGACAATATATATTAGCTCCAAATACTTTATTTTCCACTGGAAGGGGAAAACCATGGTGTGATGGATGTTTCAATAATTGTAACCACCTTTCAATGCTAATGATTTTATCCATTAATATTTTTCCTCCAGCACTCAGGATCTATAATACCTAACTATATTGAAAACCTTCGAGAAAAACTCTGAAAAAATGTTTCATTTTAGTACCCAATTCCTAGAGAAGATTGTAGCATGACAGACTCTCCGTATGTGATGAATAGATAAGTGAGTCATTTGCAATTAATGTAAAGTAGCTAAAAAGCACTTGGGGATATTGAAAGTACCATGGACTGCCAAAAGAATAAACAAATCTCTCTTGAAGAAGTACAGCCAGTATGCTCCTTAGAGGCAAGAATAGTGAGACTTCATGTCAAGTACGTTGGACCAGTTGTCAGGAGAGAAGACCATCATGCTTAGCAAGGGGGAGGGGCCGTGAGAATGAGGAAGGCCCTCAAAGAGGTGGACTGACATACAGCAGCTGCAACAATGGGCTCAAACGTAAGAACCATGGTGTAGATGGTGTAGCGCTCGGTGGTGTTGTGACATAGGGTCACTATGAGTCAGACCTAACAACAATAGCAACACAATACGGCACAATACAGAGTTGTATAGTAAAGTCTTTGGCAACCTTGGATATCTACTGAAGCTGAAAAATACAGATTCCTGTCTTGGGATGATGCAAAATGCAGTTACTTCAGTTAAAAAAAATCAGAAATTACAATTAAAGTTTTGGATGAAATTTTTCAGTCTATCAAATATTCTCATGCTATCGTATGATGAATATATAAAGAAAAGAGATTTATTTCAAAGCACACTTGTAACAAATTGATTCATCAGGATATTGTAAGGTGAAAGAACAAAGATAATGACCAGAAATTCTCAAAATGTAATATGTATATGGCCATGTTTTAGTCAACAGTATTTTAAACATGTACCAGGGTCCTCTGTCACTTCATATGACTCAAGGCAAGGCTTATCTTTTGATTTTTCTTTTGAAATAAATAAACTTAAATCTTCACTATCACTATCAGAACCTTTAGCTAAAATTTTAATTCTTGCAAATTTCTAATAGAAAGAAGAATGAATTTATAACTTGCTTGAATTTTTATTAACTATTCGCTATACATGGAGTTATCCCATAATAGTATGTCTACCTATCGTACATGAAAAGGAGCCTTGATGGTGTAGTGGTGATCGTGCTGAACTGCTGGCTGCTAGGTCAGCAGTTTGAAATTTGCAGCTGCCTTGCAGGAGAAAGATGAGGCTGTCTACTCCTGTAAAGAACTGCAGTCTAAAAAGCCCACAGGGAAAGTTCTACACTGCCTTCCAGGTTGTCCCTGAGTCTGAATCAGGTTTGGTGAGCAATGAGTTTAGTTTTATTGTACATAAGGAAGCTGAGGACACGGCATAGTTTAAAATCAGAAAAGGTGTCGTCAGGGTGTATCCTCTCGTCAGACGTACCCAATCTGCGTGCTGAGTTAATCAGCACAGAAGCTGAACTGCATGAAGAAGAATGCAGCAGCATTGGAGGAAGGCTTTTTAATAATGTGTAATATTCAGATGACACAAGCTTGCTTGCTCAAGGTGAGGAGGACCTTGATGAAAATCAAAGACCGAATCCTTTAGTATGGGTTGCAACTAAGTGCAAACAGAATAAAAAGCCTCATATCCGAACCAGTAGACAACACTGTGATAAAAAAGAGAAAAGATTAAAGTTGTCAAGGATTTTATTTTGCTTGGATCCACACTCAATGGTCATTGAAAGAGCAATCAAGAAATCAAAGCTCTTTTGTTACGGGCACATCTAGCCCATGAGGAAAGTGTGCAGGGAACAGGATGTTACTTTGAGGACGGACGTACTCCTGACCCAAGTCATGATATTTGCATTCTCCTCATATGTAGGTGCAAGTTGAACAATGAATAAGGAAGGCCACAGAAAAATGTATTATTTTAGTTATGGTGTTAGCAAAGAATATTGAATATACTGTGGACTTCCAGAGAAACAAACGAATCTGTATTGGAAGAAATACAGTTAGAATGCTCCTTAAAATGGAGATGACAAGACTTCATCTCACGAACTTAAGACATGTTCTCCGGAAAGACCAGTCCCTGGAAAAGGACATCATGCTTGGTGAAGTAGAAGCGCCATGAGAAAAGGGGAGCCCTCTGATAAGATGGATTGATAACAATGCCTGCAACATCAGGGCTCAAATATAAAAACAATTGTGAGGATGTCATAGGACAGGACAATGGTTTGTTCTTTTGTTTCCTATGAGTCAGAACCACTTGATGGTATCTAGCAACAAGAGCATTATTTATTTGGTGGTTTTTTTTTCTGTCTATTTAATGACCATAGGAAATATAATTTACTATGGTCAAATAACTTTCTAAAAATTTTACAAAATTAAATCACTACAGAGAGAACTATGATCAGAGAGATTGAATGCCCATTATCATAGGCAGTAAGTAGAAATTGGGAGTTGAACCCAAGTAGTCTCCAATTCCATGCTTTTAAAACTACACTGCTAATTCCTCTCTGAGCACTTGATCCCAGGATACAGCTGAATGAATTGTATAAGTAATTAAGTGGTTGATAACTTCCCACAGTGCTCCTTTCTAAGCATCCATTATTTTAACTAACTCTGTCAATGAGCTCTGTAGGAATGCTACTGGCCTAGCATAGGAAGGCATATGTAACTGCTGATGGGGAAAGAGTGAAGAATACAAGTGACAGAATCCTTTGACTAAAGTACATTTTCAACTCGCATCCTTAACTGGAAAATCACAAGAAATACTACAATCCATCAGGCACGAAAAATAATCTCAAATACCACCCTTCATTGAGTACTAGTTGTACACCCAACCTGTACTGAACTTCCTACTTTCCTATTTAGTGCCTCTGTATTCCCAGAACTCTTATAGTTGTTGTTGTTGTGAGTTGCCACGGAATCACGGAGGTGACTCTGAGTCACGGTCATCCCATAGACACTAGAACAAAACAGCAGCTGGTCTGTGCCATCCTCGTGGTCACTGGCATGTTTGTGTGAATTGCTACCATCCAACCTACAACCTAGAGGATTCACGTTGTTGTCAGAGGCTGTTGAGTCAGTGCCAACTCATGGAGACCCTAATGGGCAACAGAATGAAACACCGCCCAGTGAGGCACCACCCTCCCAGTCGTTCTTATGTCCGAGCCCATTGTTGTAGGCCCTGTGCCAATCCACCTCATCAAGGGTCTTTCTCTTTGCCACTGCCTTTCCACTTTACCAAGCATCATGTCCTTCCCAGGGACAGATCTCTCCTGAGAACCTGTCCAAAGTATGTGACATGAACTCTCACTAGCGTCACCGCTCAGGAACATTCTGTTGATACTTCTCCCAAGATGGATTTGTTTGTTCTTTTGGCAGTCTAGGTATCTTCATGAGGATTTACGGGCCCCATGAGTTACTTGGTATGACTCTTTTATAGCCATAGTCTGTAACTATTATTGGTGGGATCATGCAGATAAAGTGTATGGGATTCTAATGTGGGATTTGTTAGTTTTGCCATTCCACTGGATACACAATGAGCCTTTTCAGAAACAGGAATGGAGAGAATCTCACAACCATCATGAACGAAAAGCCAGAGTGAAGTGCTTCCTTCTGAGTCTGCGATCTCTGTGCTGAGCCTCTTTCATTGAGAAGTGGGAGCAGTGGTGCCAGAGGAGCAGAGGGTAGATGCGGAGGATCAATAGGAGCAGAAACAAGAGCCAGAGAGCAAGACAGAGGTGGTCTTCCCTGGCCACTGAGTGGGGAAAGCTGAATGCCTCCAGAGAATCCTGAGAGGGTTTGGTCACACTCGCCTGGGTGGAACAGAAGCCAAGGGGCCATGTGGCTGAGAGACTGAGGCCCCGATAAAGGTGTTCTTGTGGGCACAGTTGAGATGTTTTAGACAAAAGAACTGAATGCATAACATTTTGGATCCTGAATTGTAACCTGTTACCTTTCTTAATAAACCTCATAATTGTGAGGAATATCCATGCATTCTATGTGGTCCTTGCAACAGGGAATAAATAGAGCCCTGGCGAAGGGAAAACGGTGTGAGAACAGGGAGAAAGACAGTTGGAAGGGGTAGATACACCTGACCTCTGCCTTATAGGAATCATCCATAGGAAGATGTGGAGTTGGACTCTCATTTCCCCTTGTGAATTCCGAGATCAAATTCACCGCACCACCCCCACACCCCCACCACCACGTTTGCAGCCTCCAGGTCTCACATTCGACAATATTCTGTAGTGCTATACAAGGTTTGCATCGGCCGAATTCTGGAAACAGATCACCCGACCTTTCTTTCTAGTCTGTCTTAGTTTGGAAACTCAGCAGAAACTAGTCCACCATGGATGAAATGGTTGGTCTTTGTAGTATTGGCGAGAGAGCCGCCAGCAGCATAGTAGCATGCACACCACCACATTACTAGACATGGGCAGTTGGGTGGTGGACTCTGAAGGTAACAGCTACTGTCGCTCCAGTGTCAACACAGAGGCACATGCGGCCATGGGAGCTTGCCAACCCGACAGTGTCACCTGGGCTCTACAGCTAGGTGTCCGCAATGCTGGCTACCACTTAAATCACGGCGAAAATGGATTGGGCTGTGCTTTTGTAGCTGCCTCTGCATGGTTAGCCCAACTTTGCCTACAGCCAGGCTTTAGTTGGGTTCTCCCTTCGGCCCTGTGGCTTTTGGCAGAGCCACGAGCATGCCCTATGTACTGCCTCCACATGGCAGTTGTCCTTTAACTCCACACAGTTTGTCATCTTGGAGGAGTCCTGGCTTTTGTTGCTTTTTGCTTTATTCTAATAGGTTGAGGCTCCGCTAGTCATCACCCAGTTCTCCGGGTGGGGAATCATCAAGGAACCTGGGGGGAAGCAGGGATATTTAAAGCTGACCTGTGTGGCCTTGGACGCTTCCTGCATGGGGAGCGCATGGCAGGCTGAGCTTGACAATGAAAAGTCTTCTTTGTGTCCGTGCAGCATTTATGGCACATCTGCCTCTCAGTATTTGTGTCAGCGAGTCACTGGAATTACAGCCGTTGGATAATTTCCTCTATTTTCCAACACATATCTGCCTGTGAGTCTGCGACGTCAGAGACAGACAGCAGTTACATGCTGGCAGCACCACCAGATGGCAAAGTCCACGCTTCCTTTGAACCTGGCTATTAGCCAGATCACAGGCAATGATTTCGGGTCCAACTCACCTTCCTGCGAGTGAGACTTGAAGACACGGACTGACTGAAACCACACAGGACTGGAACGACTATTTCCATATGCGAGTCAGAATTTGGTTCCATAATCTTATTTAGAAATGGTTTACAGAACTATCATCGAAGCTGTTATTGGCATGTATGGATCGGGTGCTAGAATAGGGCAAATCACATTGTATTCTCTCAGTTTTAGTCTGCCACCTCGCTGCCACCAGAAGTAAATAAGTCACTGCCACCTAGTACCAGGATTCAAGATGAATATCTGATTTAATAAATGTAAAAGCAATTCTTAAAGGAGTGAAAATCAAATGAGAGTACTGTATAGGTGACAGAACGTTGACATAGGATGTCTTATATGTTTTGAATGCCTCCCCTTTCTCTTCTTTCAGTTATGTTCCTCCTGCATATTATTACTGCCTTGTCATCCAGGCAGATTGGAATAGGCTGGGGATTGGAAAAGAAACTTGTTTGTTAGATCTGATCTTGTGATTCTACTAGTTACAATAGGGAAAAGCCCCTTTCCGTCCTAATTTTTGTAGTAGGTGTGCAGTGACTGGAATTCCACTTACAATTCTATTTGATACTCACTAGACGAAATGGGACTCGTTGTACATGGATGCTTATTTAACGATGTTTTTTTGTCTTGTTTTTCAAGGAAAATATAAATTCCCATTTGAACTCCGAGCTTTGTATAACACCGAGGACTGAGAAAACCGAAGAGGCCATGGCGAGAGCAGAAGAGAGGAAGATGAGGAAGATGTCCCACTGCTTTACTGAGATATGGAGAGAGCTTATCTTTCTTATTAGCAGTTTGCCACCCATCACTAAGCCGGATAGACTGGTTACCCAGCACATTTGAGACCATAAGTTTAAAGTAGAGATTTATGTTATGTATCAAGTATATTACCTGGGAAGACCCGCAGACCACCTCCCCCATTTTTATTAATATGGATAATTTTAGTGATTTTAAACTTTTTTGTTTTCTTTATAAAATCATTTTACTGGGAGCTTTTACAGCTCTTAGAACAATCCATACATCCATTGTGTCATGTACATTTGCACATATGTGGCCATCATCTTTTTCAAAATATTTTCTTTCTGCTTGAGCCCTTGGCATCAGCTCCTCTTTTTTTTTCTTCCCTCCCTCATGAATGCTTGATCATTGATAAATTATTATTTGTGTTAGTTTGGGCTGACTAGAGAAACAAATTCATAGACACTCATGTTTATAAGAAAGAGCTCCCTATAAAAGAATAATTGTATATTAAGAAAACATCCCAGCCCAGTCCAGATCAAATCCATAAGTCCGATATTAGTCCATATATCTGATGCCAGTCTGTAATTTTCTTTTCAGACTCAAACAACACATGCAATGACGCTGTATTAGTCTAGGTACTTAGGAGAAACAAATCCACGGCGACTCACGTATAAGAGAGAGTTTTATATAAAGAAAATGTGCATCACGAAAACATCCCAACCCAATGCTGCCCAAGCCCACAAGTCCAACATTAACCCATTAACCCAACACCAGTCCACAAAGTCCTTCACCTCACAAAACAGAGGCAATAATGCCGACTGCTGGAGGAAAGCTGAGTCAGTGAACGTGTAAGCATCTCAGCACTGGCAGGGGTCTCCACAGGGCTGCTCCAGCACCCAGGGCTGCATCGGGATAGATCCATGCGGCTTCTCCTTGGGGATGTCTTGTAGGAAATCCATCTTGCAAGCTGAAGCAGGGAACTGCTAAGGCAGCTGCACCCGATGCAACCATCACAAAACAAGAGACCCGAGAACTCGAAAGGCGAGGCTTCACCACCCATTTATCCCTCCGCCTTTCAACCAGCACCACATGTGATTATCGGCCAGGCTGGCACAATTAACTAACTCAGACGCCAAATGCAGCAAGATCTCAGGCCAGTGGGTAGAAAGTCTTGTGGATCCAGTGGTGGTGAAAGTGTCTCCGCGCTGGCATGGGTCTCCATGTGGCTCCTCCAGCTCCAAGTCTCTGGCTCTATCAGTGCAGCTCCATGTGTCTTATCAGCAGGAATATGAAGCAGAGAGCATGTGTGTATCTGGCATCCAGTGAGCTATTCATCTCCATGGTGCCTCCAAATGAGGCCATCAAGCTGTGACCTGTGGACAGGTTAGTCTCCAGCCCTTCACAAGTTGACACCAGTTTATGTCACTACCACATTATTATTTTCATATCTTAGACTGACCGCTGTCTCCCTTCACCCACATTTCTGTTGCTTGCCCCTCATGGGTGGGGGGCAGTAATAGATCAATCATTGTGATTGGTTTCCCTTTCTCCACCCACCTTCCCCTACCTTCATGATATCACTACTCCCATTATTGTTCCTGTGGCGTTTATTTGTCGTGGATTCCATGTGTTGAGAGCTCTTATCTTTACCAGCGTGCGTGCTCTGATCTAGTCAGATTTGTAAGGTAGAATTGGGGTCATGATAGTGGGAGAGAGGAAGCATTAAAGAACTAGAGGAATTTTGTGTGTCTTTTTCAGTGCTATACTGCACCCTGGCTGGTTTGCCCCTTCCTTGTGACCCTTCTGTGAGGGGATGTTCAATTGTCTACAGAAAGGCTTTGAAGTGTCTGCACTCCACAACCTCCTCATTCGCATGGATATGATTACTTGTTCTGGAGTCTTCAGATACCTGATACCTGCTCCTGATACCCAAACCAATTTTTTTTGGCAAGGTAGAGCCTTTTCTTCAATTAACGCAAGTGGCAGAACTATAATATAGCAAAACAAAGAGTAATAGAAGTGCTTTACAGGGAAAGACAAAAAGGGGCTGAATTAGCTCCCGTTATGCTGAGCAAATACTTCCCAAGAGTGGCCCAGCAATCCACCATGGGACGTGTTGATTAGATTAATAAAGAAAGACCAGGCCTTGTGCAATGGAATTTACCTGGTCCTCTTCTGGTAGGACTGAAATTCAGGTATAAAAGAAGGAAAGGTAAATATCGGATGGTAATGCCAATGAGGGAGTTCTCAGCTGAATCTCCAACCACACAACTGGAGTGGACATTCAATCAGCTTCACCAGTGTCAGCTGTGGGCTTCTCCTAAAGACACAGAGTGTCCTTAAGTGCTTCCAGCTCTTCAGCTCCCATGCAATTTTTGACCTATGTCTGGCTGACCTCTCAGGGTGATCTGTGCTGTTCTGGGGGAAATGGAGAAAGGACCACATAGAACCTGCACCCAGGCAGACATGTTCTACAGCCCCCTGAACCTCATGGTGATGTGCCTTGCTCACACAGATAAAGAAAACCAAGAGTGGTATAAGATTTTAGTCTGTACAGAGACCGCTTTGTGACTCAGAGCAGAGGCCTGAGCTCTACAGATCCAATGTTTTATCTGGCAAGTAAAGGAGACCAGCAGACTGGTAAATGACCCGATGTATTGTGAGCAGTTCTTCTTTTAAATGTTGTTTCAAAAGTAGCTTAATTTTTATTCTTCAGTGTTACTGAAAACACCCTGATGATGACTCTTCGGGTGGAGGCAAGCATTGCTTCTCGTGTTTGAAAAAATGGGTTTTGATCAGTGTTGGTTTTTTTTTATTAGGATAGTTTGAAAAAAAAAATTGCCTCAAGCAAATTTGTATAATGAAATTTCACAGTCAAAAATTAACTATACGTGACTGACCTGGTGCATTGTTTTTCCTTCATATTACAATTTCTTGCTAGAAAAGAAGACTTGCTATTCACAAATACAAAAGTGTGATCCAAGAATCAAGTCTTTTCATCTCTCCTGGGATACTGTTTATCAGAGTATTCTTGGGGGATTAATATGTAAATTAGTATGCAAAGCAGGATCGAGTAATTCAAATTGACAATTGCTCTGTTTTTTTAAATCAAAATGTGGAAGGCTTTAATTGTGTGTGCAGAAAACAAAGGAAATTCCTAAGATCAACACTATTTTGTGTCATTTTTATGTACTTCTCAGGCAGATGAATTCTTCTCAGGTTACTTTCCATTTTGAAATTGAATGTTTTGTGTGTGTGTATGTATGTGTGTGTGTGTTTTTTCCACCAGTATATTTGTTGGAGAGAATTTCAATGGAAAATATATGCCACAGATATAAAGATATTGCTTTCATATACATATTACCAGAAAAAAATATAAATTACTAACGTGCATTGTTTATTTTAAATTTGAACTCTGCTTATCTCTACTCTACAACCGATGTCAAATATAGCCTCTCTAACCTAGACTTCTGTAACAGTCCCTAAATACCTCCACTATATTGCAGTTAGAGTAACTTTTATTTATTTTTTTAAATAACCATGATCTCCCAGACTGCACACGTGCTAACATTTGCCTACCCTTCAAAACCAACCCCTATACCCTCTCTCCTATTTACTTAGAAATATTTATGCCTGCAGTGCATAAAGGTAACTTCTCTGTATGCATATTCAGATTTCAGCTTAAATTCTACCTGCTAAGTAAACTTCAAGAAGCCCTCGTGGTACTATGAATTAAGCTTTGGGCTTCTAACCACAATGGTGGCCGTTCAAATCCATCAGCTGCTTCACTGGGGAAAGATGAAGCCATCTCCTCCCATAAAGATTTAGTTTTGAAAACTCAAAGGAACGCTTAGCTCTCTCTGTCCTAGAATTCCATTTTGAGTCCAAGTCAACTCTGCAGCAGTGGCTTTGTGTGTTTTTTGTTTGTTTTGGTTTGGTTTAAGCGAAGTTTTCCTAGACAAAAGTGGCTAAATAGGAACTTCTAAAGTCTCCTTCCTGATCATCCATTTAACTTTTATTTTTTTAACTTCATCTGTAACACTTATTACCAAAGGGTGTCTATTTTGTTTTTCCCTTCTCTGTCTCCTCATACGTGAATATAAGTTCATGAAAATAGGGGCTTTGTTTCCTGATAACTACTAGTATGCATTTGGCGAACATTTGATGACAGATTGACGGACTTCATCATTTGCAGAGATATTTCCCCTCTGTAGTTGTGCTCTTACTCCTGAATGAAGCTCATCATTATTTACTAGGTGAAAGATAATTTGATATTTTTTAATGTTGTAATGAGTCAGAATGAAGTTACGTTAAATTTGAGTAATTGTCATAACACACATTCAAATGACAATATATAAGTGCGATCTCTGAATATGTATTTATGTATATTGTATTGAAGGTGAATCAATTATATGTATGAATAAAATGAAACAACTCTATAAGATTTAAGAGCTGTTGGGATCAGTAAATATATGAACTCAAGTCAACAATGCGTATTCTTAGTGTTTTCACCATGTCGGCATGGCTCATATAGTGGACATGGAATAAGTCCACATTATTGATTAGTAGATATCAACATGCTACTAGGAAGCACAGCGTCTCTCCCTTTTCCAATTTTATTTTTCACAGAGCATATAGATTGTACAAAAATATTTTTATTTGAATTCTATTGCCCACCGGTAATGAATCCACTGAGCTAATATCACATAAAGATCAATATCCTATGAATATAGTACACACAGTGCTTGCTCAAGATGTATTATTACAAAGCATAGTGAAGGCTCTGAAAAGATTCAGTGAAAGTACCCACCATTTACTTAGAATTATGATGGTAAAAATGGTGAATTTTGGCAGAAAATAGAGTTAGGCTTTGCTCAAACATGGTAAACACCTTATAAAACATAAGAACAAAACTCTCCGTGCCTGTATTATGGGGATTCAGGATGGATGGATGGGTGGATGAATAGATGATTGATGATAGATAGATAGATAGATAGATAGATAGATAGATAGATAGATAGATAGATGATAGACAGACAGACGTTGGCTCGAAGTAGACAATACCAGAATGATGGCTACTTCTTTTTTAATGATTATGAAAATGTATTCAGCTGTGTAGACCATCAAACTGTGGATAACATTGAGGAAGATGGGAATTTTCAAACACTTCATTTTTCTTGTGTGGAACCTATTATACAAGGACTAAGAGGGAGTGGTTCAAACAGAACAAGGGAATACTGAGTGTTTTAGAATCAAGAATGTTTGCATCAGGAGTACATCCTTTCACTATCCTTTTTTGTTTGTTTGTTTAATAAATCATTTTACTGGGGGCTCTTACAGCTCTTATAACAATCCATATATCAATTGTGTCAAGCACATTTATACATATGTTGCCATCATCCTTTCAAAACATTTTCTTTATACTTTAGTCCTTGGTATCACCTCCTCTTCTACCTTCCCTTCCCCACCCTGCCACCCTCGTGAACTTTTGATAAATTTTAAATTATTACTATTTTCATATCTCACACCGTCCACTGTCTCCATTCACCCATGTTTCTGTTGTTCATCCCCCTCAAAGTGGGGGGGGGGGTATTATACATCAATTATCGCAATTGATTTCCCCTTTCTCCCCCTTCTCCCTCTACCTTTCCCGTACCCTCATGGTATCATGACTCTCATTATTGTTCCTGAGGGGTTTATCTGTCCTGGATTCCGTGTGTTGAGAGCTCACATCTGTACCAGTGTACAGCCTCCAGTCTAGCTGGATTTGTAAGGTAGAACTGGGGTCATAAGAGTGGGGGGTGGGGGGAAGCATTAAAGAACTAAAGGAATGTTGTGTATGTCATTGGTGATATATTGCACCTTGGCTGCTTTGTCCCTTCCTTGTGACCCTTCTGGGAGGGGATGTCCAATTGTCTACAGATGGGCTTTGGGTTTGTGATCCAACCCTCCTCGTTCACAGAGATATGATTCTTTGTTCTGGGTCTTCTGATACCTTATCCCATCAACATCTCTTGATCACACAGACTAGTGTATTTCTTCCATGTGGGCTTTGTTGCTTCCCTGCTAGATGGCCACTTGTTTAACTTCAAGCCCTTAAGACCCCAGATGCTATCTTCTAAGAGCCCGGCACCATCAACTTTCTTCACGACATCTGCTTATGTACCCATTTTGACTTCAAGGATCATGTTGGGAAGGTGAGCATCACAGAATGCCATGTCATTAGGTGTTCAGCCATTTAACTGCCCATTGTTTCAAATGCTCCAATTTAATGCCATTTCTCTCTTTGTCTGAATGCCATTTAAAAACTTAAATTATGTAATTGACCCTCCTGTATAGAAAACTACATATATGCATAAGATATGTATATCTGTATAGCTACAAAGACACATATCAGTATATGTCTTGTGATATTATTGAACTAGAGACAAATCTTACGATGTGTTTTTTTTATTTCCTAAGACAGTCGAAATATTTTAGATAATGAAAGGTTTTCAGGGATGCAATTAGACCCCATCTATGCACCTTAAGGAACTCTTGTGGAACTGTTAGTTGCTAACTACAGGTTGTTATTCCAAACTCATTGAGGCTATCTACTCCCATAACGATGCACAGTCTCAGAGACCATAGAGAGGGTCAGTATGAGCTAGAGGTGACTTGATGACCTTGGGTTTGGGGTATCTCCATTATATTGAGCTACCTCTCCTTTAGAGGGTTCCCTCTCACTGTTTACATTTTTCTTGCTCGTTTGTCAATAGTGCTGACTAATCCTGCAGTTTTTTGACAATCAGTTTCTAAAACACTCCTAGGAAGCGTGGGGGAGGATGCCAACTTACAGGAACAGTGACAAGTATTTACACTCACATGTTCTCCATCTGCTGGTGTAGCAACAAAGCCCACACATAGACTGCAGAGCTACGTTAAGATTCGTCGTGCCTGGTGGCGCCAACAAATCCCCACCATCCTAAAACCATTACTTGACTTGTCTCCTCCTCTTTGTGGATAAGCTGAGATCAGATCTGAAACCGAGCACTACAAATGCCTGACCCATTCCTGGGCTAACGCTTGCTACATACGGTACAAACCTCAATCTACCATTCACTTTCCTATTAAACCTTTTGTGTTAAGCTTACAAAGAAAGACCACCCACATGTTGAGTGTTTGCAGGACAGTAGGAGGCTTAAGACATAGTCCCTGTCTTTTACAGGTATTTGGTTGCAAGGGGGTTGGAAAAGGTCATGTATTTAAATAACAAT
Source organism: Echinops telfairi (assembly GCF_000313985.2). NCBI lineage: Eukaryota > Metazoa > Chordata > Mammalia > Afrosoricida > Tenrecidae > Echinops > Echinops telfairi. Next base: position 26,135,075 of record NW_022103900.1, read on the forward strand.
AAAATAGATGCTTGTGCGTATGTTATCTCATGAAAACATTGATAGCATTATAACACACCACACAATGAGGACCTCTGGTCAAGTCAGAGGAAATGAGGGAGCTCTTCATTGAGACAGCATGACAATAGAACGGTGATCATGGAGGTGTCAGAGAACCAGGCAACATTTAGTCCTAGTGTTCATCTGGTCCCTGAGCATTGGAACGGACTCAATGGCATGTGACAACTACCACAGTAACACCTCTTCTCAGCTAACCGCCAAGCCTCGCTCTCTGGTCCTCAGCCACTTGTTGATGATGCGTTGGCCTCTGCTTTTGTAGGCTGGCAAATCTGCTTGCTGTCCTGCCACCCTGCTTCACCTCTCAGCTGGGCACTGCTCCCTCTGCTCTGTCTCAGGGGCTTCGGGGCTGAGGTTGCTGGAACCTCTGCTGTCTTCGCCACTTCAGGCAGGAATACCTACAGTACATGATCCGCTAGCGGATCTTTCTTTTCAGTCACAGGACTGTCTCTGTTCTTGCTCCTGAGATGGCCCTCTTAGTGCCACAGGAATGGCAAAATAGACTACTTCCCTCTAGCAGCGTTTCACACACCCTATTGATATGGTTGCACCCAATCATCTGGTTGGCATTAGAAATGGGTCAAAGAGCCATAAGGAATCAATTTCACTTCAACACAAGTACCTTCTCTTTTCTGTTCTGGACACTGAAGCATCCACCAAGCATTGAAATAATATCCATGTAAGGTTTTTATAAAGCATTAATTATTGTTCTTGAATGTGGGCATTGGTGTGACCTCTGGATAGAGCATCTTATTAAGACAACCCTGATTGCCTGTCAGGGCTGCTAGAAATTTGGAATTCCATGAAAGGACCCAGAAAGCCTGGTTGGGACTCATCCTTGTCCTCATTCTATTCCTTTGCTTGTCCTTCATGGTGACACACATGTGAGTGCCATAATTTCACATTAGCTCCAGCTACTGGTTAATGGTTTCAGCAAATTTTTTGATAAAAGCAGACAGTTTATTTGACACATTCAAATATTTGCCTCAAAACCAAACACCAAATGGCTGAAAACAAAGCACTAGATATTTTCTTGCAATTTGTAGTAATAGAACAATAATCTCAATAGAATATAGATATATTTAAGTGTATCAAATCTTTTGAAAAGAGAGGATTAGGTAATTTATTCAATAATTTTGGAAATAACTCTGAGCTAACTTTATCTGTTCAAATTCAATGTGGAGTGCAGTGAATTTAGATTATAATGGAAAATTTCCAAGGCAGGAAAAGAAGAGAATAGATTAATATCAGGTATTCTCCAAGCGACATCAAGGAAATCCTAGGGATAGTTCTACACTACCTATAGGGTCAATATGAGTCAAAATTGGCCAATGGCACAAAACAACTAAAACAGCATCCAGAATCTAATGATCTCATTTTTCCTTTGACATAAACTATTGCTTTTATACACCTTTCTGCTTTTGTGCTGTGGAGTTGACTCAGGTTGATAAACCACCTTGTTTACCACAGATCAAAACATTGCCTGGTCTTTCATTATCACCAAAATTCCTTATCCTCTCAATCCTAACAATGTCCTCAAACATATACCACGTGTGCAAATTCATCTCACCAAGGGCCTCTCAAGGCCTTGTTGGCCCTCTACTTCCCCAAAATATGATGACCTCTTCCACTAATTCATCATTCCAGATGATGGGTCCAGATCAAGAATGTCACGATGTTCTAGTATGATCCATTTAATTGACTAGATTTTGGAAGTTGATTTCCAAGCCTTTCTTCCTATTCTGTTTTAGTTTGGAAGCTCTATTAAAACAAGTTCATCGTTACTGTGAGGGAAGTGGGGGTAGAAAGGGGGAACTGATCACAAGGATCTACATATAACCTCCTCTCTGGGGGATGAGCAACAGAAGGGTGGGTGAAGGGAGATGCCGGGCAGTGTAAAAGAAGATAAAATGATAATTTATAAATTATTAAGGGTTCATGAGGGAGGGGGAGCAGGGAAGGGGAGGAGGGGAAAAAGGGAAATGAGGAGCTGATTCCAAGAACCCAAGTGGAAAGCAAATTTTGAGAATGATGAGGGCAACAAATGTATAAGTGTGCTTTACACACTTGATGTATGTATGGATTGTGATAAGAGTTGTATGAACCCCAATAAAATGAGTTTAAAAAAAGTTCATCAAGATTGACCCTCAGGGCCTTTGAAATACCAGTAGCATAGCTTCCTAGCATCACAGCAAAACGCACGCTGCCACATTAAGACAAGTTAACAGAAGGGTAGTCGTTTTGTTATAGAGATGGGAAGAGATCCCTAATTGAAATTTAATTAATATAGATATATTTATTAAGTCTTAAACAGGACAAATCAAGACAAAGGCAAAAACATATCTTCAGCACAAGGCCATACGGTGTCTCGTTAGGTCAATTAAATTAATTAGGATATGGAGAGCAAAGGACGTGATCACAGAGTCATGATTGGAGGCAGATCAGCACATCACAATCACAGGCAGGATTACGGACATGGGGAAAGGACCATGACTGGAATACGTACGCTATTGCAGATGGAAGTGCTTATAAGATTGGTTCAGAATCATTTGACCAAAGTGGACAGGGTATGACTCATGACCATGGGGATCCTGTTACCCCAAATTCCATCTGAGAGCAAAGCGATATACATAGGCTTTTAATGGTCAGAATGAATCAATGGCAGCTGAATCGATGTGAGGACGCAAAAATGGATTTAGGGCTTTCAGTGTCAATCATAGCATTCTATAAACATGGCGCTCAGAATGTTACTTGTAATACAGTTTAACATCGTATAGTTGAAATAGTAACGCCAAGGTACCTAGCACACCACATGAGGAACAACGAGGCACTTCATTAAATTTTTTTCTTATTTAATTTCCATGACAATATAAGAAATAAGCACGCCCAGTTTTAGAGAGAGCTCAACTCTTATCTGTGATGATGTGGCTCTTAAGTTAACAAATTAAGATTCAAATACAGTAGGTTCTCTGATATCAAAGCCCTCCAATTTTAGAGAATACATCCCAAGTTTGTGGATTCTCTCTGAGAAACATTGTGCAGGGCCCACACTGTGCTTACACCATAATGATAGGTTTTAGCTTTCGTGTTTCTCCCTCTCCGCACAGAGGTCCGTGGGAGACAGGGATTCTCATTTCCTCATCTTTGTATGTCTAGAGTTCATTACCAGCCTGGATTGAATTAGAACATTATTTGGCAGGCTAGCAGCAAGTCCTCTGAGTTTCCTTAGAAAGAAATGCATTACTTTTTTTTCCCCAAGCAGATAAAAAACATAACAGCAACGATGATGACAAGTCCAAGTAATAATTCATAGTCAATAAACCAAGGACATTGACTATGTCCGTGGTTTATTGACTATGATTAGATTTATGTGCCTATATTTATAGGTTTAGTATTAGGGTAGCAGAAGGACATTGGGCCTCCACTCAAGTACTCCCTCAAAGCAAGAATACTTTCTTCTATTAAATTGGCATTCTATGATGC
>NW_022103900.1:26139598-26167564 GCF_000313985.2 Echinops telfairi
GAGAATGATGAGGGCAATGAATGTACAAATGCGTTTTACACAATTGATGTATGTATGGATTGTGATAAGAGTTGTATGAGCCCCTAATAAAATGATAAAAAAGCCATATACAAAAAACAAGGACAAAGTATGCAATAGTCAGTCACCCCACTTTAAGAACGGGGTGCTCTGCGACAGAGACTTGTGCTCTTTATAGAGAATTTTCCCTCTTCAAGTGCTTTGATGATTTGAGCCCTGAGTGGAATGGCTACCTGAGAGGCAATAACATGATAAGCATCAGTCCCTATGCCCTAATCCCCACACATACCCTATGCTGCATTCATTCAAGGGCAGTTTCTGACCCCAAAGGACACTCAGGATAATCAAGCTTCTTTAAAAGAAAGATTGAATGGAATCATTAACACAGTGCTATTGCAACCATTAAGAAGTTGCTAACTGGACCACACAGGTGTAGCACCCACTGGTGGAGAGCAGAATCTGTGACTCCATTCACCCAACTACATGCATGTGATGACGTCATTTGTGTGTCCTGTGGGTCATTTTTGGGTCCCAAAGGGCAGACCATGAGCCCTGGTGGCTTAGTGGTTAAGTGTTGAACTGTGGTCCTTAAGACCAGTAGTTGGAAACCACTAGTTGCTCTTTGGAGAATGATAGGACTTTCTGTACCTGTAAAGAGCTACAGTCTCAGAAAATCACAGAGGCTGTTGTCCCCAGTCCTAGAAGGTCTCTATGAGTCGGCATCAACTGGTGGCTGTGAGTATGATTTCTTTAGCTTGGATTTTTTTAAGGTCACATGAGTCGGTAAAATGACTTCTAGCAGATTGTGCTGTGGGGTGCCTGCAAGTGAATTAACACACCCATGCAATTCTGCCAATGGAAAGTTCTCTGGTGAGAAAGGCTATATACTTAAGAGTTTATTAAAAATTTTTTTCCTGGTTTTAGACTTAAATTCTGAGAGATATAAGGTGCTAGGAGGTGGCTCAGACCTTTTGTTCAACAACTGCTTCCAAACCAAGCAATAAAAATAAATCAACTACCATCTAGCAGATTCTGACTCCCCACCCCTTCAGTCACTAAAAGAGAATTTTACAATTCTAGAAAGTAAGCCCTGATTATCACAGGAAATCCTCTTGTTTGGCTCCGGTGACTTTACAGAAATGAAATCTACTCCACCTCCCTGTTTAGCTTTCTGCATTCAAGGCCAGACAGGTGTGACAGATACTGTTATTTAAATACAATTGCTCACTTAGCAACCCCCTGGAAAACTATCTTTTACTCTGTTTCCTTTGGGGACAGAGTTCTCTGGAGATTTCTCTAAAACATCGGTTCTTAACCTGTGGGTCACGACCCATTTGGGGGCTCAAACAACCCTTTCACATGGGTCACCCAATTTATAACAGTAGCAAAATGACAGTGATGAAGTAGCAACAAAATAATGTTATGCTTGGTGGCGTCACCACAACCCGAGGAGCTGTATGAAAGGATCACGGCATTAGGAAGGTTGGTTCTCAACAAAGTCAAAGAACAAAGTCAAACCAGGGCTGAAAGCAGAAAATCTACTGGCTGCATTGAACAGCCTCCTGATTTTGCTTCTTTCCATTGCTGTTGCTCTTCTCTTTTCTCCCTTCCAGTTCGCACTTCTGAGCCTGCTGGTGCAGAAGAAATGCTGCTGTTGTTACAAGGTGTCGTTGAAGGAATGAAAATATTCAAACGCCATTTGACTGAAAATGAAGACGATATGCATTTACAACGTCTCTGTTTCTCTCTTAACTGTTTCTACTGGATTGAGAACAGATTTACTTCTTGTGATTAAATAACCTTCCCTCTGCATTTAGCAGAATTCCTGGATTAGTGTCACTGGAAGAGATAAATGTTCTGGAGAGATGCTCTGGAAGAGATGTCATTGTATAAATATTATTCTTTTGTCGTTATGAGGCACCTTGCATATAATTTGTTTAATCCTTTGCCTAACACCAAACAAAGTTACGCTCCCAAATTTCTCTCATCCTTTACAGGTACCTTCTGGATGGCTGAAAGGAAGTCTGGCGGCTTAGTGTGGTCAAGACCACCAACCACTCCACGAAGAAAGACGAGGATGTCTATTCTCACAGTGACTCACAGACACCCCAAAGAGCAGTTTCTGCTCTACAATTGGGCTGCTAGGAGTTAGACTTGATTCAATGACAGTGGGTTTTATGGAGAGCTGAGTAATCTTGAGAATGCAGATGATTAAAAAGCTCTGTTGCTAATTGAAAATTAAAGCAAGAGGTTCAAGTTCATTGAGATATAGCTCAGCAGAAAGGCCTGGTCATCTGCATCTGAAATGTCAGCAGGGGGATGCCTACAAGTCCATATCTACTCTGATCTCTGACACCCATGGGTGACCATGAGAGGGAGTTCAAATGACAGCAATGGGTTTATAAACAGCTGGAGAGGGTATGGCTGAGGTGTGGAGAAGCAGGTATCCTAATGAATCACTGCGGTGCTGAGTTGGACCCAGTGGCTGTGTGTGGGGCTTGGGAAGGAATGCAATGCTGGAGACAAAAGCCCTGCCATCATCCCTGAAGCCTTCATCACAGAAATTCTGTGTCGTTTTTATTAATTTTTTTATAAGGCACTAAGGTGACCTTTCAAGAAATATGTTTACATTTACTAATTAAAAGAGGGTTAATGTAGTGGGAATCTTTTTTCCCTCAACTCATGATCTAGTTGAGGACTATTGCATGCAGCCAAGTAAAAGATAAAATGTATTCTTGGTTCCCTGAAAGATTGGCTCAATCTTTATGGGTGTGAAACACTTGGAAGGAAAAGACACATCCTACCCCCAACACACACACCCACACACACACACACTGCTTATCTCTAGAGACTAACTGAAGCATAGCAACTATTTCACACATTTTTATCTTTGAAAGCTTGAAATCAGAGCCTGGGGTATAATGCAAATAAAGACCTAAGCACATATTAAGGAAAGCAGTTTGACACTTGAAGAATTTCTTCTCTTCCAAGTAGGCTCACAGACAGATTACATACCGAGAGAAACAGGTTAATACTTACAGAACGGATTGAAAATTGGTGCTAATTGGCTTGAGGCTTAAGTGAGCAAGCTCTGTCAGACAGCTGGGCTAGTCCAGAATTCTGTACATGACTCTACTACATGGGAATATAATTTATCTCTATGTAATGATGTTTATTCTCTGAAAATTAGGTTAAAATCGAAGAAATCATTTCTGTCATCTTCAATTAAAACAAATAGCTAACGTTTAGCTCAACTTTCGCAAACATAGACTTTGGGGAGAAATGCTCTCCCTTTTATAAGGAAACCACTGTGCACATTTCCCTGGGACAAATGGCCTGGAGGCTCAAGAGTATTTTAGAAAAGGTTAAAAGAAACAGTACCGCATCCAGGAAGGCTAATTTTCATGCATCAGAGTTCTTTGAGCCGAATTTGTGTAATGAGTGCACTGGAAATTGAAAGACGAGATTAAAGTGCTGTTTGTCGTGTACAGAGATTTCAGAAATGCTTATCAACCCTGCGCAGCTGAACACAGCCCGGATTAAAAACCGATCCGATGGAAAGGGAGGCTGACGGCAAACGGGGGCTTTCCATCCATGCTAATTACAAAGTGCATATTAAACACGAGGCCTAGGAGGAGAGCAGCTGCAAAGGGCTTTATCTGTATTAAGAGACTGTCCACCCTACATAATAAGAATAATTACCAATGAGAGAGTTCGCAGAAAGAAATCCCATTTAATGACACATTCTACAATTTCTCCTAATTTCATAGATCTATTTCGCCATTCCCCAACAAGGTGTGATTCTAGCTTCCTTCTGGAGCCAGGTGACACATCCGATTTTGAAGAGAAGATCTATTGGCTTATATTTCTATGAATGAAAGCCCATTGGCTTTAAAACGTAGAACCCCCGTGGCCCTGCACTCACTGTCCCGCTCTTGAACAGACAGGGAGGGCACGAAAACTTACCTTGCCGGGTTGCCTGGGGAGGGGACACCTGAGACTGCTCTCCTCTCTGTGAGGGAGAGGAGACAATGCTAGACCTGGGTGGAATGAGGGTGAAGAAGTACAAGAAATTCTCCTCTTGCAGTCTTTCGTGCTTTTGCAAGCTGTTGAAGGGCTTCCCCAGGGTCACGGAGAAGGTCATGTGACAGCTGAATGAAAGCATCTAGCCAGGGTTTGGAACAGAACTGGGACTCAAAACAGAAACGAGAAAACCCTAAAAACGTCAAGGGAAACTGGAATCCAGATTACAAGGGGGGAAAAAATAAGCTTTTCTGAACCCGAACCACGTAAAAAGTGTCATTTTTTTCACTGAGTTATTTTGAATTCAACAATACTTTACAAGGTGCAGTCATGACCCCGGGCCACGTAGGTCTGATGTGCATCTGGCGCCCAAGTGCATCCCGGGCACAGGGCGGGTAAGGACGCAGCCGGTTCGGAGTTTGGCACGTCCCAGTGAGCAGGTGCAGCTATCGGTGCTGACTGCGGTTAGGTGACACGATTCAGGGCCCGCAGGCTCTGTGCGTTGCCCTCTCGCACCGATCCTCTAGACAGCAGGGACACTGGGCGACAGAGAAGACATCTATCTAGTCAGAAATCCGAACGAGCCTGTGAAAATGCACTGAGTCTGATCAGTTTCCTGTGAACGGAAAATTGTAAGTGTAAGCGCCGAGTGCAAACATTTTAAATATGTATTATTCACATTTTAAAAGTGTCGTATTTAAATTCAAGAAGTAGAAAATAGCATATAATTGTTGATGAAGTTTTTGAAATGTTATTCACTCATGATTTAAATTTTGCCATCACACAGTGTTTGTACTCACGTGCTTATATTTGATATTTTTCTCACGATTTGAACTGTTAGCAAACCTTAGCAACTGGAGAAAAAAAAATAATGTCTCATTTGCGGTCTCCCGTTATTTCTCTGAAAACAACTTAATGGCTTCCCTATGAAGTGAGATTTGTCTTCAAAATGTGCCAGGTCAGATGGTACAGACGACGCAGCCATCTCTGTGGATGAAAAATTGAAGTTATTCCGGTTTTTTGTTTTGTTTTGTTGGTTTTGATTTGCTTTCCTCTTGTACAGAGGCTACAAGACTAAAACCATTTAAGTACAAAACATTTAAATAGAAATATAAACTGTCTCTACTGCTGCTGTGGCTCAATGTTTGCCTGCTAACCACCGGTTTGGTTTTAAATAATGATGTCGATGATGTAGAACTACTCCCCCTCCCCCCAAAAAAAGTTAAATTGAGATAAAGTGCCAGATTTGTTCATATTGACTTTATATCAACAAGTTTTTATGGTATATAGAGTTGAGGGAAAATAAAACATTTTTTAATTTGGGAAGAAAATATTCCTAGATATATGAAACTGCTATGGGGGATTTGGGTGGAGCAGCTACTCAAGGGAATGGTGGGAGAGCTTTTGGTGGTTTGAAATTCATCATGAGAGACAACAGGGATAGCTTAAATTAAAAAACATTATATATATATATATATATATATGAAGATAATATTTTAATTAGATATAATTATGGTTTATTGAATTGATGTTTTCTTAATGAGTTACATAATTGTGTGATTTAATTTTAATGGTAACAAAATACTTATTTTACATCATTTTATAACAATTCTTCATCTTACAACTGGGATGAATATTAAAATACAAATATTCAATTTCATTTTATTTTTATGAATTGATGTCTTCGGTGGGATAGTACAGTATTTTGTAAATGAAGTCTTATCAACTTTTATGTGACTATTAAGTTTTTCTGGACCAAAAAGAACTAGTTGATGTTTCGCTATTTCAGGAGGTAGGATATGAGCAAGAACCAGTGGTGCTGAAGGAAGAAGTTCAAGCTGCTCTGAAAATATTATTCAAAAACAAGGCTCTGGGAATTGATGGAATACCAATTGAAATGTTTCAACAAGCTGATGAAGCACTTTCCCATGTATGTCATTCCAAAGAAAGGTGACCTAACAAAATGCTCAAGTTATAGAACAATGTCATTGATAGCACAAGCAAGTAATAGACCTTATGCTAATAGTGGTTATGAGTTGGACTGCAAACCCCAAGGTCAGCAGTCCAAAATCACCAGTTGCTCCTCAGTCAAAAGATGGGGCTTTCTGCTCCAGCAAAGAGTTACGGTCTCAGAAACTTGCAGGGGCAGTTCTGCTCCGTCCTATAGAGTTACCAGGCGTTGTCATCAAATCGATGGCAGGCAGGGAGTTTAACTTGGATAGGGAACACAGATAGGAAAAGTTTTAAGCCATGACCAAACACATTGAAGAGCGATTCACTAGGTTTGAGGAACCAAAAAGACAATGGTCTACATGCTACATTGGGGAGTAATGACTGGGGTCTTAAAAGCTTGTGAGCAGCCATTTAAAGTGCAACCACTAGTCTCTCCCAGTCTGGAGTCAAGAAACCTGAAGAACATCCGAGGACATTCAAACAACTAGTTCCAATGACTAGTGGACCATGGGAACATCGGCCTCTGTGACTATGAGACCAGAAGCTCTAGAGCAGTGGTTCTCCACCTTCCAATGCCGTGACCCTTTCGTACAGTTCCTCATGTTGTGGTGACCCCCAACCATAAACTTGTTTTCATTGCTACATCATCACTGTCATCTTGCTACTGTTATGGATCGTCATGTAAATATCTGATATGCAGTTTGTATTTTCATTGTGACAAATTGAACATAATTAAAGCATAGTGATTAATCACAAAAAGAATATGTAATTACATATTGTGAAATATGTATTTCTAATGACAAATCAATGACATTTTGTCTTGAAGCATGGTGTAGCATGGGTAGCAGTCTTCATGCCAGGTACTCGTCTGCATGTGGGCAGATCTGCCTGGAGAATGATAGAGGAGCCGTGTCTCAGTTCCTAAGGCCATCAGAAATATGTGTTTTCCGATGGTCTTAGGCGACCCCTGTGAAAGAGTCGTTTGATCCCCAAAAGGGTCATGACCCACACGTTGAGAACAGCTAATCTAGAGTTTAGATGATACTAGGCAATGCAGACCAATCTGAAAAATGAAAATCACAACAGGAGGTCTGGGGGAGAGCGGCAGACAAGTGTGGAATAAAATTGAAGGACAAAAAGAAAGAATCAGCTTACTGGTCTGATAGGGACTGGTAGAACCCCTGTGACAATGGTTCTTGGTCACCCTTTATGCCATTCTCGTGACTAAATTCCCAGCCAACCAATAGACACCCGATGGAGGTAAGTATCTCTAGAACAACCATCTACATAATATCAACAGGAATCATTTACCCAGGGATAAATCTCACAACGTAGTAAGAGATTGTAAAGAGGGGAAAATGGAAGCATTCAACACAAGGAGGAAGTGGAAAATTACTGCTGCCTCATGGGAGCTGTGATCAATGAAATAAATCAAAATGCAATTGAATTCTTGAATGGAAAACCAACTTGCTCCATCAACATTCACTTAAATCACAGAAAACCCTGAAAAATTAACTGCATTGATTATCACTGTTTTAATATGATTTCTTTCTTTCTCTTTGTTTTTTAAAAGCTGAAAATCAAGAAGCTAAGGAAACACAATGGCAGTAGGTCTGTTAGGGTTGAATTCATGTCCATAAAATAAATGCTGAATCACTGGCCCGGGTACCTTTGGGTATGCTTCTATTTGCAAATAGGATTTCCCTTTGGTTCTGTTAATGAGGCATGCCAGTGTTGGGTGGATCATAAACCTAACCACCTCTGTATTATAAAAAATAAAACAGAGTAGACACAGGGATACACATGAGTGAAGACAGAGGCACCGTGAGACTCACCTGCAAGACAAAGAATGCCAAGAAACCTGGGCTTACTGACAGAGAGGAAACTGATACAGCTGAGACTCTGACCTGCATGTTTAACTTCCACAATTGCGAATAAGTCGATTTCTATTCTTTAAAATAGCCTATTTGTGGTATTGTATACTGGAGCATTATATAACTAAGATAAAAGGTCAATAATTCAAGACAATGTCTTACTCCATAGTTCAAGGGCTTACATAATAGAACTGAAGAGTTGAAAGAAGAACCCAGTAAATGGGAAGTAGATGCACTTGAAGATCTTTCCCATCATTTACTGATGCAATTCTTACATAATGTTTCATTTCTGAGTCATATTAAACAGGAATATAGGAAGAATAATTACATTCATTATTGAATAATTTCAATAATAAAATAATTTAAACAACAAACAGATAAGCTGATCTAAGAGTGTTGCCCAGTATTGCTAAAAATGTCCAGTTTTTAAAGAAATCTTTAACTTAAAGGCAGCTTTGCATCACCAAAGTAGAGGCTTCTGAATGAAAATTCACAGTGTAGCTCAGTCTAGTACAATATAGTCATTTACTTGATATGACTCTTCTAGCCATAATTGTTGTAACCCTCATTGACTAATTTTGTTTTCTAATGGGTCTGGGTAAAAGAAGGTAGGGAAACTAATGGATTTTTATGGTTCTGTTGTGAATGATTGATAACAAATTTAATTGTGATTGTACAGACTTGGAACACTAATTTGTAAATTGATTGATTTCATCATCATACTGGTTATAGAATGAGCCATCGCAGAAGCTAAGTGGAGAGCTTACTACACTCAAGAAAGAGGAACCAGTAGTGGAGCTCATCTTCTGGACTCTAAGATCCCTGTGGATGATTCTCCTTGATCCATGAACAGGAAGCTGTGATGTGAGAGAAGTTGTAGCAGCAGAATCAGGCGCTAGTGCACAGGATGTAACAGTAGACATCTCGGCCCTGAGAACAGTAAAACGGAGTGTCTTTGAGCAGAAGGATGATGGGCAGAGTAGGATGCCTCCAGACAATTAGCTTGCTAACCAAGAGCTAGAGCTAAGCATCTTTGAGCTGAGGCTTATGATGGAGTGGCATGCCCTTCGGACATGTATCGACAGACCTAATAAAAGGGATTTATCTGAGTAGAGCACAAGCCAAAATGTCACGTGGTTGAGATACTAACTTCCAAAGAGAAGTGTTCCTGTGGGCACAGTTAAGAAGACACTGTCCTAACCCGAAGAACAATATTCAGAGCATTTTTGAATAGAACCTGTTTGCTTCTCTAATAAACCCCATAATTGTGTGTATTGCCTCTGAGTTCTGTGTGGTCATCACAATGAAGTGTAGGAGGGATGGTTGGTATCAGAATTGGTAAGAAGGATAGATGTTCGACACATGTCTGGGCTAAAATTGATGAGTTTGATTTTCCTCCTCCCACCTTATGAAGCTAGAAGAGGTCAGATGCTGCCCTTCTGCCATTTTTGGCACTCAGCACTACCCCAAAGAGCTCTTATATATTAAAAATATTCTAATGATAATTAAAAAATGTTAAAAGAGAATATATATATGTATATAAGGTTAAGAAAAGGTTGTAGAGCCCTTCTCTGGAGACAGTGACCCAGCACTAAGTTGTCTTGCCCAGTGGTTGGGGATACGTATAGGAATCAAATGGCTGTGTGACAGTGGGCAAGACATTAAGCACCAGTTTTCCCATTTCTTAGATGAGAGATTTTGACTGGATGAGCTCTAAGATACCTTCTAGTCCCAGAATTCCATTCTATTTGAGGGTAGTGGAAGTTCTGGAAAGGTTATTAAAGATTTTGTTTTCATACAAATTCAATACTGAATTTTATGTTGAGAGATTAAAAAAAAATCATAGGAAATAAGAGATTCTCAGTTCTTTTTTGAAAGAATGGTAATAGTGGAAAAACCATAGTGATCAAGCCAAAAATAAGCAAGAAACATAAGCCTTGTACTTATCTCCACCTGGATTTTGGTGATGCATTAATTATTTAGTGATAACACACTGCAAGAATAAAGATATTCTCTTTCAGAAAGGAGGAAAATGAAGTTCAGTATTTGAAAAAGATGCCTACTCCTTTACAGCAGAAAGCGACTTAGGGTTTTTTAGAGAAAAAGGACTAGAAAGAACTTGTTATTGCTGTTGTTGGGGGCCAACACTCGGCTCTGACTCACAGCAACACTATGCACAGTAGAATGCAACACCGTTGTCTGGGCCTGTGCCAGCCTCACACTTGTTCCTATGCTTGAGCCTACTGTTGAAGCCACAGTGGTAGTCCACCTGCTGATTAACACCTCATTTTTGCTGTCCCTCTAATTTATCAAGCACGATATCTTTCTCCAGGGACTGGTCTCTCCTGACAACATGTCTGAAATACGTAAGACAAAATCTTGTCATCCTTGCTGCAAAGGAGAGCTCTGGTCATGCTTCTTCCAAGACAGGTTTCTTTGTTCTTTTGGAGTCCATTGTGTTTTCAATGTGCTTTGACAGCACCACAATTCAAAGGCATGAATTCTTCCTCGGTCCTCCTTACTCAATGTGCAACTTTCACAACATATGAGGCAATGGAAAATATCATGGCTCAGATCAGGCACACCTCAGCCCTCAGGGTAAACAGCCTCGCTTCTCAACCCTATAAAGAGACCTTGTACAGCAGATTTACCCCATGCAACTCATCTTTTGGTCTTTCTCTGTTTTAAAAGGTTTTATTTGGCACTCAGTCCACATAGCACACAATTCAGTAGTTGGTCTCCTGACTGCTACTCCCATGAGCATTGACTATAAAACTATGCAAGGCAAAAATGCTTGGCAGTTTCAAACTTTGCTCCATTTTTCGTGTTGTTATCACTTGGTGCACTGGTGAGGATTTGGGTCTTCGTTATATTCAGTCATAGCCATCCTGAAGGCTGAAGTCTTTGATCTTCACTGACTAGTGTTTCAGGTCCTCTTCACTTCCAGCAACAAGGCTGTGTCATCTGCAGGTGACAAGTTGTTAATAAACCTTCATCCGATTCTGATGGCACATTATTCTTCAAATAAGCAAGTTTTTCTGATGATTTGCTCAGCATACAGATCAAACATGTATAGTGAGGATACAATCCTGTGACACACATTTCCTGATTTTCAAACATGCAGTATTCCCTTGTTCTGTTCATATAACTACCACTTGATCCATGTACAAGTTCTACACGAACACAAGTAATGCCTTGGAATGCCCATTCTTCTTAAGGCAATCCAAAGTTTGCTTTGATCTACACAGTAGAATGCCTTGGCACAGTCTATAAAAAGCAAGTACCGGTAAACATCTTTCTGGTATTCTCTGTTTTCAGCCGAGCTCCCTCTGGCATCAGCAATGATATCCCTTGTTCTATGTGCATTTCTGAATCTGTTCTGAACTGACTGCTCCCTGTCAATGTAAGGACTGCAACCATTGTTGAATGATCTTCAGCAAAATTTTCTTGAATATGATTTCAAAGATATTGTTCTTTAGTTTGAGCCTTCTGTTGGGCCACCTTTCTTTGGAATGGGTAAAAATACAGATCTCTTCCAGTCAGTTGGCCAACTAGCTGTCTTACAAATTTACTGGAATAGAAGAGTACGTGCTTCCAGTGCTTTGTCAGCTTGTTGAAACAATCCCATTGGTTTCAGTCACCGGAGCCTTATTTTCTGGGTTTCAGTGCACCTTGAACTTCTTCATTCACTACTATTGGTTCTTGCTCATATATGCTACTTACTGAAATTGTAGAATGTTGACTTGTTCTTTTTGGTACCCTGATTCAGAGTACCCTTTCCAACTTCTTTTGATTCCTGTATCATTCAATATTTTGCTATAATCTTTCAATATTGTACCAGAGGCTTGAAACTTACCCTGAGTTCATTCAGTCTAAGATATGCGGAATGTGTTCTTCCTTATTCTAGGTTTCTGCACATTTCACAAGGATATTTGGCTCTGTCTTCTTGAGCTGCCCTTTGGAATGTTCCGTTCAGCTCTGTGACTTAATCATTTCATCCATTTGCCTTAGCTACTCTGAGTAAGAGTAAATTTCAGAACTAGTGCTTAACAATATTTACTGAATAAGTAAATTAGAACCTGAGATTGGTAGTTTCTTTCAGCATAAATTGTGAATCTATCTCTTGGTAGAAAATCAGTCTGTGTGAGATCAAAACCATAGGACATTTTGCAATGGCTTTATGAGAGAATTACATTTAGGAACAGAGAAATTCATTTATAAATGAGTGGGCTCAGATTTTCAGTTCTTGCAAAGGCCAACATAGAAATTTATTTTTTTTCTTTCCATTTTGGCACACAACATACGAAATGTATCATCGCTTACATTCTTCATTTATCTTTTCTCCTGTACAACAAACTATGTACAGATAACCACTAATACTAATTAAATGGATCAAACTCACTATGACAGCATTAATTGAACCAGAATGTGTGAGATGATAGCATTCCGGTGTCAGAGTAGAACTCCCTAGAACTGCTTTCTAATCTGTAGAGAAACAGATGCTACGGCTCTCTCATATGGCACTCTTGGGTGGGCTCAAACTGTCAACCCTTTAGTCAGCAGCTCAGAACTTAACGACTTGTGCCACCAAGGACCCAGATTATTTTCTCCTCATCTTAAGGTAAAGTCCCTCATTGCCTTTATAAGAATCAAAACACACGTGGCTGTCTTTTTGCTACATGTTTTGCTCAATCCACACCCACATTTTAATTTTGCTCTTAATTTACTATTTTCATTACATACATTCCTTTATAGGGCACAAAAAGCCTGTATACAGAATCAGGTATAACCTTAAACCGTTCTAAAATTTATATTTCATTTGGCATAATATACATTGCTTATATTAATAAATTTATTCTAATTCAACTTTGTTATTAGGTATCTCAACTGATTTTTTTCACCCTTCCTTGTTATGTTTTAATCATCCAGAATTTGAGGAGAAGAGGAACACTAGGTCAAGGGAGAGGGTCACATTGCATATGAAACAGCTTTACATAGAATAATTAATTTATTGACCTTTGATTCAGAGGTAGCTTGCAAATTTACAGCACCCAAAACTCTTACCTCAAGTGCATATTTCTGTCCAGGACAAAAAATTATTTGAGCTTCTGTTTTAAAATTTTTTCATATTATGTATATGTGAAACTTATTTTGGGGATTCAACAAGACATTAATTGCACAAAATCACAAAAGAATGACATTGCAATCAGCAGGCAGGGCTCCCTAAGAATTCAAATGGAACCCAAGAATGGCTTAGTGCACAAGGATACGTCTAATTAAGTACATCTTGAAATCTAAACCTCAATATTCACCTTGGTGTAGAAGGTATCTCAACTTGACTCATCTTCAATTCAATTGTGAGTGTGAAGTATATACAAGAATATAAAAATGGTGGGTTTGGATATTGTAGCCTAGCAGCGGAGGTGGGGGGGTGGGGGGGGGGGATGGGGGGTTGGGGGGGGCAGAGAAGGGAGCCTGTCTTAAATTCAGGCAGCTCTTGTATGTTATTAAAGTGGATTACAAAAATATTTCATTCCAAATAAAACTAAATTTGGAGGGACTTTTATGAAAACTGTTCAAAACATTGTCCAATCGGCAATAGGTATAGAAAAGACAG
Organism: Echinops telfairi; assembly: GCF_000313985.2. Taxonomy (NCBI): domain Eukaryota; kingdom Metazoa; phylum Chordata; class Mammalia; order Afrosoricida; family Tenrecidae; genus Echinops; species Echinops telfairi. Next base: position 26,153,084 of record NW_022103900.1, read on the forward strand.
AAATTGGTTCCAATTCTAGTTCAGCTACCTACCAGCTGTGAGATTAAGTACATTATTCAAGCGTCCAGCTTGATTTTCATTCTCATACACAAACATTTATGTGAAAACAAAATTAGTCATTTTTTTTCTTGCAATGCTCTACCTCAGTGTCTCCTACATGGCTAGGATTCAATAACCGGAATTTTTTTTTTTTGGTATGTATATATGGTATGAGATAAGGAAGCATTAGGCTAACAAAACATTCTCATTTAAATATTTGATTAAAAGGCAGTCCAATAAATTCCCAGCACAGATTTTTTAAAATCCCAGAATATTAATAAGATTGATATTTGTCTCTTGGAAGGAAATCTCTACAGCTAGTTCTAACCCAAGGAAGGACTGTTGCTATTTCTTTATAAAGTAACACTTTTTAAAAACACATAACTGGCAGTTTCCAGCTGTGAGGAATTCCCTCCCTGGTTAAAGAGGTTAAGGGCTATTTGCAAAAGGAGGGTCTAGATGCTGTTTGCACTTTGCAAATCAAAAGGAGTTGGAAGGAAGTCCATAGGTTAATAATGAGCACATTAGGCAGCATACCTGCTAGGTAGAAAATGCACTTTCCTCCCCCAACTTCAATTTTCTGCCAACTTTTATGTAAAGAGGTGGCTTAAGCAGACATGGACTCTCAAAGGCAGACAACTGGACCGAGAAAAATCTTATCTTGGATTTTCCAAGGAGCTTCCATTACACTATTAAAATTAATACTATTTCTTGGCAAGGCCAATTTAATGCATCGCTGCTTCTAATTGTGTGCTTAACATACACTCCTTTGAACATTTAGCCTGGGATGTAAATAACTGTTAGCATTCACACATTCACACATATAATTAATTTTCCACCAGAAAATTCATTACAATATTATACCACATGGACTTATCTTCATTAACTATAATGGAGTCCTTTAAAGCGAAACGTTTCCTGGAATTGTGCGTTGGGCAGTTGTAATACTGCAGACTGGGAAAAAACATCTGTTCTTAAAAGGAAAATTCTAGAAACTGCCCGTGGATTTCATAATTCAAACCTCACTTTCTTTGATAGTAGGAAAAAATACAGTACACTCCAGTTCATGGACAATTTTCTAAAAGACTTTCTGATTCAGCTAAGTCTCACAAACATGTTTTAATTTTTGACCTTCCTCTGAGTGTGTACAGTGTTCCAATGTTTATTAAGGTCTAAGAAATTTTCATCTTAAAAACTTTTTTTTTTATATGATGTGTCTTTAAACCACATCTGACTTTGGGTTATTCAATAGAAGACTAAGAATTCTAACAAACCTCTAGCCAAACTCACTGCCCTCCGAGTCAATGTTAACCAATAGTGACCCCACAGGTCAGGGTAGAACTTCCCCTGTGCTGACAAGGTAACACTCTAAGGGAGTGGCAAGCCCCATCTTTCTACTGAGGAGCAGCTGGTGATTTCAAAATGCTGACATTGCAGTTAGTAGCCCAGGGATCCCTCCCAGGGATCCCTAAGAATTCAAATAGAATCCCAGTATATTCAGAATACACCTCATTGACTACATCTTTAAATCTAAACCTCAATGTTGAGCTTGGCTGTCTTCTCTGTGGAAGGTAATCAAATGGACAAATCTTCAATTCAATGGTGGATATGAAGTGTATACAAGAGCATGAAAATGGTGGGATTGAATATTGTGGCCTGGCTTGGGGGGAAAAGAAGGCAGTCTGTCTTAAATTCAGGAATCTCTTGAATGTTAGGGAACTTGTTCATAAAAGTCTAATTCCAAACACAATTAAATTTGGAAGTATTTTCATTGAATGCACTTTAGAACATGACTTCGATCATTAATTTTCTTGAGTTATGCTCATATTTTTGTCAATAGTGAAATTTTGATTACACACAGTTCAGAAAAGTCTCGGATTGTTCCTTTAGAATATGTTCATATATGCATTCCATCCCATTTAATAGTCCAGAACATCTTTTCAGAGAACGTGAGATTTGAGCAGATTTGCAGGGAGCAGAGCATCTGAGAAGCATTTGCAATATAGTGAGTAGGGAGGTTGTACAAAGACCACAGGGGAAGGGAACAGGCCTCTGGCATAGCCTGAAGGAAGGCCTGGCATGGCCCTGAAGTATGGCTAGACACACAGACCCCAGGGGAGGCTCCGACAAGTGAAGACAGTTACATGGTGCTCTAGTAGTGTTCAGGATTTTGGTCTTTACAGTCAACAATCAGAAACTACCACATTGAGAAAGAGGTCTCCATCCCCCTGTTTTATGACCTTTTCTAGGTCCCTAAAAGGGGCGCTAATTTTTTAAAGTTTGTGTTGAGTTTTCCTATTATATTTTAAAATATATTAAACAAACTAACAGAAATGCAATCTGCAGACTTGTACCTGGCTCATAGTAGGTGCCTATACTCTGACAATTCATGTTTAGCTGCACTCGTAGATTTGCCTCTTTAACTAGTTCAATTGGCAGCTCAAATTGTCTTAGAAAACACAGCATCTTTCTAGAGAAGAAGATCACCAAGCTCATTGCTTATATTGGACAGAGATCTATTTATAAAAATTGGGCAGTAAAGAAATGATTTGAATTCAATTGTTCAGTGTCAAAAAGAACCTAACATCCTGCATTCAAAGTATGGAGAGTTGGTACATTATGATCTTCTTATTCCCCAAACAATTTAGTGTTCAAGTATTTTCAGTAATACATTTCCTTTTGTCTGCAAAGAAGAGCTCAATTTACACAATAATAATGATATTGAGAATTGCTGAAATGTGAGTTGTAACTTTTTGAAAGGTTGGCTATGAAAGGAATTTACATTTCATATGTGTATTAATGCCATAGAAGTATTTTTGAAGACTTTAGTTTTATCAGACTAATATCACCAATGGCTTTTAATGGATATAGTTGAAGCGCATCTGTAACTGGACAAGGATGTGTCTTTAAGGGTAACTGGACATCTGAAGGATAGAGTACGTGAAAAATGTGTTGGGGAGAGAAAATGCTTCCAATTTCAAAAATAGAATTTGTCTAACATTTGGTAATTTTGTCAGCACATCAAAAGCTGTCCAATTCTTGATAGATGCATCAGAGCTGAACATGGTTCTCAACCTGTGTTTCCTGGATCTGCATCATTAGAAGCACCTGCAACTTGCTAAAAACCCTAATTTCAGGTTCAACCCCACGCTATCAGAATCGGCGGTACTGTGATGGGGTCCAGTAATCTGAATGGGAGAAAGTCTTCAAATTTCTCAAGTTTGAGAACCATTGGTCTAGAAGATTATCCTTCAGAAACCATATTACCAGTTATTCAAATACCACACTACAGAAATAACTTTCAGTGCTACCAAGAATGACGAAGAAAAGAATGTAGCCCAGAAAATAATTTTTTGCCTCCAGTCTAAAAAAACCTTCTACCCAGATGTCCAATATGCCTAAAGGGAATCTGATGAGTCATCTAAGCAGAGGTGGACCCTGGTAACTCAGTTGCCTCAGAATAGACCCTGATTCTTCTTTCTTCAGTTCTTTCAGTTTGAGAAATGCTGACGGTATTCTCTTGGTTTTCCAATCCAGGCCCTCACATATTCATAATATATTACTTTACCATATGGAGCTGCCATTTGAAATTTTCCATTCAGATCTTTGACTTCATCATTTTTCTAGTAACTTTACCTTCTCTGTATCCAAGGGCCTGGTAGGGAATGGTTGCTTAATAGAATGTCATTGAGCGAATGAGAAACTGAACACATGAACATTTCATAAAGATTGTACACTAATTACAGCTTCCTAAAGAGGTTACATGTAATGAAAATAGTTTAAAAATAATTTTCTTCAAAATGTACTCACCTTATGTTCTCTTTCAAACTAATTCACAGAAAACTATCATAAAGTCTTTTCATCTGGACTAGATAGGAAGTAGCACCAGCTATGTTTTACTTTTAATATTTTAAAACTTCACTGGAACATAATAAACAGCTGCTGCTTTTAATAATGAAGAATGTGTTCATGAATTTACAGCTTGAAAAACACAAGCCAGCCCTTGCTCAATACCATTACTCTCATCCGTTTATTGCTGGTGCTGGCAGATACTCTTAATTGATCACAAGTATTGGTGAGAAGTGGCCATACACCTCAGATTTAATAAGAATATCAGAGAAAAGGAGAAACAGACTCAACAGCTCTATTTCTGCAGTTTTCTGGTTCATATTTTATTTCCTTTCCGTAGGTTTACAAAATCTCCAAATAAGAGTAATCTCCACCATCAAAATGAATATAGTTAATCTCACTGAATTGTGCATGTAGAAAATGTTAAACTGGCAAATGTTTTCTATGCATATACAAGGGGGTATCCCAAAAAACCTGGAATTGTGCTGGACGGAGCAGAGCTTCCGTAGTACGCATTTTTCCTGCTCGGCGAGCATTGAGCAACTTGCCCTGAGTTATGCACCTGGTGGCATTGCCTGGGAAGATTCTCTCTGGATGCAGTGAATTTTTTCATAAAAGCAGTTTCACTTGAACCTCATTTTTTGTGATGGCTGATTTAAAAGAACAGCATGAAGCTGTAAAATTTTGTTTCCTGCTCAGGAAAAAATGCTGCAGAAACTGTTGTGATGCTAAACACAGCTTACAAGGACAGTGCTGTGGGAAAAGCTAAAGTGTAAGACTGTTTTTCTCATTTCAAAAAAGGTAAAGTGTCAATTAATGACAAACCTTATTCTGGGGGTCTGTCAATTTCCTGAATGGATGCAAATGTCCACTTGTAGTGCATTTGGAGTTCATTCCACTGTTGATCGTCCACTGTTGATCAAGCTTTCTATTTAGAGATTCTGAAAAGATTGCATAACAATGTGTCAGACAGGGGACTGGGTTTGCCACCATGACAATGCACCTGCTCACACACCATCTCAGTACACCAGTTTTGAGCACAAAAACAGCATGCCTCTCTTGCTCAATATGCCTTACTCACCCGACCTCGCTCTGTGCAACTTTTGTATGCTTCCATGAATGAAGCGAGACATGAAAGGACAGTGATTTGACAATGTAGAAGAGGTGAGAAAAAAAATCCCAAGGAAGGTGCTGTCAGCCGTCCAAATAGATGAGTTTGAAAACTGCTTCCAAGAATGGAATCGCAGTTTTGACAAATGTATTAAATGTATTGGGATGTACTTTGAAGGTGATAAGGTTGTTTTGTAAAACAAAATTAAATACAAAAGAGCTGATGGGTAGCAAGGGTTTAAATAGAAAGTAAATGTTTAGAAAATAATGATGACAACATATGGATAAATATATGGAATTGCTTGATACAATTGATGTGTGGATTATTATAAGAGCCCCCAATAAAATGATCTTTTAAAAAAATTTAAATACAAAGTTTTGGGGAAAAATTATTTTTTTGAGTGCCCTTTCGTATGTGTATATGTACACTGAAGGTGACTTTTAAAATGTCTTGGAAAAATTCCATTATCTTTTATTTTGATTTCGCTTTTTATAACCTGTTGAAGTTCCTTCTCTGGTGTATACAAGATGATATACTTTTTTTAAAAAAGTGATCTCTACATCTCTGCTCTGCTCTAATGTGCCATGGGCCTGTCCCTCCCAACAATGGATGTAAAATAAAAGATTCAAGACCTCCCCAGAGTTACCACCCTGATGAGAATACACAGTGGTCAGAGTGAGAATAGAGCCAAGTCTCTGAAGCCAGCCCCGGCCTTCCTACACCAAGATAGCATTGATTACTCAGCCAATTATGAGTATCTACAAATACTTCCCAGCTTTGGGGTGAGATCCGCGTGTAACTGTCTTTAAGTCTGAAGTGAAATTTATAGGTGAGTCATAAAATGTGCATACAGTTCTAATGTAGCCTTATTTTAAATCTCAATGCTTACAAGTTGCACATGCAGCAAGCAAAAGTAATTGTGATGAAGAATTTTTTGTAAGAATTGGTTCAATCATTTTAAAGGGAGGGCAAATTTATACAACACCAAAGGATAAGTAGAAATTGTTTGTGAGCCTGACATTTGTAACCTGCCTGGATTGAGCACTTGACCTGTCCCAGGCATGATTTTTTCCTGATCTGAGATGACAGGTTTCATGCATTTTCTCAGGTATAATTCTGATTCTTCCTGAGTAAAAGTTCTAGTTCTACTTTCATTTATGATTGGCAAATATTATTATTCGAGTATCTTCTCTCCTCCTGCATACCATGTGATTTTAATACTGCCAGGCAGTGAAATTCTTCCTTATATGCCTTAGGCATAATAAGCAGTTGCTTTTTGTTTGTTTTTAATTAGACTAATCAGTAAATGAACCACCTATCTGTCAATTTGTCCTACTATGATGGTGTGTATATTGCTGTGTTGCTCAAAACTTTGTCACTGGAATTTCAAATGCCAACAGGGTCACCAAAAGTGAACATGTTTCCTTGGAGCTTCCAGACTGAGAAAACACAACATAAAAGGACTTGTTCCCCTATTTCAGAGGAAGAGCCACTGAAAACTATGAAAAGCTTCCAAGCATTGTCTGATACTAAGGGCCTAATGAGTGGTAGCAAAATATTCTCGGGTTGGAAGGCACTCAAGATGTGATTGTGGAGGAGCCAATTTCTTGGAGTGGAGTCCACCATGGTGATGTGAGTCAAATAAGCCAATGGGAGTGGGGCCGTTGGGCTCTTCATTTGCAGCTGAGCCATGACTCAAGGTAAGGAGAAAGGGCTGCAAAGATCCACCAATGATGGGAACTTAGAACGTATGAAATATGAATGCAGGAATGTTGGAAGTGTCTAAAATGACATGGAAAGCTTGAAGATTTATATCCAAAGTATTATTGAGCTGAAATGAACAGATATTGGGCATTTTGAATCAGTATATCATATGATCCCAGGAATAACAGAATCAAGAGGAATGGCTTGTCATTCGTTGTCAAAAAGGACATTATAAGATCAATCACGAAGTACAGTGCCATCTGTGATAGAATTATATATCTCTGTCTTCAAAGAAATCCAGTCAGTCGGACTCATTCAAATTTCTGTAGCAGCCACCAAAGCTAGTAATGAAGTACTTGAATAATTCTACCAAAGTCTTCAGTCAGAAATTGATCAAACATGCAATTAAGGTGAATTAACAATTATTGGTGATTGGAATTCAAAAAGATGGAAACAAAGAAGAAGGAACGGTAGTTGGAAAATATAGATGTGATGATAGAAACAAAGTTGGAGATCCCACGATAGAGTTTTGAAAAACCAAAAACTTTTTCATAGCAAATACCTTTTTTCAACAACATAAAAGGCAGCTATATACATGAACTTAACCAAATGGAATGCATAGAAATTAATTTGACTACATCTGCGGGACGAGACGCTGGAGACAGTACTATCAGCTAAAACTCAGTCGGGATGACTGTGGAACGGATCATCAATTGCTCATGCACAAGTTCAGGTTAAAGCTAGAGACACTTAAAGCAAGTCTATGAGAGCAAAAATATGACCTTGAACCCATTCCACCTGAATTTGAAGAACTTCTCAATAACAGATTTGAGACATTGAACACTAATGACAGAAGACCTCCCAAGCTGTGAAAGGACATCAAGAACATGATTCATGAAGATGGTGTCCAGGTAGAATCACCCACCTGGTGCTCCTGTGGTTAGATCAGAAAATTCAAAGGCATGGGAAGCAACCTTGAGGCTAAAGGAATGGGACCTGGGGGATGAGGGGACAGGGGAAAGGAGCAGTGAGCAAACAACACCCATAGGCAGGGGAACAACTAGGGAATTAGAAGCAACAATCAAGAGGATGTAGAGACTCTGGTGGTGTTATAGCAAGAGCAATCTGGCTGAGAGCAATAACAAAGAAGCAGAAGAGGGGTGAGCATGATGGTGGGGTAGGAGGAAGGTAAAGAAACAGAGGAAAGATCTTGGAAGCAATGCTATGGATACAGGTATAAACATAGTGTGCACTTATGTAAATATATTAATTTATAAAAATAGAGCTATTGGCCTATGCACATACACTTATATGGCACTACATTGAGGAAATGGACAGATTTGGGGCCTCTACTCAAGCACTCCCTCAATGCAGGAACTCTTTGCTCTAACAACCTGGCATTCTGTGATGCTCACCCTTCTGACATGATCATTGAATACAAAATGTGTGCTATGACTGTTACATAATCTGTTGTCAACTTGAGATTATTAAGAGTGATGGGATGGAGTTTAGCCTGTAAATCAGGTGGCAGCTTGATGACCTCATTTGGAGATGTAAATGAGATAAATGGCTCACTGGAGGTGGGACACAGAGGCACTTTCTGTGAGACATTCCTGTTGACTAGCTACATGGAGACACAATGATAGAGCCAGAGCCTTGTAGCTGGAGGAGCCACATGGAGACCCATGCCAGTGCTGAGATTCTTCAACCACCACTGGATCTGCAAGACTTTCCATCCATTGGCCTGTGATTTCCTGCACCCCACATTATTGCATGGCTGCATGATTCTAAAGAGGAATTTATGGACTAAGATTGGACATGTGGGCTAATACTGGATTTATGGACTTGATCTAGACTGGGCTGGGATGTTCTCAATATAACAACAATTGCTCTTTTATATTAAGCTCTTTCCTATACACATATGAGTGTTCATGAATTTGTTTCTCTAGTCTGCCTGGACTAGCACAGGTGCACAAGCAAAAATGTGGTGAAGAAAGCTGATGGTGCCCAGCTATCAAAAGATGCAGCATCTGGGGTCTTAAAGGCTTGAAGTTAAACAAGTGGTGAATAGCAGAGTAGCAACTAGCCCACATGGAAGAAGCACACCAGCCTGTGAAATCCTGACGTGCCAACGGAATCAGGTAGCAGGCACCAGAAGACACAAAACAAAACAAAAACATATTATTGAGAACAATGGGGGTCGGAGCAGAGACCCCAAACCCATCTGTAGACAATATGACATACCCTCACAGAGGGTCATAAGGAAAGGATGAGTCAACCGGGATACAGTATAACACCAATGAAACGCAATATTCCTCTGGTTCTTTGAGCCTTCCTTACCTCACACTATCATGAATCCAGTCCTAACTTTCAGTTCTGGGTAGACCAGAGCATGTACACTGGCAAAGATAAGAGCTCATGAAAAACAGGATCCAGGTCAGATAAACCCCTCAGGAACAGAAATGGAAATAGATACTAGGAGGGTAGGCAGAAGGTGGTGGGAGGAGAGGAGAAAGGAGGAACTGATTGTAGTGAATGATGCATAATTTGCACACACACACACACACACACACACACACACACACACACACACACCCCAGGGTGATGAACAACAGAAACATGGGTGAAAGGAGACTGGTCAGTATAAGATATGAAAACAATAATAATTTATAATTTATCAAGGGGTCACAAGGGTGGGAGGGAGGGGGAAAAAGAGGAGCTGATACTAAGGGCACAAATAGAAAGTAAATGTTTAGAAAATGATTAGGGCAACATATGTACAAATATGCTTGACACAATTGATGTATGGAATGTTATAAGAGCTGTAAGAGCCCCCATCAACGATTTAAAAAAAAATGAAGATCATTCATGAAGAAAGTGAAAGGTACTTAAAAATACAGGAAAGAAAGAAAAGCTCAAAGTGGGTGTCAGAAGAGACTCTGAAACTTGCTTTGAATCATAGAGAAGCTGAAGCAAATGGAATAAAGGATTAAGTCCAAGAGCTGAATACAAAATGCCAAAGGGCAACTCAAGAAGACAAAGCTGGAAAGAATACACAGAGCCACTACCAAAAAGAACTAGTCGAGATTCCACCATTTCAGGAGGGAGCATACGACCAAGCACCCATGGTACTGAAGGGAGAAATCAAACCACACGGAAAGCATTATCCAAAAACAAGGCTCCAGGAATTGATGGAGTAATAATTGAAATATTTCAGCAACTTACGAAGCATTTGCTCATCTACGCCATTCAAAAGAAAGGACAATATAATTGATATCACATAAAAGTAAAAGTTTTCTGAAGTTCATCCAACAATGGCTTAAGCAGTACATTGACAGAGAATTGCCATAGATTCAGAAAAGGAAGTGGAGTGAGGGATATCATTAATGATGTCACCTGGATCTTGGCTAAATACAGAGACTGCCAGAAAGATGTTTACTTGTGATTTACTGTCTATACAGAGGCCTTGGACTGTGTGGATCATAACACGCCGTGGATATCCTTCAGAAGGATGGGAATTCCAGAACACGTCATCGTGCTCCTATGGAATTTGTGCACATGGATCATGAGGAAGTTGTGAGAATAGAACAAGAGGATAAAAATGGATTAAAATCAGAAAAGGTGTGTGACAGGACTGTATCCTCTGACCATGTTCTTCACTCTGCATGCTGGGAAAATCATCAGAGAAGCTGGAGTCTATCAGGAAAAGCACAGCATCAGGATTGAGTGACGGCTTAAGAACAACTTGTAATATGCAGATGATACAACCTTGCTTGCCCAAAGCCCAGAGGACTTGAAAGTAATCCTTTCATATGGATTACTTAATGTAAAGAAGACCCAAATCCTCAAAACTTCACCAACAAGTAACATCATAATAAATGGAGACAAGTTCAAAGTTGTTGAGAATTTTGTTTTGCTTGGATCCAAAACCAATGCTAATGGAAGCAGCAGTCAAGGAATCAAACACTGTTTGAAAAGCAAGGATGTTACTTTGAGGACTAAAAGATGCCTGACCCAAGTCATGGTAATTTCAATCTCTTCATATGCAGACATACATTGGACATTGAATAAAGATGATTGAAGAAGAACCCATGCATTTGAATTGTGGTGCTGGAAAAGAATATTGAAAGTACCATGGGCTGAGAAAGGACAAACTGGCCTGTCTTGGAAGAGGTGTGCTCCTTAGAAGACAGGATGGAGGGACTTCATCTTACATACTTTGGACGTGGCAGGAGAGAACAATTCCTTGAGAACGATGTCATGTGTAGTAAAGGAGAGGAACGTTGATGAGAGGAAGATTCGAGAAGATGGATTGTGGCTGCAACAATGAGCTCAAGCACAGGAACAATTATGAGGATGGCTCACGCCTGTGAAGTGGATCCTTCTGTTGTGCACAGGATCGCTTTGGGTTGGAACTAACTGGATGGCGCCTAACAACAAAAACAACAAGAATGCTGAGTAATAAAAGGGCATAAGTGCTGTTAGGTAAGTAGGTCTCAGGGTATGGAAACCTGAAAGAAAAGGGGATTGGACAGATGAATTTTAACAGGTCTTATTCACTATTTAAAAGAGAGATACCTATCTATTCTGGGTAAGGATCACAGGCTTGGAACTATTTGTATAGTCTTTCTTTTTTCTTTTTTTCTTCTGGTGTCTATTTATATAATATAGGCAAGACAAGCAATCCCAAGGAGACTGGGAAGGGGCGGAAGGTTCTGGAGGGGGTGGGCAATGAGCGGGGAAGAGAGCAGTGAGCCAATGAAGATAGGGACAGGGGAATAGTGAGGGTTCTAAAATTGAAGGTGAGGAGGGTGTAGCATTCCTGGGCATGTTTGGTCAATTGAAATGTAGCTGAAAGGAACTACTGAGAGGTGAATAATGGGTAAACATGATGGTGAGACAGAAGGAAAGAAAAAAGAAAAAGGAAAGAACAAGAAAGTAAAAATTCTATATAGTTATAGATATGTATATATATAAATATATAAAGATAGGTGTATTTGTCTATGTGTGTATATATATATACACACACAACAAAGAAGCAGACGGACTTTGGGCCTTTACTTAAATCCTATTTCAGTACAAGAACAATCTTTTAATAATGTGGCACTATATGATACTCACCTTCCCCACATGATCGCTGAAGACAAAATGGCTACATAAGCAAATGTGGTGAAGAAAGCTGATGGTACCCAGCTATTAAAAGATAGTGTCTGGAGTCTTAAAGGCTTGAAGTTAGACAAGTGGCCATGTAACAGGAAAGCAACAAAGCCCACATAGAAGAAGCATACCAGCCCGTGTGATTATGAGGTGTCAAAGGGAAGCGGTATCAGAAGTTCAAAAAGAAACAATCAAAATGAAGTGAAGGATTATGGACAAAGTGGAGACCCCAAACCCACCTGTAAGATAATTGACAGCCCCTCATAGGAGGGTCACATGGAAGGGATGATAAATCTAAGGAGCAGTATAACACTGATAAACACATTACTATCCTTTGGTTCTTTGCTATATCCTCCCCTTACTATTAGGGTCTTTGTTTTACCAGATTATTCTGTGCACGAAAAGCCAAGATAGATAACCTTTCAGCAACAGTAATGGGAATGATGATTCCCTGAAGGGGAAGCTGATAGCAATGGTGACTGTATAACCCCACTTGAGGGAAACAGATAATGATCCATTGGCGAATGGATACATTAGATGGTGTAAGACATGAATAATAATAATAATAAGGACTCCTAGAGGGGTGGGGTTGGGGAGCAGGGAAAAGGGCAGCAGATATCAAAGAGTTCAAGAAGAAAGAAAGTTTTGAAACTGATGGTGCTAGCAATTATAAAATTATTCTTGATCAAACTAAAATATGGATGGTTATAATATATGCAAGAGCTCCCACTAAAATGATTACCATAATTAAAAAAACAATGGCTAAATAAATCAGTACATCACTACTTGATAACAGTGGCATATGTTTTTTTTGTGGGGATGCCTGTTTTGTGGATTATACCTTGGACTGCTAAATTCTAGCTTTCAACCCCCAAATTGCTCCCAAGGACAAAGATGGAGCTATCTGCTCCTGAACAAGTTGACAATCTCAGACACCCTATGGCGCGTTACTGTAAGTTTGAGCCACCATTCTATTCACTTGGGACTATGGTGGCTTCACAAGGAGCCCTGGTGGCATAGTGAGTTACACATTGGGCTGCTACCTACAAGGTCAGCAATTTGAAACCACCTGCTGTGCCACTGAAGAAAGATGAGGCTTTCTATCCAGTAAAGATGTACAGTCTTGGAAACCCACAGGAGCAATTCTTCATTGACTAAATGGTAGTGAGTTTGGTTTGGTTTGGTTTGGATGGCTTGTGTGTTGCTATGTGCTGAAAGACGTGTGTCAATATTTCAAATACCAGCAGGGTCACACATGGTGAACAGATTTGATTCGAGCTTACAAACTAAGAACAGACTACAAAGAAATCACACGATTATTTGACATGCATAGCAGTGGAACGCTATTGGTACAATGCCAGACGAGGAGGCCCTCGGGTTGGAAAGCACTGAAAACGTGAGTGTGGAAAAGCTACTACCTCAAAGTAGAGGAGAACTTCATGAGTTGGATGGAGTCAAGTTCTGGTACCTTCGTAAGCTGATGAGGCACACCTCAAAGTGAGAAGAAACAGCAGTAAACATCCATTAAGAGTAAGAATGGAGAATGTGTAAAATAAGAATTTAGGAAATTGAAGTTTGGCAAAAATGAAATGGAACACATAAAGATGAAGGTCCAAGGCTGAAGGGGCCTGGTATTGCCATTGTAAGTTTAACCAGCTCCTGGTTTACTGTGTCAGGAATGATAAAGCCAAGAGAAATGGCACCTCATTTATCCGCAAAAGGAACATTTCAAAGGGGATACTGAAGTACAAAGTTGTGATAGAATAATATCAATACACCTTTAAAAAGTCCAATTAATACAACTATTGTCTAAACTAGTACATCAAGCTTTAAAGATAGTGATGAAGAAACTGACAAATCTGATCCAGTTGTCAGTCTGAAACTGAGTAAACCTGCAATCAAGATACATTTGTAATTACTGGTGATTGGAATGAGAAAGTTGGAAGCAAAGAAGAAGGATCTGTATTTGGAAAATAGGGTCATGATAATAAAATCGAAGCTGGAGATCACATGATAGAATTTTGCAAGACCAATAACTTCTTCATTGTAAACATATTTTTTTCAAAAATGTAAAAGGCAACGATATTTATGGACTTCACCAAATGAAATGCACAAGAATTAAACTCATTATATCTGTTGAATGAGACGATGGAGCCCTGGTGGTGTAACGGTTGTGTGTTGGGCTTCAATCCACATGGTTGACAGTTCAAAACTACCAGCTGCCCTGCTGGAGAAAGGCAGGGTTTTCTACTCCTATAAAAAGGTAGTGGTGTTAACAAAACAAGGGACAAGGGAAAAACTAGTGATCCAAATCGGTGGTGAGGAGGGTGTAGGAGGCTTGGTAGGGCGTGACCAAGGGTAATGTAACCGAGAGGAATTACTGAAACCTTAATGTAGGCTGAACATAATAGTGGGACAAGAGGAAAGTAAAAAGAATTAGAGGAAAGAGCTAGGAGGTAAAGGGCATCTGTAGAGGTCTAAATAGAGGCATGTACATAATGTACACATAATTATGTATGAGTATGTGGAAATAGATCTATGTGCATATATGTGTAGATTTTGTATTAAGGTAGCAGATGGACATTGGGCCTCCACTCAAGTACTCCCTCAATGCAAGAATA
>NW_022103900.1:26168012-26179252 GCF_000313985.2 Echinops telfairi
AGGTGTCGAAGGGATCAGGTATCAGGCATCATCAGTACCAAAAAATCATATCATTGTGAATGAGGGGAAGTGTGGGGTGGAGACCCCAAGCCCATCTGTAGGCAATTGAACATCCCATTACAGAAGGGTTGCAGGGAAGAGATGAGCCAGTCAGGGTGCAGTGTAGCAACGATGAAACATACAACTTTCCTCTAGTCTTAAATGCTTCCTCTCCCCCACCCACCCCCACTATCACGATCCCAATTCTACCTTACAAATCAGGCTAGACCAGGGAATGTACACTGCTACAGGTAGGAACTGGAAACACAGGGAATCCAGGGCGGATGATCCCTTGAGAACCAGTAGTGAGAGTGGCAATACAAAGAGGGTGGAGGGAGGGTGGGGTGGAAAGGGGAACCAATTACAAGGATCTACATATAAGCTCCTCCCTGGGAGAAGGACAACAGAAAAGTGGGTAAAGGGAGATGTCAGACAGTGCAAGATATGACAAAATAATAATTTATAAATTGTCAAGGTTTTATGAGGGAGGCGGGAGTGGGGAGGGAGGGGAAAAATGAGGACCTGATGCCAGGGGCTTCAGTGGAGAGCAAATGTTTTGAGAATGATGAGGGCAATGAATGTACAAATGAGCTTTACACAATTGATGTATGTATGGACTGTGATAAAAGTAGTATGAGCCCCTAATAAAATGATGTTAAAAAAAAGCTACAGTCTTGGAAACTCACAGAAGTAGTTCTGTTCTGTCCTGTAGGGTTGCTGTGAGTCAGCATCCACTCAATGGTAGTTTGTCCCATTTTTATCATGACCAGTAAATCTTGATTCTACCTTCGTTCTTATTTAGTTTTTTTAACTTACTTTTAATGCTATGTACCTCCTCAAAGAACAGCTACGTGCAATCCAGTGGTGCCAGGACAATGTAGCCACCATCTTCCTGAGCCCCACATGCTGACGCCTGAAATTCCACAAAAAGGGATCCACCCTCTGTGAAAACGCTAATGTCCAAACCCACACCAAAACTGCCATTGTTCGCTTTCAGAGTCACATCTTAACATGCTTGCGTTTGAAATGCCAAGAGAAAACCTGCCAAGGGTCTTACTAATGGATGGAGGTAAAGAGCAAGGCATCTCAATGGGATCAAAAAGGAAACCAAGCTCATGGCCATCCGTTTGGCAGACAGCTCATGTTGATCTTGTGAAGTGCCCTCTTTCTGGTATTCTCTAAGTGAAGAGCATGTCATGTCAGCAATGAAAGGCCTTGGGCTATGTCCTTTTCCGAACCCAGCTTGAAAATCTGCGAATTCCCTGTTTGTTGACGTATTGTTACAAGCTTTGAAAAATTATCTTCAGCAAAATTTCACTTGCAGGTGATAGTTATGATATTGTTCAAAATTTTTCTCATTCTGTTCAATCATCTGTCTCTGTTTTGGGGTGGGGGGGGGATTGACCAGATGGCTAGCTTCCGGTTTTCTTGGCAAAGATATGAGTGATTCCAGGCTGTGGCAGCTCATTGAAATATGTTCCGTTGCTTTTCTGTCAATTCCTGGCACCTTGTTTATTAGCGCCTTTCATGCAGGCTGGACTCTTTGTTTCAGTGCTATCTGCCAACTCTTGAAATTGCTGAAGGTCAAATCATTCTTTATTGTACAGTGACTCTGTATATTCTTTCCATCTCCTAATGTCACTTCTTGAGTCTTCAATAATTTGTCTGTGTAGTACTTCAATAATGTACTTTGAGGTCGAAATTTTTCTTTTAATTCCTTCAGCTTGAGGTATGCTGACGGATTTTTCTTGAGTGATCTGTTCTGCGTTGTATGATCCTGTCTCTCTGCCTTTTCGTCCTTTTTATATGTTACCATCTGAATTTGGATTATAACTCATTCTAGCCCAATATGGCCTATTTATTTAACAGATGGCATCTTCAAGAAATGCCCCATTTTCCCAAACACGTTCTCATTTAGAGGGACAGAGGTGGGGATGTGAACATCTTTGGGGTTAGCACAGTTCAGTCCATAACAGCCACCTAAAGACAAAGGATCATGTCTACTGTTTCTAAATTACAGCTGCCCTATCAGCAAACGCAGGACTCCTGCAGATTCGTGGACTGGATCCGTGTTAGTCAAGATTGAGTGATGTTCCTTCTTTAAGAAAGTACTTACTGGGAGTGGATGGGTGAGTTTTCATCCAGGACTTTATAAGGGAGGGGAGCTTCCTTACCCCCTCCACACCCTGCTTCCCCCAAATTCGAAAGGATCTGTGCCCACATGACAAATCCCTTGTTCTGTGTATTACACCTGGACCATGGAATGTGTATGAATCTAAGTTCCCCAATAAAACTCAGTGACTTTGACTATATACCAACAGTACAGTGGACTTGTTAGCCATAAGCCAATTAAGTCAATTAGTGCTATTTAATGTGAGATGTTCTCCAATACACACACTGGCATGAATATTGAACAACACAAGCGTCAAGAATTCTGATTTATTTTCCCATCGTCAGAGCCAGCTGCTGAGCACCAAGCAGTACTGTATGTGCTCCTGGCATAACTTTATTAATAATCTTGGCAAACAAAGGATCCTTCAACAAATAGCAGTAGCCTTTTGATTATATTGTGCCACAGATAATAATTGCTTCAAATTGAGTGTAGTGGAGTCTGTTCATGCAGAGAGAGAGAAAGAGAGAGAGAAAATCCTATAACAGCTTGATTATAAAAATGCATGGTTTGCTGGAAAGCTACCAAGAAGTCTCCAAAATTGGACATTTTAATTGTTTTAGCTCAGTTGCTGATCCAGGCCAAATTCATTTAAAACAAATTTTACTTACCAAAAATTTCTATGAAACATGAAGATTTCCAAGCCTACTGGCAATGATTCATTTAGAGTTAGGGAATGTGAAATATTTTTAAAAATACATAAATATGTTGTTATTATTATTGTATATTGGAACAATGCTGAACTCAGCAAAATTCTAGTGTGCAGAACATTTCTAATCAGCAATTGTAAATCTGGCAAAAAAATTCAGTCTCAGCTTTATGTTAGAAACAAGTATGGGGTATGAGTTTTTTGTTTGTTTGTGTTTTTATGCCTGCAGGTATTCTACAATTATTTTGTAATGAAGATGCAGAGTATACTTTCAATTATTTCTATTTATAAAATAGATCCAATTTTTTGATTGATTTTATAAAATAGATCCAATTTCTTGAGCAAGGACTATGTTTAAGGTACCAGGCTAACCACTGCACAAGCATCATTCAGCTTATTCTGCATAACAGCCTTATTGGTTCAAGATATTATTTCCGAGCCTTGTGCACCAGAAGTACTGCATACACATATGTTGCATGAATAAAGCAGCTGAGGAACTTGCTGATATCATAAGTGGCAAACCGGTATTTGAACCCAGTGGTGGTTTTCTGGAGCTTTTCCCAGGGATCCCTTACTCACTTTTGTAGGGCCCTGGTCTTAAAGTTCCTAAATGTCAAATGCGGTTAAGTATTGGTATATGCCACCAGAGCTTTCCCAAGGTAGATATTCTTCTGGAGTGCAGGCAGTGTAGTTTTTTCCATGTGCCCTGACATCTACAGGTAATGATAGCGCTGAGCCGTGCTCAGGGATCAGCAAAGGTGACTGTTCTGATGACCTTTCCAGCATGTTCAATGACATTTGGACTGCAGACATCACAAAGGACTTGATGGCAGAAGAAACCCCCAAACCCATGCCAGTGATCTGACTCACAGCCATCTCATCGGACAAAGCAGGCTTACGCACTATGATTTCCACAACTATACGTCTTTATAGAAGCCAACTTGCCACACTGATTCCCCCCTGGCACACCTGGAGGGCTCCGGCGGCTGGCCTCCTGGTAAGCACACAAGCGCTGTAACCATTGTGTCATGAACCTTCCATTTAGAAAAGCATAGTTGTGACCTTTAGGGATTTATGATGAGTGACCTTCATTAATAATGCTGATCTGGTCAGTCTGAGTATCTGCGTGGTGGAACCAAAAGGTTGGTGGTTTGAGTCCACCCAGAGAGACGTTAGAAGCAAGGTCTGCAATCAACTCCCGAAACATCAACCATTAAAAAACCCTCGAAACAGTTCTCCTCGGACATACACGAAGCAGTCTTGGGCCAGAGTCAGTTCAACAGCAACAGGTGGCCCAGTGATGGCATCTTCTCTCCATCTTTTCAGCATCCTGATTCCAGGCACCTGCTCCAACTGTTAACTCTGCTCAGGCCATTCCTTTACCAGCTTACCCTTCAGTAAAAGTGACATGGAAATGATTGTTTCATTACATTAGCCATGGAACCCTTGCCAAATCCTTGTTGATTTATCAAAGAAAAATAAGAGAAATAAGGCTTTTGGTCTCTCAAGGTATAGGAGGACATGCCTAGTATCACGGGCATTGAATCATAACATGGGATGTTTACACTTTGCTAAGGATTCTTCCTAGAGCCTCCCTCAAGGTTCACCTCCTGTCAAAGATTTCTCAGTAAACTCCAAACATAACAAGTCTCAAAGTTCCCTGAAAATAGAAGTGAGATCCGAAAGTTTATCTTCCGTTTGACAAAACACAACATATCTTAATTGCCCCTTTAGGCAAGACAACTATTTAAGACAATTTTTTTTCAGTGCGATGAAGATCCTTGGAATCTGGAGAATTAAGCATGAGAAGAAGCAAGATCAAGTTCAGGAGACTGTGGTAGAAAATATGGGTGGGGCTCAGAATCAGTGACACAGGGGACGGGTGATTAACAATATAAGAAGGATAATAAATGCTCACTGTGGGCATATTTTCCGGCATTATTTTTATGTTCTTCCAGTCCCTCTCATTAATTGCATTAGAGTAATTTTTCATTGCAGCTGGTGAAACACACAGCCTTGTTCATGTGTAGACACCAACATTTACTCGCTGAGCAAGTTTAGGCAAGTGGCTAACCAATTTGAGTCCCCTTATCCTTCTGTGATAAACTATAACTGATAACCAACTGCTCAGGTAGTGAATTATTTAATGCGACTCTTCAAGCCAAACTCCCACTGAGGACCTTGACCTGCATGAGTCTGCTAAGAAGGTGGGAGATGATGCTAATAGGGTTCACCTTTGAGTGTTGTGAACAGGGTTCGCTGGAGTGTCATCCTGCTGTGTATAAAATGAACCCTTTGAGAAGCAGGAGAAGGGACCTCATTACCAGCTAGAGCCAGGAATAGAACTCATCTTCTGCACTCTAGATCCCTGGACAGTGAACTTCCCGGATTTCAAACCAGGAACAAGAGCATGGAACAGAGTGGTGGATTTGCCAGCCCATGGATCAAGTAAAGCTGAGTGTTTTCGTGCAGGAGACTGGCTTGTGGAAGTCAGTGCCACTGGGCACATTAATTGGGGAAGTTGACCCAAAAAAGCAGAGCTGAATGCCTTCAGGCTGAGGTTTCCTGGAGTGGGTGCCTCTGGGCACTTAATTCAGGGAACTGGTTTTGCTGACCTACTGAGCTTAGGTTGAATGACCTTGGGATCAGGCTTCCAGTGGAGTGGTATGCCCCTTTGAACATTTATTAGCAGACCTGAAAGAACATTGTAACATGTCTTGATAATTCAACCCCGAACATGTCCCACTGGCATTACAACTTGTTAACTCCCTTAATAAACTCTTCCATCATAAATGTAGTCTGTGATATCTGTGTAGCTATTACAATGGAAATTAGAAATAGGGAAATAAAATAGAGAACACTAATTGGGTCTGCACAACGCCCTCATAGGGTTGGCATTAGGATTGCAAGGGGAAATATGTGACAAGCTGTTAGAGCCGTGCCTGGTTCTCAGTAGACGCTTTTTGTGCTGGAGGTCCTCTTGTTACTCGCTACAGTGAAGTTGGTCCTGATTCCTTGTGACCGATGTTCTGCAAAGCAAAGTGCTGCCAGTCTTGTGCTGTCCCTAACAATGGGTTGCAGACAGGACCGTGGTCCCAGGACAGTTCTCATAATGTGATAGATGCAGTCAGTGCTTCCTTCTGATTCTAGTCTCAGACCAAATTAATTAACAGGTCCATCTTATATAGAAATAGTTATAAAAAGTTTTATTCCATTGGATATGTAGAAAGTATTGAATTTGGGTGTGTTCTACTATCTAACTTCTCTACACCACAAAATTTAAAATCACAATGTAGTTTAATAATTACTTTTATGCGTGATCCTTGCATCTTATTAACCTTTAAAAATTATGTGGCTATTTATTAAAAAGGAATATATACTATAAAAAGAAAAAAGTGTTATTCCTTATTCTGTTATTCAGTACTGTTATCTACTCTACTGAAACTTTCTTTAAACAATATATTGTCTCACTGATTTTCACCAATCAATGCTTACTTTTACACATATTAAGTAACCATCTCAAAAAACATGGGCAGTAAAAGTGAAAAGTGAGCTCTGGATTTAATTGTTGTTGCTTTTTTTAAGTTAAAGCAGTGAAATAAGAACGTTTTAATAGATTGTATTGTTTAAAGTGGGCTGTATTCCACACTGAGTGTACACTGTATTACAATCGCCACGATCTTCTGTGCTAGAGAGCCAGTGAACACACATTTGGTGGGCAGGAGGAAATAAGATGTCTCATTTCAAATTGGTGGTTAAGAAATAATCATATACCATGGATAAAATAATGTCCCTGCCTCTCAAAGAGCATAGTACAGAGAAATAATTGTTTTAAATATAAGATTCAGACTAGATGTCTGATTGAAATGATATCAGCATATTAAGCAGCAGTTATATGATTGAGAGGTGAAAGACCAGCTGGGTCATATGTGTGTCCTTTTCTCCCGGTACCATGGAGACAGGCACCATAGAAACAGGTAAATCTTAGATTTTGTTTTGTTTCGTTTGAAGCCCTTAAACATACTTAGCAATTGCTTTAGCTCTGTTTATACATATAGAACTTGGTGGGGGGCAGGGGGCGGGATGTGAGGCAATTACCTAGATAATTAAACATTGGAAAGCCACACTTTTTCTCTTTCTCTTTAAGGAGAAGATGATTTTTGATGCAATTTGAGAGCAATTGTCTCAGTTCCTCAGAGAAGCTGTAGAAAGTACGTATGTTGGCAGATGTTGAAATCAGGTGGTTTGTGCTGATTAGTCTTTTGGGGCTAGAATGATGAAGGAGGCTGAAAATAAATAAATCACAATAGTTAATGTGTCCCACTTCACTCTTTACGGCCTTATCTAATGTAGAAAATGTCCCTGAAAGCCTTACATTTCTCCCAGAGCAATACATAGGGGTAATTTCTAAAGAAGATAAAAAGCAAACCCCCAAGGAAGCACAAGAATAAAAGTGTCTCCTGAACAATCAGAAAGGGATCCGAGAACATTTAATATGTTTCTATCATGTTAAGTGTGAAATTTAGTCCCTAGAAAAGTGATAATCCACACACTCTATTTGTGGAATCAACAAAGAGTTATCTAATTCCCTAGGCATCCCACACAAATAGGTTTTGTGTGTGTGTATTGTTTCATTTCATCAGATTTCCCATTTGAGTAACTTTTATCTGATTCTTGTACTATCGCCACGACTTCAGTACAGTACTAAGATTTCTTCTGATTCTAGTTCTCTGGTTTTTTCTTTTTCTTTTTAAAGAAGCTAGGATCTGAACTTTTAATGCTCTGCAATGAACAGATAACAACAGAGTAAACATATGTATCATTTCATAAAGCCTTAAGGTTTTAAAAAACTAAAGTTTATGATTAAAACACTTTTAAAAAAAGTAATTCTCTATCCCCCCTTTTCCTCTGCCCCTCTTAAACACAAAGCTATGTTTGTCTGGAGGCAGATGCCTATTCTTAATGCTTCATATAAATGGCATTATACAGTGTTTGTCTTTTGGTGTTTGAAGTAGCTTAGCACAACATTTTCCAGATTTATCCACGTAATAGCATGTATTGATGTTCGATTTTTATCAGATGAACCAATAGCTCTGCCTACACCACGGCTTCTGGGCCTCTGCCGATTGCGTCATCATGAAGACTTTTCTGTTTGAGAGCCTGGTGAATGATTTCCACCCAAAGAGGTTTCGAAGTCATTCTCCCACACCACAGCTGCTCCCTCCAGCTCAAGAATGGGCTCCATGTGCAATCCATCTAAGTCTGTCTGTTGGAAAGCAGTGCAGAGAAATCTCTTAGGAGATTTCTTACAACCTTACATTTAACCAAGATTGGACACCTGAATATCCCTCCGTCTCATAAAATTGTGTGAAGTAATAGTAACAAGATTACCCAGCTTAGGATGTCTCTTATGATGGGCTGATTATTCAGTATGTGATCTATAAATGCTACACACTGAGTGTGCAATGCATCGTGTAGTGTATAGTATAGGAAGCAACAACTGATGTCCCAATTGGTAAAGTATTTCGTTAACCAAAAGGTGGGTGGTTCAAACCTACAGCTGCTTCCAAGACTTCACCATCTGCTTCTATAAAGGTGTAGAGCTCATTTGACAGTTCTGTTTCTTCCCTCCAGGGTCTCTATGAGTCAGAAAGCAGTGCGTTTTATTTTACTTTATTTAGCTGTTATAGGCAGACCTAAATTGACAGCAGTGAGTTTGGTTTGATGACTACTTCAATATACGGAAAAGGTCAGAAAATCCCTCTAACTTTAGTAATACAGTAACCTCTCCTTACTACAGCAATGGAGTGCCCTGAGCTTCTAGCCATTGATGCAAAAATAGTTGGCTACCATATCTTTTCCATTAAAAATAGTTAGCTTTTTCGGCATTGAGAACTCCCATTTAGAGTTCCTTTGTTTGGATCAAGTCTGCTTGCTTGATAACAGGTCCTCTAATCTATTTAGGAAGGGATATAGCCCTTTGTCTAAGGCCTAATATGATTTCCTCTGAGTGAAGGCTACTGGGACTAGGCCATGGGGACGTGGAGCCTCTGTGGGGTTGAGGACGTGTTGAACTGCTCATCGTTAAGCCATAAGTTCTATGCCTTCAGCTGCTTTTGAGGAGGTCAAGGCTTCTGGTCCCTCAAAATTTACAGGTTCAGGAACCTTTAAGGGCAGTTCTCCTCTGTGCTATAAAGACTTGCTATGAGTCAGAATGGATTCAATGGCAACAAGTTTGGATTTCGGTTTTAAGGTCATGGGAAGATTGTGAAAAGATTTTTTTTAAGGAAACTACTGCTTGTTGTGACACTCCTCTAAATGACCCCACGAAAGACCAGCTATGGGTTGTGGACAGAATTCCTCTTTGTTTTCTCCAATTCCAAACAGGTCTGAGTTGGAGGTCTGCTTGAGCCAACAAATTTCCCACTTTCTGGAAAGTCTGAGAGGAGTCATGAAAAAAAATTTACCTTTTCTGAGTACTATATTTAATAAGACACAAAGTGGTATATGAATTCATTTCATTTCTTGAGATGGGTTGCATAAATATATAAAGTATATTTCATTAAAAACAAGTAAAAATGCCCCTCTAGATTCCTTCTCTGTCAAACCTAAACAGTGGTCAGCGTGGCTGAAAAAGAAGGAAAGTTAGCTTAAATTGACTTGGAGTCTTTAGTGACAAACAAGTGCATCACAAACAAAAAACAAGAAAAGAGAAATCATGCATCTGGCCTTCGCTTATTTGTGTTGTGACTTTTTTTAAAGAAATGAAACAGTTAGTTTCAGATAAAGGAAAAGTCTCACGTTTCCAAGAGCAAGTCTGCACGTGCTCTTCCCTGTAGTGCGTTGTTAGTTTCTCTCCATTGTTTTTCTAAATTATCTCCGTGATAATACCCGTTCCGTTGCTTGCTTATTGGACAGATAGAAAAACGAAGCTGTATCTTCTCACTCTTGTAACTACAGCCTAGCAAAATGAACACACAGAGTAAAGGAGAGAAAGAGACATCATGTTCAATGAAGCTGGGACATGGCTACAAGTTCATAGCAAACTTCATAAGAATACCTGCCAAATCTTCAGGAACAATGCCAAGGGCAGAAGGCCCTCTGCAGAGCTCTGGCCATGGTCATCTGAGCAAGGGCAGGTATCGTGAGGGCCGCCTGCACAGTCACCTTCAGCATTATATGACTACTCCCCCTTTTGTGTTCAGGTGAAATGACGCCATGGGTGGTAAATGCTAACTTCAAGGATGGCGATGAACAAAGATTGCTCTTGCTGCTGTTAGGGGCCATCAACTTGGTTCTGACTGAGAGCGACCCTCTGTACAACAGAAGGAAACACTGCCCAGTCTCATGCCATCTTCATAGTTATTCTCAGGTTTGAGCCTGTTGTCGCAGCCCTGGTGTCAATCCATGTTGTCAAGGGTTTTTCTCTTTCTCTCTGGCAATCTACTTTACCAAGCATGAGGTCCTCTTCTAGGACTGGTCTCTCCTGACATGTCCAAAAGCTGTGAGACTAAGTCATATCATCCTTGCTTCCAAGGAGCATTCTGACTGTATTTCTTCCGAGAGAGATCTGTTTGTTCTTTTGGCAGTCTGTGGTACTTTCAGTATTCTTCAACAACACCACGATTCAAGTTCATTGATTCTTCTCTAGTCTTCCTTGTTCTCATGCCCAAGAGGCAACTGGACATACCAAGGATTGGGTCAGGTGCACCTTAGTCCTCAAAATAACACCCCTGTTTTTCAATAATTTGAACAGGTCTTGTGTAACAGATTTACCAAATGCAATGCATTGTTTGATCTGACTGCTGTTTCTATGAGGATTGATTATGGATCCAGGTGAGATGAAATCGTTGGCAACTTCAATTTTTCTTCACTTATCATGATTATCTATTGCTCCCATTGTGAAGACACTGTGAAGAATTTGATTCTCTTTATATTCAGTTTCAATCTATATAGAAGGCGCAGTCATTGTTCTTCATTATAAAGTGCTTATGTTGTGGTATCTGTATATGTAACTGTTAATAAGCCTTCTTCCAATCCTGATGCCCCATTCTTCTTGATCTAATCCAGCTTCTCATATTGTCTGCTCAGCATACAGGTAGAATAGGTATGGTGCCAGGGTCGAACCCTGAAGTACACCTTTCTTATTTTATTTATTTAAATTTATTTTTCACCTTTTTAAGAAATCATTTTATTGGGGGCTCATACAACTCTTATCACAATCCATGCATCAATTGAATCAGGCATGTTTGCACATTTGTTGCCCTAATTCTCTTCTAGATATTTACTTTCTTTTTTTTAAAAATCATTTTATTAGGGCCTCATACAACTCTTATCACAATCCATACACACATCAATTGTGTAAAGCGCATTTGTACATTC
>NW_022103900.1:26180300-26191206 GCF_000313985.2 Echinops telfairi
CAAATTGGTATTTTGTCATATCTTGCCCTGTCCAACGTCTCCCTTCACCCACTTTTCGGTTGTCTGTCCCCCAGGGAGGAGGTCACACACAGTTCCTTGTAATCGGTTCCCTCTTTCCTACCCATTCTCCCTTTACCAGAAGACATAATATCCAGAAGACATAATTTTAAATAATTGCATAGCCACCAAAATCAGAAGATAGAGTGAGGGAAGAAAGTGGGGGGAAACATAAGCATACTAATTTCCTCATCATTCATAAGAGAGAATCAATATACATGTTAATGAGAAGTGAGAAAATTTAAGGTTATTGTTAGCAATTGTAAACATTAGCACTACAGGTTCTCAGATGTGGCATATGTATCCTCTAAGCCTATGGTTGGAAAACATACCCCCAATAAAATACAAACATAGTCTTTTATCAAAAATAACTTACAAAGCAATAACACATAATATAAGGACTAAGAATGATCATAGGAGTATCTGTCGTGGTAGTAAATATAAACATTTAAGGCACAAGTTCACTTTAATTAAGAGACTAAGGTTATAGGAAAACTTCAAGGCCTTAAGTTGCTAAAAAGGTACACTGTCAAGGTAGAAAAGAGAAACTACTTCATCGTGTGTGTGTGTGTGTGTGTGTGTGTGTGTGTGTGTGTGTGTGTGTGTGATTGAAGGGTTTATTAAGGACATTGATGAGTTGTAATTTCAGTGTTCAGGGCTGACTTGGTTATCAGGAGATATTTAAAAGCTATATCAAGTCTGTTAATAAACGCTCAGAGGGCACACTACTCTGCTATAAGTCACAGCCTGAAGGCACTCAGCTTAAACTCTGTAAGTCAGCTAGCCCACATCCATGAGGTCAGTCTCCAGAGACACCCCACTCTAGAAAGTCTCAGCTTGAAGGCACTCAGCTCCGATTTTGTGGGTCAGCACATCCAGCTTCCTCAGAGGCATCCCACTCTACAAACCAACCACCTGCACCAAAGTACCCATCGTTACTTGCTCCATGCTCTGGTTCCGGGTTCTGCTGCTGCTACTTTGATGGTATAGCTAGCTGCCTTTTGGATCCTGGGGGCTCACTTCCCAGAGGTCGTGGATCCAAAGGATTCACTCCACTCCTGGCCCCTCTTCTTTTCAGAGGGCTCGTTTTCTACACAGGAGGACGCCACTCCAGACAACCCTGTTTACAATTACTCACAGGTGAATTGTATCAGTATCTTCTTACCTTCTTACCAGACTCATTCAGGGAAAGGTTGTTTGGTGGGAGTTAGAGATACGGATAGAAAAGCCATAGTAAATATTCCACTGCCCCCACAATACTGTTGTTACAAATTTGCATAATACTTTATGCTATATTTCATACATAGGAATAAGAGGTTACTATTCTATTATTTTTTAGTAAACAGCTTAATTGGGACATAAGCCAAATATTGTGTAATTCAACAGTTCAATCGTGTTGTACAATCATTAAACAATCCATTTTAGAACATTTTTTTTTCACACTCCTTGTTATTGGCTATTTCCCCTAAAGCCTCGAGGAAACATTAATCCAATTACTGTCTCTGTAGATTCTTTCATCCTGGATTTCATATACCAAAAAACATACAAAAATACAAATAAAAAAAGCTAACAAGAATAACAAATGAAATGGAGAAAAACCTTAGTTGGGAAAAAAAACAGAAACAAAACCAAACAATTTTAAAATGGATCAAAAGGGAGACCCAATGATAAGGTGTTCAATTTTAACCTAGTTATCACTGCCATATTCCATAGTCCAATGGTTCTGGATGATAGCATGACTATTCACATCCCTGGTCTGTGATCATAGGGGATTCAATGGAGGGTCCATCCACCTGGATTTCCCGGCCATCCACTTTTGAGCTGAACTTTGTTTCATTTACCATCCAAAGCAATACTGCTTTTGCTTAGAATCTCATATTGTGCATAGACCTTCACGGTCTTTCACAAAGGTCTTTTATTCAGGTCTACACTCTAGCTCTTTCTGTGAGCAATCAGAACTTGATTTTTAGATGGTCTAGAGGGATGTCAGGTCCTTTCTTTTGCTTTCTTCATCTCTCTCCAGGTGGCAAGCCAAGAGTTCATTTCCTCTATTTGCATCTCCAATGAAAATTCATTTCTATAACAAGGTTTAAGCTGTTAACTACCTACTATACCCACGGTAAGGGTCCTGGTAAAAGAGTGGGTTATTGATTGGGATGCTAACCTCAAGCTAAGAGGTTTGAACCCATGAGCTACTCTTTAGGAGAAAGATGGGGTTTCTAATTCTATAACGATTTACAGGACAATGTAGACCTGCCCTGTGCATTTCTGTGTCTGTAAAGCTTTCTACGGGAAAAACAAAATATTTTTCACCTGAGGTCATTATGAGTTGGAATTGACTCATGGCTGTGAGTATGTTCATAAACATAAAAGAAGTGTTTTTAAAATTGAGCAGCTGGTATATTATGTCACACTAATAGCCTAAGGTCTGGCCCACAGTTAATTCAAAACCCCTGTGCGAGGCGAGGAACCAGGGACTGGCACTACAAGGCTGGCTCAGTCATTTTGACTGATGCAGGCTGAATGAAATAGGCATGGAATTGAAATTTAGGTTCAAAAAATAACAAAAATACACCAACAGTACAGAAAGTAATGTCACTACACTCATATGGACACATCAGATTTAGTATTTCAACAGATTTGAGCAGGCATGCTTATTAAAATAAAGACATACCTCCAAAGAGTTAAATGGGTTCAGTTGATTACGAGAAATGTTTATCAGCTCATTGCATGTGTTTTCAAATTGGGAAATTGAGGTTAGGCAGGTCAAATTCCACTTTAATTTAAAAGAGCAGTATTCCACTTCTGTAGAGAAGACATACCGCAAGTGTTGCAATTTGTGAGCAATAGTAGTGGAAACCTGAAAGTCTGAGAGTGATTCACCAAATGAAAATCAGGGCAGGCTCAAGGCTCTCAATATAACAACACACTCACTTGCATTTTGATATGCCTTACTGAGCTTGAAATGAAGGGATTCAAGGAAAATTACTCCTTAGAGAATCCCAAATAAATCTGTGTGTCCCCATAGGAGGATGTCCAGAGTGTCTTTCTCTGTCTTATAGAGTTGCATAAAACTTTGGCTTAAAATGGTTAATGGAAAAACAATCCGAAAGAAAGATTTGCTAAGATACTGAAGCCAAATGATATAGGAAGATCAGTGGGAAAATAAACTGAGACAGTGGTCCAAGAAGGCTTGAATTTCCCAAGAAACTTGCAAGTGTCTAGTTTTTAAAAGAAACAAACACTTGGGAAAATACCATGGAAAATGTGCAAATCATTTTCCTTTCTTTGTCCTTGTAACAGCTCTGACCCACCCCGAGATGCCTGCTTGCACTCTGTGGAATGCTTATTCCTTAAGAGAGGGAGCGTGAAACCCCGAATAAGTTAGAGCCACAGCATTTCACAACAAATTGCCATTTTACTGATTTTTCACGTGTTACCAAAGCCCTGTTAGGAGAGATGACTGGGCTGCCAAAGCAATCAGAAGATGCCTAGACCGCCATCTGAGTTTTATGCTATGTAAGTTACGCCTATTGATGGAATTTTAAATTTGAAGTTGCCGGGAACCCAGAAGGACAGCTCAGGATGATATGTTTCCAGAGGCTAAACAGTGCTCCTTCTTCTTATTTCTCCCTTTTCCAGATCACCCCACTGCTCCCACCCACAGAATGGATCCATTACTTAGTAATTAAATGCAACAAGCGATATATTTCCATATACCAAAAAAACAAACCTAATGCCATCAAGTTAATTGCAACTCATAGCAACCCCCCCCCTTTTTTAAGAAAATAACTTTATTTTCATGAATTCAAATAATTATATCACAACAGGTAGATTAAGAGGGCCACACAAACCCAGCCCCAAACTTGTGACATCATCTCAATATAGAAGACTGTCTTCTTCCCAGGGTATTCTGAAAGCAAGGAAGTGATGAATGATGGAGGTGAGGTTTAACTTGTACATGTTACATGGCTACTATCAGTTACCGATTTATGCTAAATTAACTTGGTTATGACAGATGAATTTCCCAGTTCCTCCATCTGAATGTGATTAGGCCAATCCGTTTGCAAATTTGCACTGCTTCAGCAATTCACTGAAACCTCACAGAGCTTGAGGTCGCCCTGGTTCTTGGCACACTCCAAAACTGCTTCATCTCATAGTGGCAGG
Source organism: Echinops telfairi (assembly GCF_000313985.2). Taxonomy (NCBI): domain Eukaryota; kingdom Metazoa; phylum Chordata; class Mammalia; order Afrosoricida; family Tenrecidae; genus Echinops; species Echinops telfairi. The sequence continues at coordinate 26,184,525 of NW_022103900.1, forward strand.
GACCAAACTACCGCTGCTAGTACACCTACTGGGCTCCCTGAGGCTCTGGGTAAGTGATGTCAGGCTTGGCGGGCTCAGCACCGCTTCCCCCAATGGGACCTCCAGTGATGGCATGGCCCAGCTTGTGCCTAACAGCAGAGTCAACAGCCACACCGGCTGCTGTGATCGCCTTTAGGGTCATCAGTCCAGGTGTGGGGCGCAGCAGCGAGTGAGCCGACCGCAGTTGGTGGGGCTGTAACTGGTGGGTGGGTGGGCATCTGGCGCTGGCCTGGGGACAGCTCTCATCTGAGGGGCTTGGCTGGCCGGAGTGGCCACTGGAGAGGCTCCGGCTTGCACGCGGCATCGTAACTATATGGCAAGACAGCTTCTCGATGTGGGAAACTCGGAGGACCCATAGGACAGACTGGAGGTGCTCATGAAGCTTTCTGAGATTGTGAATTTTTATGGGAGCATACAACTTCTTTCTCCCACAGAGGGTCTGGTGGGTTTGATCTGCTGACCTTGCAGTTAGCAGCCTGTTTGATGAAATATGACACCAAGGCTTTTTATTTTTTTATACGTTTAAATAGTAGTTTTAATATTGTAGGTTAAGTCAAAGCCAATCTCTGACTTAATAATTTTTTCCCTATAAATTCCAGTGAAATCATTTAGTTTGCACTAAAGCTTTTCTTTTAGGAAATTATATAGAAAATAGTAATTAAAAAAAATTATAATAACCTAGGAATTCACCAGAAAAAGCCTGTTTCCCCAAATAATGTATTTTAATTGCTCTTTCACAGAATAATAACAGTTCATATTTATAATTACTATGGCTATTTCACCAGTGGGTCTCAATCTTCCTAATGCCGTGACCCTTTAATACAGTCCCTCATGTTAGGGTAACCCCCAACCATATAATTATTTTTGTTGCTACTTTATAACTGTAATTTTGCTACTGTAAAGAATCATAAGGTAAATATCTGATATGCAGGATGTATTTTCATTGTTACAAATTGAACATAATTAAAGCATAGTGATTAATCACAAAGCAATATGTAATTATATTGTGAAATATTTATTTCTAATTACAAAGAAAGGAAATTTTGTCTTGAAGTATGGTGTAGCATGGGTAACAGTCTTAATATAACAACAGTAAACTACATTGCTACATTTTGCAACAATATGCCTACAAAGCCAACTTCTCAGTTCCTAAGACCATCGGAAAAATGTTTTCTGATGGTCTTAGGTGACCCTTGTGAAAGGGTCATTCGACCCCCAAAGGGGTCATGACCCACAGGTTGAGAACTGCTACTATCAACCAATCTTTTTGTATCTTCCAGTTTATGTATTGCTATTTTCATAGAACATTTAACTCATACATTTACTATATAATGTAATCATATACTCATATAAAATGTCATATATTTGGAAACATTGAAAATTATCTCCTTTAGCATTTCCCCCCAGTATTCTAAGTATCTAAATAGCATTTGCTTCTTCCACTACTTTTATAAATCTGGACATTATTTCCATTTCTCAGTTTTAGGCAGAGCTTATCCTTATATATTGATAGCCTTTTCCCCCCCCCTTAAAAACATGAAGTACTGTATACGCTCAAGATTTAGACTTAACTTCAATATAACTATTAGAATAAAAATGATTTAAGAATTATGACATTTTCTCAGTATTCTGCTAAGGGATAAGACAGAGTGATTCAGTCAAAAATAAGTGCATTTGGCTAAGTTCTCTAGAGATGCAAAACCTCTCCTTAATGAAAAAATAATAAAAAATGTACACGAGATGTTTGAAACGTCCTAGTTTATGGAGTGATTTGTCTTGACCAAATGCCTCACAAGGAGCTAGAGGATGACAAGTTCTAAGTTCACGGATCAGACATCAGACTGAAGGATATTTTTTTGACTCATGTAGAAGCAGAGGCTGACAAACCCAAGATTGACAGGGCATACAGCAGATTTCTGGCCGTAAAGCCATAATAATCTAAGATAGAAAGGTAAGATGGTGGGCTGCTAACTCACAGACTGTGGAGGCTAATGAGTCTCAGAATTGACAGGCCATCCAGCAGGCTACTGGATCAATTCCCAGTAATGGGAGGTCAGATGACGAGGAGCCCTGTGTAGGATGCAGATGTAGTTGAAATCAAGAGAGCTTTTCCAGAAGGCCCATATATCTTAGAAGCAAGACACCACTTCTTTTCAGTGGACTGACTACCCATAGCAGATCTCACCACGAGGGAGACTACGGCGTAAACCACCAAGAAGCAGTCTCATCAACGTGACACGCAGCCTTAACCATCATGATGCTGAAAAGTAACACTGTCAAATACAAATTAGGCTTTGTGGGTTTCACTGGGCATCGAACTGAAGCGAAACTTGCAAATATCCTCAGAAAAGAAGGATGTAAGCTTAAAAGTGCAAATGATTTTCAGAAGTAAACATTTGTGGGGCACACAATCCGGGAATTGCATGGTATCTCAATGCATGATGAAAGATCATTTCTCCTTTCTGCCTTCTTGTAGGTTTTGCTCTCATGCAAATGACTGCTGCATGTCCAAGGCACCAATTCCATGCTCCAGAAACCGCAGATAAGGCTGAGGGTTGTAAGGCATTCTAGAGCCAAAGAGTTGAAAGGGACATGCAGACCCACAGGGCTCATTTTAATAGTCATCCCTAAAAGTCCCACACAAGGACTTCTGCTCTCACTTCACTGATCAGAACTGGGTGACCAGTCATTTTAAGTAGAAGGCATTGGGAAAGTTGACTATGTCTAACATAGCACAATAGTGCTCTAAGCAAAGCAGTGTTCTGTTGACAGGGAAAGAAAGGAATGCCAGCTAGCTGGGTCACCAGGCCTTAAGAAGCTGGTGACACATACACATACAAATGAAAAAAATCCCCATGTTAATTGTGCATGACATTGAAAATAAGCACTAGTGGGGCAGTGGCTAACGTATTAAGCTGTTACCCAAAAGGAAGACTCAGCAGGAGTGGCAATCTGTGTCCCTAACAGTTTATTCTGTCCTCTAGGGTCACTATGAGTTGAAATGGACTTAGTGGCTTTTGGAGGGTAATGGATTGAATAGTTCTGTTTCCACCATCCACCCACCTATCCGTCTTTCTATCCAATTTTGTGAGTACCACACACAGGCAAAGCAAATCCCTTGCTCTTGAGTTGATTCTAATTCACAGTGATTCTGTAGAACAGAGTGTAATCCCCACCACCACCTTAGAATTTCCAAGGGTTATAAATCTTTATGAAAGCAGATGCTACATGTTTCTTCCAGGAATTGGCTGGTTGATTGCAATTATTGACCTTTTGGTTAATAGCCTTCATTAAAAATACCAATACTGCTTAAATAACTTTTTTAAACTCTTAAGGAAAATATTATAACTTCTTTAATGATATTTGAGTGTTGATATCGGAAATGATTTTTAAAATGCTAAATGAAATGGTTCAATATAAATTTCTATCAAGTAGAAGGGGGGAAATAATGGACAAATTACACTGTAATTCGATACAATTGAGAGAGGCTTCATTCAGGGTGTGGTCTACTCAATATAGATTGACACAGTGTGGAAACTAGGTCACTTCTGGATTTGGATCTTGCACCTGGTTCATCAATGTCCTGTGATATCACCTACTGACCACAGGAATCATCGATGGACTTCAGACCTTGGATTAATTAGGTTGACTTTGAATTCAGCTCTGCATGCTCCAGCCTGTGGTCTTCCTGCTTCATTTTCCTGCTTCCTGTTTGCCAGTCCTTGTAGTGACATGAGTTAGCTTACATCTGATGCTGGCTAGCATCTGACTCACAGACTTGAACTGGCCTGGACTTACCCACCTCCACAATAATGTGAGGCATTTTTTATATACGTAAATCTCTTTCTATATACATACACATATAAGTGTTACTGGTTGTGCTTCCTCAAAAATCATTGTATAAATTAATAGACTCATAATAACTATGTAAATGGAAATAGAGAAATCTGTAGGAGCCTTGGTAGTGGAGCGGTTAGCAGTTGGGCTGCTGATTGCAAGTTTCAGTTCCACATCACCAGCGGCTCCACATGGAGAAAGCCTGGGCTTCCTACTCCTTTCAAGAGTTACAATCTAGGGAAATCACCGGGGCAGTTCTACTCTGTCCTATAGGGTCTCTATAAGCTGACATCAACTCAGTGTCAATGAGTTTAGATCAGAGGTTTATAAAATCAGTCAAGGCAAGGACAATTTACCCTTAGACATGATGGCCTTAGAAATCTGTTGGTGGGCAAATGGTTAAGTGCTAGGCTGTTGTTAGGTGCCCTCAAGTTAGTTCCAACTCACAGTGTCCCTACATATAGCTACATGTAACAGATGCCCAGTCTTGCTCCATCCTCAAAATGCTTGAGTCCAATGATGCAGCCATTGTGTCCATCCATCTCTTTGAGGGTCTTCTTTTCTCCCCCTGGCCCTCCACTTTCCCAATTATGACATTCTTCATCAAAGCTTGGTTCTTCCTGATCCTATATATAACCTCTCAATATATTTGCTTCCCAGAAAGAGCCTGGGAGTACTTCTTCTAAGACAGATTTATTTGTTCTTCTGTCAGTTAATATACCTAATGTTCTTTGCCAATAACCTAACTAAATGCATCTATTCTTCATCCCTCTTCATTTTTCATTGTCCAGCTGTTGCATATGTATGAGACGACTGAAAATGCCATGCCTCACGTCAAGCACATCTCAGTTATCAAAGTGACATCTTTAATTTTTAGCACTTCAAAATGGTATTTGGCAACGTATTTGTCCAATGCAATAATCGTTTGCTTTCTTGATTGCTGCTTCCCTGACCACTGACTATGATTCCAAGAAGAATGAAATCCTTAACAACTTCAACTTGCTCATCATTTATCATGACATTTATCAGAAGAGTTGTAAGGATTTTTGTTTGCTTTATGCTGAGATAACCCATGCTGAAGGTTGTGGTCCTTGAACTTCATCAGTAAGCCTTCACTTTCAGTAAGCAAGGTCATATCATTTGCATAGTGCCAATTGTTAATGAGCCTTTCTCCCCTCCTGATGCTGCAGTCTTCATATACTCCAGCTTTTCTGATTATTTGCTCAGTGTATACAATGAATATGATAAAAAGATTCAATCTTGTCGTGCACCTTTTGCAATTTTAAGCAAGGCAGCATCTCCTTGTTTTCTATGAATGATTGTCTCTTATTCTCTGCATTGTTTCTGCACGAACACAATTAAGTGCTCTGAAATTCCCATTCTTCTAATGGTAGGTATCATTTGTTTTGCCTTAGTTGAACACTGTTATTGTTTGTGTGTGCAAGAAATTTCCTTCGTCACCTTCCTTGCATGGTAGAACTGTTTCACAAGGTTTTCCTGGAACAGATAGCCTGGTCCTTCTCCCACAGAACCTTTAAGTGAACCATTCACAAACTTTCCAGTGTGCAGCTGAGTGTTTAACTACTGTACCACTAGGAATTCTCAACAAATACTTTTGCATCATCAATAAACACAGGTATAAAATGTTTGGATATCCTCTGTTTTCAGTTAAGAGCCATCAGACATCAGTAATGATTTCCCGCATTTCATACCCTCTTCTGAATCTAGATTGAATTTCTGGGAGATCTCTCAATAAATTGCTGGAAAGGTTTGTGAATTATTTTTAGCAACACATTAGGTGACTTATCGGTGACACTGCTAATATTTAAACTATCGGTAGCATAACTGCCAGCATCACAGCCAGCAACAAGCCACCACAGAATGAAAACCTGCAGACTGGTGGTAGAGTGATCAACCACTAATCTAAAATGGGTGATTTCAATGCATCCCGGGGGTTCTCAGAAGCAAAGCCTAGCAGCTTATTTTCAAAAGTTCATAGTTATTGAAAAGTGGTTAACTCAGTTCTACTTCAAAATACCATGGAGCAGCAGGGAAACAGAGCAAGGAGGTCCCAAGGGAAGACAAACGATGGACTCTGGGGCCAGGACGTGGCACCCCATTAGACTCGTCCAGAAAACGCTCCTAAAGGTCAACACACAGACCTTGATCTACTAACAGGCTTTTGTTTGTTTGTTTGTTTGTTTTCCTCTTTTTGTTTTCTTTTTTTTTTCTCAGCCTATCTGTTCGGGTTTTTTTTCCTTTTCCCCCTTCTTTTAAATTTTGTATGTCAGTGGCTTTTTTGTTTGTGGGCTTGTCAGTGCTGCAGCCGTCGTCGCCATGTTCTTATGAGCCGCTTTGGCGCTGTGCTGTCAAAGGCAATCCCAATTTTATTCACACATTGTTATGTGTGTACACCCACCTAGATAAGAGAAGTTGGACAAAAAAAAATATGAGAAGAAAATAAAGGGACCGATGGCCCCAGAGGGACATGGGAGTGTGGGAGGTAGGGGAAGGGAGGAGGGTTGGCCAACCTATGGACAAGGGAACAACAAATGGTTCAAAACCAATGGTAGGGAGGGGATGGGAAGACTGGTAGGGAGTGACCAAGGTCAAGGCAACCGCGAGGAACTACCGAAGCCAGAATGAAGGCTGAGCATGGTAGTGGGACAGGAGGAAAGCGTAAAGAAATAGAGGAAAGAAGTAGGAGGCAAAAGGCATACATACAAGCTTAAATACAGACATGTACATATGTAAATATATTTAAGATTAAGGGGGGAACGGACCTAGGTGCAAATAATTATAGGTT
>NW_022103900.1:26192254-26278096 GCF_000313985.2 Echinops telfairi
AAGGAGGAAGGGAGGGGGAGGGGAAAAAAGGAAAATGAGCTGATTCCGGGAACCCAAGAGGAAAGCGAATTTTGGGAATGATGAGGGCAACAAATGTACAGATGTGCTTTACACAATTGATCTATGTATTGTGATGAATTGTATGAGCCCCAATAAATTGATTAAAACAAAACAAAACAAAACAAAAAATACATGCAGCTGCCCTGAGTCAGAATTGACTCAGTGGCAGTTTTGTTGTTGTTGTTGCTTTGTTTTTAAGTGATTGCCTTGGAGGCCCTGGTGGTGCATCCAGTTAAACGCTTAGCCCCAAGCTGAAAGTTGGACTTGATTGCTCACACAGGGAAGTCTCAAATGGAAGGCCTGGTGATCTGCTTCCTACAAAGCAGCCTATGAAAATTCCATGGAACGGTATTCTACACTGGGGCTGCCACAGGTCACGGTCAACTCAGCAGCCACTGGTGGCTCATTGTCGACATTAAAGGCTTATAGTAAGACAGTGGTTGCTATTATTAGATCCTGATATAGAACACGGATTCCACGGTCCCCACGCTTCATGCTGGGGTTACCGCTTTTATTGTTGGGTGCTGCTGAATTGTTCCATCTCATAGCAACCCGGTGTGTAACAGAATGCCTTGTCTAAACTCAGGGTGACCTTCCAGGGCTTGGAATGTGTATGTGATGTAAGGGCTTACAGTTGGCAGAACCAAAGAACTGGAATGCACTGATGAAACAGGAAAAATATATCACCGCCATGCAAATAGAATGTTAAAGGAAAATATTCTTAAAGACCACATTCTTGGGAAAAATGAATATTTCACTGGCTTAGTAACAATGGCTATAGATGCTCCTTGAATATATGACTGTGCCATCCCGTGACTTTCAGAATACTTTCACCTGCTTGAGCAGCAGCAGACAATAGTCCTTCATTTGCTCCACTTTGCAGAGTGAACATGTGTATCGACCTTCTTAGATTGGTTCTCTTTTCGTGTCCTGCTCTTGACCAGCTAGAGGAGCCACACATGTATATTCATCATCAAACAGACTTCTGTCCTTTAGAGAAAATTTTCAACATGATCTTGAAATATATTAATATTTGAATTAAGCCTTTTTTACCTTAATAAATGTACATTCAAATATACTAAAGAATAAATTGTACACACACACACACACACACACACACACACACGCACGCACACGCACACATTCACATCACCATAAGCACACTTTGACTTGCCCTCCCCATCTTACCTCCTGACCTCACTTTAAAATACAATGCAGTGGCTTATCATATCAATAAATTCCTTGAGGTATGAATTGATACTCTTCAAAAATCAATCAGTCATTTTAAATAACTGTGTAACTCTCTAGACCGTTGTCCCAGAACAAGCTCATCCATCCCTTCTGTTTCATCTCCATTTTCCTGCTATTTTGTCCCGAGTGTATTTCAGCTAGGTAGCAGCTGTCACCTTTGCCTATGTGAAATGATTTATGAAAATTATATAATCCATATCTACAAGAATAGTGTCACTTTTGCTGAAATTGGCAATAAAAGCATTTTCTCCTTCTCAATTTAAATAGATCACTGTGCATAAAATGTGTATGATGGCATTAATAGAGATATCAGGCATACACTTGCTTATATCATGGAAATTTTACACATCCATTATCTATAAAAACAACAAAAACAAACAAACACTGCTTTTGAGGGAATTCCAACTCATAGAAATCCCATAGAAGAGAGTAGAAATGTATAGTTTCCACGACTGCAAATCTGTAAGAAAACAGACTGCCACATCTTTTACCCCTTGATCTTAGGTTAGCAGCTGGGTGCTTTAACCACTACACCCCTAAGGTTCTTTACACAGTCTATAGCTCATCATTTTATCTGTAGAGCCAGATGTACTTTTGTTACAGAAGTACTGTGATACTCAGAAATCATAATTGAAGAAAGACTAAAATATGGCTTCATCTTGAAAAATATTGTATTTTAGGGTACTTAAAATCAGTACACACTGACCTATCCATTTGCATCCGAATAAGGGCTGTCTGGTTAGGAACTCAGTATGCAAATTATCAGCCATTCCAACTCTGCCTTTGATCCATCATTTTCAACTTCAGGCACCCAGCAAAAGCCTTGCTAAGTAACACATTGTTCTATGCTTGCTGTATCCTGGTAAGAGCTGGTATCTGCTTTCCTGGTTCAGAAAATAAGCCTGGTATTGCTAGAAGAAAAATCATGAGCGTGTGAAAAATCAAGCCTTGTTGAGAATTTTTTTTGAAATAAGGATGTTATAAGCAAAAAAGCTTTTCCTGTGTGTGTGTGTGTGTGTGTGGTGAAAATACACACAAGAAAATAGGCACCACCTCGACAATTCCTCTATGTACAAAATAGTGACACTTTATATTCTTTAAGTTCTCCTTATCTTTTTCTAAATCATCCCGCCACCATTAACATGAACTTTATGCCCTCCAAGCAAATCTCCCACCCTCCCTCATGCCTCCTTCCCACTGCTGCGAGGACTAACAAGCTTTGCTCCCATACAGTTGGTCCCTTCAGATAACTAAGACCCTAAAGTGTTTGTCCCTTTGTGTCTCCGTCATTTAGCCCAGTATGTTGTCTTCATGGTTCATCCATGATGTGGCATGCTGGACTTGATTTATCTTTATGATTTCATAGTATTCTACCGGATGCGTACGTTAAAAAAGAAACACTGTTGTAAAGTCAGTGCAGATTCATAGTGACCACATGACTGGGTAGAACTGCTGCCCCAGCAGTCTCCGTTTCTGAGACTATAACTGTTTACAGCCACCACAGGAAGCCCCATCTTTCTCTTGTGAAGTGCCCCGGTGGTTTCAAAGTTGTAGATTACAGCACAATGCCTCACAACGATGCCACCAGGGCTTTGCATTCTGTTTATTCATTCATTTGTTGATAAACATTTCAGCTGCTTTGATTATCTTATAAAAGGAGTAGAAAAGTTCAAGCCTCAAGTTGCAATATTGAAAGATTCTATGGGCAAACTATTGAATGTTGCAGGAAACATCAAAAGAAGATGGATGGGGGAGGGGGTACAGTGGTGATGGTGGGGTGAAAGAGAGATGATGTCAAAGAATCCATGTAGAGAAAGAATGGTTGGAAACTGATTGTGGTAGCAATTGATGTGATTGAAATATGGAATGATATGTTATATGTATTAAATTCCAACTTAAAAAAAGATTTCAAGCAACAAAAACAACAACAAAAATGCCTGTGGGAGTAAAGATACTAGTAAAATTAATTGAGGACTTACTTAGTATGGAACTTATGTGATTTTTGATGTTAATTTTTTTCTGTATTGAATATATTTTCTAAGAACCAAGGATTTACTTTCTACTTACAGTCTTATGATTGACCAATCATATATTTATAAAACAATAACCAAATAAATCAAAACAATTACAAAAAAAGAAGATGTAAAGAATACACAGTCAATGTACTAAAAGGAACAAGTCAACATTTAACCATTTCAAGAGGTAGTATATGAGCAAGAACCAGTGGTGCAGAAGGAAGAAGTTCAATTAAGCTTCACTGAGAACATTAGTCAAAAACAAACCTCCAGGAATTGATGGAATATCAACTGAAATGTTTCAACAAGCTGATATAGTACTGGAAGCACTCACTTGTCTACGCTAGAAAATTTGGAAGACACCTATTTGGTTGACTGATTGGAAAAAATCCATATTTGTAACCATTCCAAAGAAAAGTGACCCAACAGAAAGTGCCATTTATAGAACAAAAATCATTGCTTTCATATGCAAGTAAAATTGTGCTGAAGCTCACCAAACAATGATTGCAGCTGTGGATTGACAGTGCGCTGCCAGAGATGCAGGTCAAGTTGAAAAGAGGATGTGGTACATTGAAATGTCAGATGGATCTTGACTGAAATCAGAAAAATGCCAGAGAGATACTTGCTTTTTTCTATTGACTCTACTTAGGGATTCGATTGTGTGGACCATAACAAACTATGAATAACTTCGATAAGAACGGAGATTCCAGAATACTTAAGTGTGTCCATGTGGAACTAGTACATGAATCAAGAAGCAGTTGCAAACCAAAACAAGTCCAGTGAAGCTGCTCTGACCATAAACTAGGGATGAAAATCGCCTCACTATCAGGTAAATAAGTAAATAAATAAGCTATTCAGAACTGTTAGCACACAGGAAAAATAAATAAAATGAGGTATTGAAAAACAAAGATGCTACTTTGAGGACTAATGTGTGCCTGAGCCAAACCATGGCATTTTCAGCCATCTAATGAGCACGTGCAATTTGCACATTCAATAAGGAAGAAAGACTGAAGAAGAATTGGTGCATTTGAATTATGGTGCTAATGAAGAATGTTGAAAACACCACGGACTGCCAAAAGAACCAAGATCTGTCTTGGCAGAAGGACAGCCAGAATGTTCTTTAGAGGCAAGTTTGGTGAGTTCATCTCAGGTATTCTGGACATTTGTAAGGAAAAAGCAGTCCCTAGAAATGGCTATCATGCTTGGGAAAGTAGTAGGGCTTCAAAAAAGAGGAAAATCTTTAACAAGTTGGACTGCCACAGTTGCCGCAGAGACAGGCTCAAACAAAGAAGAATGGTGAGGGTGGCACAGGCCTGGGCACGATTTTGTTCTGTTGAACAGAGTGAAGCTCTGAGTCCGAGAGGACTCGACCACACCTATCAACAACAACTATCAGTGGAATGAATGCAAATCATTAATTATCTGAATGTAAGAGGTAAAGGCTAACCCAGAGACAATAGAGAATCAAGAAGAGATTTACATTTTTACTCTAAAAGCAAGTGTGTCATTTTCATAGGCACCTAAGTTAATTGATAAATTGTTTGCATAGTTAGAGCTGACTATTTTTCATTCTCGCATACTAAGTCCTCTATGGTAGTGGCAAAAGGTCTATTATGCAGATTTATTAAGGCTGGGAAAAGCTCCCATAAAAAATTAAATGCTAATGTTTATTTTTCCATTTTCATATGTAAATTAGAATCAGCAAATTATGATTGTGCTTTGTTTTTCTTTTAAATAATTTTTTCCCTCTTTGGCGTTCTTGAGCTCAATAACTTCTCTCATAGTCTATTCTAAGCTAGGAATTATTCGTACATAATTTGTGTTACAAAAAAATCATTTTATGAAAAACAAAACAAAAACCGTCCAATACTTTATGGTAGGTGTGTGAATAGGGTTTTTGAACTTGTACAACTTAGAATTGAAACCTTAGAAGCTGAAATATTACAGGGAACATTAGCTACAAAAAAATATAAGATGCAGTATAGTGTATAGTGTATAGCTACAGAGAAACACCAATTGTGAGCACCTCCCAGCCAGAGAACACCAGAACCAGCTTACCTTTTCAAACAATAAAGCATCAAAGGAGAGTCATAAAATCAATTTTCTTAGTTCAAACGAGTCACACATTTCAGAGAGCTAAACATTCCAGCTGAATGAATTGTACGTGGTGGTATTGTTGGTGGCTGCCATTCATTCAGCCCCGGCTCTTGGTGATCCAGGCAGAATGGAACAAAATACTACCCAATTCTGGGCCAGCTCCATGATTAGTTGCCATTGGCCCATTGGAATTCATAGGGTTTTCACGGACTGATTTTCTAAAATACAGCTCTGAGTCTTTCTTCATACTCCGTCAGTCTGGAAGCCCTTCTGACACTTGTTTAGCATCACAGTAACACTCAAGCCTTCACTGGCAATACATGTAGTAGCTGGGTACAAGGTGCACTGGCCAAGAACTGAACATGGATCTTCTGCATGAAAAGTGCGACATCTACTACTGAGCCTCCATTGCCTTGAGAGGTGAACAAGAAGTTGTTTATGTTTAACTGGCCCCAAAGAGACATTTGTGGAGACAGAATTTCAGGCAAAGAAAGCCACAAGGTCAGTCCAAGTCCGGAGCTTTACTAGATTCCATCTCTTGTTGGGTAGAGTGGTGCACCAACAAGGAAAGGGACTATCTCTCACTAGCTGTAACTAGAGACATCTACAAACAGGGACACCTACTTTCCTTGGAACTCTTTAAAGGAGATCAAAGCAGTGCGATACGCACATAGATGGTCAAAATGTACAGTCAGAGTTTTGAAAGGGATTTCCACACTCTGTGAGTTATATTACTTACAGAATAGTTTGAGAAGGTAAGTTGGGAAAGTTCTGTTACCTCAATTGTGATTCATCTTTAAAAATTAACAAACAAATGAAAAATACAACTTTCCTCTAGTTCCTAAATGTTTCCTCCCCGCTCCCACTACCATGACTTGAATTCGACCTTGCAAGTCTGGCTAGACCAGAGGATGTACACTGGTACAGATAGGAACTGGAAATACAGGGAATCCAGGGTGGATGAGCCCTACAGGACTAGTGGTGTGAGTGGCGATACTGGATACTGGGAGGGTAGAGGGAGAGTGGGTAGGAAAGAGGGAACCGATTACAAGGAACTATATGTGACCTCCTCCCTAGGGGACGGGCAACAGAAAAGTGGGTGAAGGGAGACGTCGGACAGGGCAAGATATGACAAAATACCCATTTATAAACTATCAAGGGCTCATGAGGGAGGGGGGAGCAGGGAGGGAGGGGAAAAATGAGGACCTAATGTAGGGGGTTTAAGTGGAGAGGAAATGTTTTGAGAATGATGAGGGCAATGAATGTACAAATGTGCTTTACACAATTGATGTGTGTATGAATTGTGAAAAGAGTTGTATGAGCCCCTAATAAAATGATTAAAAAAAAACAATAAAAAAAACCACAAAAAAGCTTTGAACCAAAAATATCCCCTGGAATCCACTCTACACCAAACAATAGCGTAGCTGAACTAATGAAGCATGAGTGCTTGGGAGATCATGCTCTTTTAAGAAATATCAATGGGGGATCAAATTGATAACACTACTTCAATAGAGGATATCAGAAACACAGGAAGCAGTGTAGTTATGTTAATAGGGAAGAACAACACAAAGAATGGTTGTACAACTTGAAGAAAGAAATCAAGTGTCATATTGTACATGTAAAACTGTTGAATTAGTGTTTTCTGTATTTATTTTCATTAATAATAAAAAATTGAAAATCAAACCAAAAAAAAAATTAACAAACAAAAAAGGTAACTGCCATTTTGGGTTTTGAACCTAGTAGCCGTCTTAAAAGATTCATTCATTTGATTTTTATTGGGCATCTACTAAATCACGTCTTCCAGCTTGCATTTCTGATCCCTTGAAGATTTACACTCTCAGAAACCCGCAGTTCTACTCTGTCCTACAGGGTCAATGTGAGTCAGAATTGACTAGACAGCAGTGAGTTGGGTTTATGAGCATGTCTGATTTCCACAACTGAAAACAGAGACAGCAAAATAGAAAATCATAGAACATATTTGTATTCCTATTCCCTGGCAGATATGGTTTCGGTTTATTATTTCTGGTAACTGTCATCTTCTAAAAGAGATAAAAAAGTTGTAATTGATATCCCCATTTAATCTCTTGTTTATTCTCAATCAACTATAACAAAAACAGAACAATAAACAGACCAGTTGCCATCTAGTTAATTTTAACTCATAGCAATCCTGAAATTCCAATCACATTACTTCCCTGGTAAAGCATTTGTAGGAAGCTTACCACTGTCAGAAATCTAAAAACCCAGGCCTTTCCTTAGATGAAAAGTTTCTCTAAGATTTGGACCTTGGTGGCCTGTATTTCCTCAAAACTTAGCTCTTCTCACTCATATGAAGGGTACCCCGCCCCGCCCAAATTAGAAAACAACTCTGCTAGGCAGACCTTTTATATTATGCATTTGTTTCCACTGAGCAAACATTGAGCAACTTGCTTTGATTTAGTGCACCCAGTGGCATTGCCTGGGAAGGTTCTTTCTGATCACAATGAATTGTTTTGTCCAAGCAGTTTCACTCAAACCTTGTTTTTGTGATGGGCAATTTAAGAGAACAGCATGTGGCTGTGAAATTTCGTTTCCTGCTCAAGAAAAATGCCCAGAAACCGTTGTGATGTTGAACACAGCTTAAAAGGACAGTGCTATGGGAAAAACTCAAGTGTACAGTGGTTTTCTCATTTCAAAAAAGGTGCATTGTCGATTGATGACAAACTTCCTTCTGGATGTCTGTCAACTTCCCAAATGGACAAAAATGTCAACAAAAGTCATGCACTTGTGCTCAAAGGCTGTCGATGGACCATTGAAGAGATGGGGAAGTTATCTGGACTATCTTGGAGCTCAGTTCAGCAAATTTTCATGGAAGATTTGGGAATGAGAAGGGTTGCTGTGAAAGTTGTGCCTCAGATTCTGACTGACCAGGAAAAAGAGCATCGAGTGGAAACATGTTGTGCTTGGAAAGAACAGCTCTTAAGTGACCCAGTCTTTTTCCCAAAGGTCATTACTGGTGACATGGGGCTATTTATGACCCCCAAAGCAAACATCAATCAAGCCAGTGGGAGACACCATTGTCATCTCTCCCCAAAAGAGCTCCTCAAGTGAAATCAAAGATCAAGACAATGCTCATTTGCTTTTTTTAAATTATTAAATCAATTTATTGGGGATCATACAACTCTTTTCACAATCCACACATGCATCAATTGTGTAAAGCACACTTATATATTCATTGCCCATTTGCAGTTCATTCCCCAAGGTCAGACTGTTGATCAAACTTTCTATTTATAGGTTCTAAAATGATTCATAACAGTGTGCAACAAAAAAGGCCTGATTTGTGGCAGACTGTGGACTGGTTTTGCCATGACGACAATGCACCTGCTCATGCAGCCTATCAGTGTGCCAGTTTTGGGCAAAAACACAGCATACCACTCTTGCCCCCTGCACCTGACTCACCTGATCTTGCTCCAGGGGACTTCTTTTTGTTTCCAGGAATGAAGAGAGTCATGAAAGGACGGTGATTTGAGGACATAGAAGAGGTGAAGAAAAAAATAAGGGAGGTGATATCAGCCATCCAAACAGATGAGTTTGAAAAACTATTTCCAAGAATGGAATCATAGGTCTGAGAAATATATTATGTGTAATGGAGAGTACTTTGAAGGTGATAAGGTTGTTTTGTAAAAAAAAAAATTAAATACATAGCTTTAGGGAAAAAAAATCTGTTTTGGGTGGGGTACCCCTTCATATTCTTGGCTCCATTTTACAAAATGACTTCTTAAGCCAAACCCATTGTACATGCTTACATTGTACCACTCCCTATTGAAACAGAGATTCCAATCACTATATGGCTCATGGCTTCTGCTTAAATATGCAAAACTTTCCTGACATTTTATTCAAGATGTGACTATGTTGACTACTGGAACAGATTGTCATTCATCCCTATTGCCCTAGTGGAGCACATTGCTGAGTATAAGCACATATTGAATTGGCAAAGTTGAATGAAAAACTAAATGATTTTCAACTGATTAATGTAAAGGATATCACTAAGTTTCACACCTGAATTGGCAAATATTATGTTTTGTATGTGTAGGTTTACCAAATCAATCAATCAATGGAAAGGCAGCTGCTGAGATTACTCATGCACAGAGACTTGTCAATCAATGGATTTTACTGTAATGGCTTGCGTGTTGCTGGGAGCTATGCAACCAGCATTTCAAATAGCAGCAGTGTCTGCCATAGTCAACAGGTTTCAGTGGAGTTTTTAGACTAAGAACTGACCAGGAAGCTAGAAGAGGCAGTTCAGTCCTGAAAATGAGCCACACAAACCCCTAAGAATTGTCTGATACAAGACTGGATGAAGAGCCCAGTTGAGAAGGCATTTGAAGTATAAAGGGAGAAGAGGTGCCTCTTCAAAGCAATGTTGACCTTAGTGTCATGGAGTGAGGCAGAGCTTTTGGGGACCTTCATTTACAATGGGACACAAAATATTTTTGCAAAAAGAATGACTGCAAGTGCTCATTGATAATTAGAATACACAGCTTATGGAGTATGAATCTAGGAAAATTGGAAATCATCAGAAATGAAGCACAGCGCTTATAGTTAAGATGGCCACCTTTCCAGGCACATTACAGAATCCCTGTACATCAAGTATAGAGAATACCAACATGGGAGAAAAATCAGGTACCTGGAAATAGATAAATGAATTGAACCAAACAAACTATGAATCCTCCACACCTGGGGACTGTGTGTGTGGACAGAAGCGACAACAGACAGATATGTGCTGCCCAGGAAGCTGTTGGGGTGGAAGCTGAACCATCTCATTTCCCCCGAGGTCCAGAGTGCTGTGAGAGAGCACAGGTCCACACTCGGGGAAGTGGTCTGTGCTTACAGAACCCACATGGGACATTTTCTTTTCTTTTCTTTTTGGTATAATTCGCTTCAGACTATAGGTGGCCATGAGTCAACATCAACTCGATGACAGTCAGTGAGTGAGGCCTCCCACAATATTAGACCTCTAAGGTGGGACCTATTCATTCACTGCTTCCCACTTCATAACTACCCGTGAGAGACTGAGGCTAACAGATCAGACTTTAAATTAAAATAAAAAAAATTTTTTTTTTCTCTTTCCTAAACCTGTAGAACTGGGAAGCCAGCCACATATTCCCTGCTGCTAGCCTTGACTGAAGTGAGAGTGCACGCAACAGCCTTTGAGGGTAGCCAACCGCATGCTTCCCACTGCTCTCTATGATGGAGGTAAGAGCCCGCACACACAGGGAGAGAGGACTGGTGGCCCTATTTGCTTCTTGTTCATTATTATTATTCCTTTTTGTACTGCTTGACAGTCAACTGCCCCCTCCCTAGCCTGAGAGCCACCCACCTGTAACAGTTGCATCTTAAAGTTGCAGAGACAATAAAACAAAAGAGGCAAGAAAGGCTGGCACAAACAAGTGACAAATATGCAAAGAGAACCAAAAGCCCTTCCACAGGAAAAATATAAGGCATTAAAACTATCAGGAAAAGAATTCACAACAGTCCGGGTGCTTCCAATGCATGGAGAAGAAGATTGAAAGAACTGCAGGGGAAAATATAAAACACACACACACACAAATAGAAATCCAGAAGTGATGCATGTGAATTATGGGGCTGGTGAAGAATACTGAAAAGTATCATGGATCGCCAGAAGAACAAGCTTGTCCTGGAGGAAGTACAACTGGAATGCTCCTTAGAAGCAAGTATCCCAATGCCCATCTCATGTACTGTGGACTTATTATCAGGAGAGATCAGGCCCTGTAACAGGGTTTCCTACTTGGTAGAGATTAAAGGTGGATTGACACAGTGGCTGTAGCCATGGTTCCAACCAGAGCAATAACTGTGAAGATAATAAAGGCCTGGACAGTGTTTCCTTTGGCTCTCCATAGGGTCGCTGTGAGTTGGAACTCACATGCACAAACAGGTCACAGAATTTATTTTCTTGGTTTGGCAGTCTGAGGCCATGGAGGTGAGGGACACCCCAATCAATTCAGCTAATATTCTTTTCAGGACTTCTGCTCTACCTTCTAGTTTGTTGTGTAATGACTACAGTCTCAAAAGGTAGGGGAAGGGAGGTGGGTTGGGCAACCTAGGGAAAAGGGAACAACAAATGGTTCAAAACCAATGGTAGGGAGGGGATGGGAGGACTGGTAGGGAGTGACCAAGGGCAAGGTAACTGAGAGGAATTAACAAAACCAGAATGAAGGCTGAACATGGTAATGGGACAGGAGGAAAGTGAAAGGAAATAGAGGAAAAGAGTAGGAGGCAAAGGGCATACATAGAAGCCTAAATACAGACATATACATATGTAAATATATTTAAGATTATGGGGGAAATGGACTTAGGTGAAAATATTTATAGGTTTGGTTGTAGGGTGGCAGGTGGACATTGGACTTCCTCATGCACATTCCCTTAATACAAGAGCACCTTGCTCAGCTAAACGGTCATTTCATGATACCTACCTTCCCGACATGATCGGTGAAGACAGACGTGTGCATAAGCAAATGTGGTGAAGAAAGCTGATGGTGCCCAGCTATCAAATGATATAGTGCCTGGGTCTTAAAGGCTTGAAGATAAACAAGTTGCCATCTAGCTGAGAAGCAACAAAGCCCACAAGAAAGAAGTGCACCAGCCTGTGTGATTACAAGGTGTCAATTGGATCAGGTACCAGACATCAAAGAACAAAAAATCATATCATTGTGAATGAGGGGGAATGCAGAGTGGAGACCCAAACTGATTTGTAGGCAACTGGACATCCCCTTACAGAAGGGTCACGGGGAGGAGATGAGCCAGCAGGGGTGCAGTATAGCACCAATGAAACATACAATTTCCCTCTAGTTCTTTAATGCTTCTTCCACCACGCACTACCATGATCCCAATTCTACCTTACAAATCCGGCTAGATCAGAGCATGTATACTGGTACAGATAAGAGCTGGAAATACAGGGAATCCAGGACAGATAAACCCCTCAGAACCAATAATAAGAGTAGCGATACCAAGAGGGTAAGGGGAAAGTGGGGGATAAAGGGAGAACTGATCACAATGATCTAATATAACCCCCTCCCTGGGGGTGGGCAACAGAAAAGTGGGTGAAGGGAGACATCATCATACAGTGTAAGACATGAAAAAAATAATTTATAAATCATTAAGGGTCCGTGAGGAAGGGAGGATGGGAGAGGGAGGGGAAAAATGAGGAACTGATACCAAGAGCTCAAGTAGAAAGAAAAAGTTTTGAGAATGATGATCACAACAAATGTACAAATGTGCTTGACACAATGGATGGATGTATGGATTGTGATAAGTGTTGTACAAGCTCCCAGTAAAATGATTTTAAAATAATGATTAAAAAAAGAGGAAGAAACAGGTTGATATCAGTTGCTTTTTCACTCCAATTTGCTATTCTCTCTAATGGATAAAATGGAGGATGGTGGTAGCTTTAGGGGCCAAAGAGCACAGCCAAGTGTATGTTTTACCACTTGGAGTCTGCAATCAATCAGAGAAACCTGAAGAATTAGGGGAATCCCAGAGCGAGCTCTGCTGTGCAGAGCCATGCTCCATTGTTAGGTGGCCAGGACATTTTCTCTCATGTTTCTTCTCTCACGCTCTCATTGTCTAACAAGCTCCCGTTGTCCAACCTTCCTGATTAAAATTTAACAGCTGTCCTACTTCATACTGATTGGTTTATTATTGAAACTGATACTGGTGATTACAATGGGTGGTATGTGCTATTAAAGCCAGTTTGTTCCAGATCTGCTTTATTGTTTTCAGTATGTTTATTGGCTGATTGTTTTATGACCATTTTTATAATTCTTTACAGCAACCATCTGTGGCAGAGAATGGGTTTGAAGTTTTCCATTTCAAATATACCCCTGGGACTATTAGGTAAGGAATGCAGAATTTTGTTCTATGCTGATTATTCAATGATGTATACCTCAAGTAAACGCTAAAATATAAAATTTATAGCTTTAACATTAAAATAAAAATTCTATTAATCTATTGTTTCTTATATTGACATTTGTTGGCAGGATTTGAGGTGTAGAAAATTACTTCCAGTTCCAGCCTTTATCTTCACATACACTTCAAAAGTATCTCTTAATGGATTCAGATATATACGAGATAAGGTATTTTAAAAATTGATACCTATGCTAAGTTTATAGGACCTCTAATATTGTCAAAGTAGGAGGTATTCTAACCAATATTTATTTTCAAAACAGAATAGCTTTAATAAAAGAGTAAGATAAATATTTTAATATGAGCTTGTATTTAGAGCAGTTCAGACCATAAGAAGTTAAGATCACTAAGGAAAAATAAAATTGGATGCTTAATAAGTTATAAATATACTATTATAGACTTATAAAATATTTGCACATATGAGTGAAACTATTTCACATTGAGGTCATGCTATTTCCTTTCCTCCTTTCCATAATAAAAATTGGCCTGTTTTCATAATTACTCCACACATGCACCCAGAAGAACAAGAAACATAAGGTAAAATTCTTAATGGATGGACTCATAGGCATAATAAAACAAAAGTTATCTCTAGTGGCAAATCCAAATAGTAAATCATTTGTGTTGAATTTTAAATTGGACAGTCTGGGTTTGAATCCCACACCTCCCATTTATTAGCTAAGAAACACTGGATATATTATTTAATTTTTAAATCCATAATGTTCTCCTTTAACATGAGGAATAATAATACGTATCCATGGGATGCTGTAATGAGGTAAAATGCATTGAATAACGTATACAGCTTGTTATTGTTAGGTGCTGCTATCGGGTCAGTTCCAACCCTTAGCCAACCTATGTGGAACAGAGGGAAACATGGCCGGGCCCTGCGTCATTCTCACAATTGTTCCCGTGCTTGAGCCCATTCTTGCAGCCAGTGTGTCCATCCATCTCATTGAGGGTCTACCTGTTTTTCACCGTCCTTCTACTTTACCAAGCATGATGTCTTTCTCCAAGGACTGGTCTCTCTTGACATGTCCAAAGTATGTAAAAAGAGGTCTCTCGATCCTTGCTTTTAAGGAGCACTCTGGTCATACTCTTTCAGGACAGAGCTGTTTCTCCTTTTGGCAGTCCACGGTAGTTTCAGTATTCTTCTCCAGTACTGCAAAGCAAATGCATCGGTGCTTCTTTGGTCTTCTTATCTTAATGTCCGACTTTCACATGCATATGATGCAATGGAGAATGCCATGGTTTCAGTCAGGTACAGCTGACTCCTCAACATAACATCCTTGCCACGAAATAACAGTAATAATATATAATTGGTCAAGGATTCACAAGGGTGGGAGGGTAGGGGTAGGAGGATAAAAAAGAGGAGCTGATACCAAGGACTCAAGTAGAAAGAAAATGTTTTGGAAATGTTGATAGAAACATATGTACATGTGTGCTTAATGCAATTGAATGATGGCTTATTATAAGATTTGTAAGAGTCCCCCAACAAAATGATTAATAATAATAATAAAGTAACATCCTTGCTCTAAAGTACTCTAAAACAGGTCTTGTGCAGAATATTTACCAATGCAATGCACTATTTGATATCTTAACTACTGCTTCTTGAGCATTGATTGTGGATCCAAGCAATGCAACATCTTTAATGACTTCATTCTTTTGGCCATTTATCAAAATATTCATTATTGGTTCAGTTTTGAGGACTTGGGTCTCCTTCACATTGAGTTATAACATATACTGAATGATAAAATCCTGATCTGCATCAGAAAGAACTTGAAGATCACCTCACTTTTAGCAAGCAAGGTTATATCATCTGCTTATCCCAGGTTGTTAATAAGCATTCTTCTAATCCTGATGCTGAATTCTTCTTCATATAAACCAACTTCTCTGATTTCTTATTGGATACACATTGAATAAGTATGATGAGAAGATACCACCCTGATGGACTCCATTCCTGGTTTTCAACCATACAGTATTGCCTTGTTCTATTCACGCAACTGCCTTTTGCTTCATGTACAAGCTCATTTTGAGCACAGAGAGTGTTCTGGGACTCCCATTCTTTTCAAGGCTATCCATTGTTTGTTATCATCTACGCAGTAGAATGCTTTTGCATAGTCAATGAAAATTTTGTAAACATATTCCTTGAATTCTTTGCTTTCAGCCAAAATCCATCTGATATCAGCAATGATATTCCTTATTCTAGGTCCTCTGGCATCACACTGTCAATGTACTGTTGCAACTACTGTTGGATGATCTTCTGCAAAATTTTACTTGCATGTGATAGCATGGATATTGTTCTATAATTTGAGCATTCCCTTGGATCACTTTTCTTGGAATGGGTACAGAGTGCTTGTATTATAAGTTTAGTAATTATTAATATTTTAAGCCATCTTTGACCTTATACTTAAAATAAGTTTCTCATGAATCTTATTTTTTTATTCATTTGGACAATCTCTGTCTTTACAAATTGATATGTGTAGACCACTGTATTTAAAGTGATTGTTGATATGATTGGATGTTTGGATTAAACTTTACCTATTGTGGTCATACCGAGGGATTTTTACAAATTGCAGCATGGTTCAATGTATTCACAACTTGAAAGACTCTGTTTCTCACTGCCTATCAGGTTTGATGAATTGAGCGTACAAAGCAGAGAATCCTGACATAATTTAAACAATAAACAAACTCATTTCACTGCCATTGAGTCAATCCTGACTTAATAGGAAATGCAATATTTTGTAAAAAGTATGGAGGAGGTTAGAATCTCTTATGGCATAGTGGATGACACATTGGGCTGCCAACCCCAAGTCAGCAGTGCAAAACCACCAGTCACAGGAGCAAGGTGAGGCGCATTACTGCAGTAAACAGTTACAGCCACAGAGATCCAATGGCAGTTTTAGCCTGTCCTATGGGGTCACTATGAGTAGGAATTGACTCAGCGTCAATGTGTTTAGTTTTGATTTTTTGAATGCAGAGGCTGATGGGTCTAGATTGGGTGAATTCAGAGCCTCAAAGCTGTGCTCCACCACTCCTGTCTCTTGGAAATTCTGTACAAATGCATGTCCAATGACTCAGGTAAGGCGAACCAGAACAGACAGAAGGAGAAAAGTGAACGTTGATATGCTCACTCAGAAAAGGAACCCATGACTGCATATGTTTCAAGCACAGCTAAAGTAGAAATTGTGTTTCCCAACTTCTATACACACCGTTCAGATTTTAGGTGATCATTTGGCAACTCTGTTTCTGCATCATTCCTAATATTGATAACATGGCCATTTATGGGCCAGTATTATTCCAAGTACTTTATAAACATCCCTAGCAATCCCCACAGTGCCGCCTGTGAAGCAGGTACCAGTCTTACTCCCATTTTCGGAAGGAGAAGTGAAAAGCCTAGCATTGCGAAGTGACTTGAACAAGGTCACAAAGAGGTTTCTGCTTTAATACGACTATATTTTCCACACTTTGATAGAATTTGTTGCCCTGATCTCTGATAATTTTTTTTTCTTTTGGCTTTCTGCTTTATTTTTTGGAACTTCTTCTTGATTCAAAAGTAAGAATTTCCTCTAAGACACTATCTCTCTCTTCCTCTGTGAGCTCACTTGCTTCAAAGGCTTAACCTCATTGTGTCATTGATGAACAGGTACAGAGTTCAGTCTTGAATGACTGTTTCACACCTCCTTCTCTCTCTCCAAGCCACTCAGACATTCTCTAATATCTTGTTTCCAGTGGATGAGAAAAGAGAAAAAGTCAGAGGAGAACTACATTTATCCAATACTCACATTTTTATATCTCATTGGTTGCCCCTTCTTGGGGTCTTTTATTGGCTTTTCTTATCATCAGATCTCTGAACATTAGTGCTTACCATTCTCATTGAAACTTTGTCCTTTTGCCCAATGATTCCCACATCAATATGCTAACTCAGACCTTATGAGAGTTCAGGCTTGTCTATTGTCTGTCTAGTTGGCATCTCTTTGGCTAGATAAAATAGACATTTCAAAAAACAAGCCCCAAGCGGGATCGTGGTTCACCCCACCATAAAGCCTACCCCTTCTCTGCCTTAAGCAACACTGCAAATTGCAACCTTGTCATCCAGTTGTCCAGACCCCTCAACTCTTAAGTTGTCGTTGATTCTTCTCACACTCCACATTCACTCAATCGATAAAGCCCTTTACCAGTACCTTCAAAGTTATAGGGAAATGGAACCGTTCTCAGAACCTCCACGGCTACCATGTGGTCCAAGGAGTTATTAACTTTTACCTTGAATTTTATAATGACTTCTTGTGGCAAAGGCCACTACTTGATACTCATATAGCCTTTTTTTTTTTTAAGTTTTGTTGGTGTTGCGAATAGACAGAGCAGAACATTCACTGGCTGAACGAGGTCTGTGTGTTTACTTCAGTAATGTTATTTACCTTCTTCAAGTTGTGTAATCATTTTCACCCTTTTAGTCCCAAATGATTTCAACTCCATTAAAATCAACTCACTACCTACTAAGTTTCCAATCTAATCTTTTGAGTTGCTTTGTCAATTTGCTCTCATCTAGATAGTTCTAAAGGGGCACAATGCTCAATACAGTTATTTTTTTGCTACTTAGGCTAAACTATTGTTTTGTTTTAAGAAGATTTTAAGGGCTAAGTTTGGTTAAAGTTTAATGATTATCCAGAACAATAGTTTGGGGGGTTCATCCAACACATCCTCTTTATCAGTAATCTGACAGTTGAGTACTATTATCTGGCGAGAAGTTATTCTCCCCAGGATTCCTCTTTTTAAGTAAAGCCACAAAACAATGCTCTGACCCAGGGGCTGTAAACACACTTCTCTGTGAACTTTGGAGCATGCATAAAGTCTTACTTTCCCCCTTCCTCTTCCTGTTTGCTGGACTGAGGATTACATGGCGGAAACAAAAGAAACTCTCCATTTGGAAAAGTACAGGAGGTCCTCTCAGAAATTGGCATGGGGACCACATCTGACCACCTCTGGCTACATCAGGAGGAGGAATAATTCATCTCCCCTCGAGCCCAGTGTTGATTGCCACAAGTTAAATGTCAGACATGCCTCCACCCACCATCTTTCTTTTCTGACACCAACCTTTCCTCCCACAACACTCCTGTGCTGGGTCCAATAATCTGTTTCAATGTCCACATAGAACTCACAGACAATACTCACAATTATAAGGGTCTATTAAGGAAGTTAACAGTTTTCTACAAGGCTGGATCAGGAAACATCAAGGATACAGTGTTTGGTCCACTCAGGCAATAGCTAGGTTTCTCTGGTCCTCAATCTCTTCATCCATTGGCCTCTGCTTCAATGGGTCAGAAAACCTCACCCCACCACCATGTCACTCTACCTCACCACCTTGAGGTCTCAGTGGAGCAGATCCTCTCTTCTGTCTTGGTGTCTAGGAGTCTGCTGCCTCTGCTTTCTCCACCACTTCAGGCATAGGTCTTGAACATGCTCAGTTGGTGGCTCTTCTTTCTAGGGGGTTATTGGAATCTCTCTGTTTCTGTTTCTAACATGGATTATCTTCTGTCCAGTGGAATGGCAAAACTGACCAATCCCTTCTGGTAGTGATTTACACACACCATGTGCATGGTCCCACCCAGCCATTTGGTGGAGCTCAGAGAGAGAGGAACATAAATAAGTAGTTTCCCTTCATCACGTCCTCATAAACGTCTTTGCTCTCCAGAGCCAACATTGGAGGACCAAAATCTTATTAAGAGAGCTTCTAGGTTAACTTAGTAAAAAGAATCCTTTATTTTATTAATTACTATGCACAGTACACAAGAATACCTTCAAAACTTCTCTCTGAGATTTACGTTGCTATAACTCATCTTATTTTTTCTATTTTATTTATATAAAATAACACAATTATGATAGATTTAGGACCATATCTGAGGATATCAAAAACTGTCTCGTATTGTGTTAAAAGGTAGAATATAAATGGACATAGTGGCATGTATCAAACGATAGCTGTGTTATAGTTCTTTTTAAAGTTTTCAGGTTTAGTCCTCACAGCAACTCAATGTGGCAGAAATTTTATCCAATTTTCATGGATAACGTTCTACAGCTCGCAGAAGTTCTTCAGGATCGTGTGGCTAGGACTAAATTGTGACCTTTGCGAATGAATGGGAATTCGTTGATTTAAACAACAGACCAGCAGAGTGTAAAATGTGATCAATAATTTATAATGTCCTACACAGTTCTGACTAATACAAACGCAGTCTGCACCCGCCACTATTCTATGACTCTTTAATGATAAAATCATGAAATGTAAGGAACCAGCATAGTCTAGGACATAGACAATATTCAAGAAATAGTCATTCTCATTTTACCACCCTACTCCCATTTGGAAGATTATGTATGGCCTTTGCTGAATATTTGAATAAGACTCTAAAATGTATGTCCTATTACTGTTCACAATTGTGTCCGAGGTCAGTCTTAGTTTACTATGACTTACGATGACTATTTGCTCTGAAAACCCAAAGAGCAAATCATTGTAACTGTAGCTTTCAGGGAAACGTTTTTTAAGGCTCATGTGGTTGTCTTCTTGAGGACAACCCAGTTTAGGACCAGTGCGTTTTTTGGGATGGAGAACACATTTCCAAATGGTTCTAGCCTTTTGTTCATCTTGCCTCAGATTAGTACCAAAGATGGTCTTCACTTAGAGCTGTCCATTTGCATACAACTGAGGTGGAAGGGCAGTTTGTCCCCTATAATATTTAACATGTTCACTATTTTTTAAGACCTTCCAAGTCCCAAGGGACAAATTCAAATATGTCTCACTTTTACTAAAACTCATATATTGTCAACCTACTCAGATTTGAAAAGAAATTCAAGAGAACAAAATCTTGGTTCTATTTTAATTTTAATTCTCTGTGGAATTTTAAAATAGATGTAGTTTAATGATAACAGGGCAATTTCCATTTGGTAGCACTTAGGACTCTAGGACCATACTTGGGGAATATTGATTGACATCCAGAAATTTTAAAATACTGGTGGCACAGTAGTCAAAGTGTTCTGCTGTTAATCAAAAGGTCAGTGGTTTGAATCCACCAGATGATCCATGAGAAAAAATATGATAGTCTGTTTCTGCCAATAAGTACAGCTGCAGAAAGCTCTTTGGGGAAGTTCTACTCTGTCCTATAAGTCTGTTATGGGTCAGAATCTATTCAAAGGCAGTGTGCTTGGTTTGATTTGGTTAGTTCCTAATTATCAAAGTGAGTTTGATTATCACAGGCACCCACTCATGTCATTGTCTGGAAACATAAAGAGAAATTAAGAGATACTAAAGCCAAAATGTCCCCCAAGTCTTCTTTCCATACATCCTAATCATTTTTACCTAAGACACATTCACAACCATTGCAGCTATCCCTAGGTGATGAGAACAAGGCAATAATCATATCAGCAATTCAACATTCTCTATTCCAATCGGGAACCCAATTCAAATGAAATGAGTCTTGCATCTCTATAAGACAAGGGAACTTCCCCCCAAAAGGCATTGTGCTGGGTGGAGTGGAGATTTTGTAGTAAGCATTTTTCTAACTAGGTGAGTACTAGCAACTTGCTCTGAGTTAGTGCACCCAGTGGCATCGCCTGGGAAAGTTCTCTCTAGTCACACTGAAATTTTTCATAAAAGTAGTTTTGAGTGAACCTTGTTTTATGTGATGGCCAATTTAAGAGAAATCGTGTGGCTATGAAATTTTGTTTCTTGCTCAGGAAAAATGCTGCAGAAACTGTTGTGATGTTGAACACAGCTTAAAAGGACAGCACTATGGGAAAAACTCAAGTGGGCAAGTAGTTTACTCATTTCAAAAAAGGTGAAATGTCAAATGATGAAAAACCTCTTTCTGGACATCTGCCAATTTCCCAAATGGATGAAAATGTCGACTTATAGTGCATTAGGAGTTAATTCCATCAGGTGAGACTGTTGATCAAGTTTTCTATTACGAGGTTCTGAAAAGACTGCATAAGAGTGTGCAACCAAAAAGGCCTGATTTGTGTGTCAGACAGGGGACTGGTTTTGACACCATGACAATGCACCTGTTCACACAGCCATGTCAGTGCACTAGTTTTTGGCAAAAAAAAATAACATGCCACTCTTGCTCCACACACTTTACTCACCCGACCTCACTCTGTGTGACTGCTTTTTATTTCTGAGAATGAAGAGGGACCTGAAAGGACAGCGGTATGATGACTTAGAAGGGCTGAAGTGCTGTCAGCCATTTCACACAGATGAGTTTGAAAAATATTTCCAGTGTACCTGCTCTGGTCTAGCCAGATTTATAAGGTCGAATTGGGGTCATGATAGTTGGAGGGTACACTGGTACAGATAAGAGTTCACAACAGAGAATTCAGGACCAATCATTAAAGTAGCGCTACTAGGAGGGTAAAGGGAAGGTGAGGTGGGAAAAGGGGAACCTATCACAGTGATCTACATATAACTGCCTCCCAGGGGGACAGGCAACAGAAAAGTGAGTGAAGGGAGACAGTGGTCGGTATAAGACATGAAAAAAAATTTTTTTATAAGTTACCAAGTGAGGTAGTTAGTTTATTGTGCCAACCTGGCCGATAAACACACGAGAGGTTAATTGAAGGGCAGAGGGATAAATGGTTAGGTGACCCTCGCCTTTCGAGTTCTCTGGTCTCTTGCTTTGTGATAGTTGCACCAGGTTGCAGTTACCTTAGCCAGTTCCCTGCTTCAGCTGGAAAGGCTCACTTCCTGCAAGACATTCCCAAGGAGAAGCCACATGGACCCACCCTGATGCAGCCCTGGGTGCTGGAGCAGCCATGTGGAGACCCCTGCCAGTTCTGAGATGTTTACACATTCACTGACTTGGCTTTCCTCCTGCAGTTGGCATCATTGCGTCTCTTTTTTGTGAGATGGAGGAGGAATTTGTGAATTGGTGTAGGACACATGGGTTAATGTTGGACTTGTGGGCTTGGGCAGCAATGGGTTGGGATGTTTTCTTGATGTGCCCTTAACCTTTATATAAAACTCGCTCTTATACATGAGTTTCTGTGGATTTGTTTCTCTAAAGTACCCAGACTAACACACCAAGGATTCATGAGGGCGGGAGGTGGCAGAGAAGGGGAATGAGCTAATACCAAGGGCTCAAGTAGAAAGAAAATATTTTGAAAATGATGATGGCAACATATGTGCAAATGTGCTTGACACAATGTATGTATGTATTGGATGTATGTATGGATTGTGATAAGAGCTGTATGAGTCCTCAATAACATGATTTTAAAAAAAGAAAAAGAAAATGTTTCCAAAAATGGAATTGCAGATTTGACAAATGTATTAAGTGTAATGGAGAGTACTTTGAAGGTGATAAGGTTTTTGTTTTGTTTTTTAAAAAATTCAAACACATCGCTTTGAAAAGAAATTACATTTTTTGGGTGGGGGTACACCCTTATATAATGCATTTCATAAAAGGCCAAGATTTCTAGATAGTTGGGGACAGCAGGATACCTGGCTTCATAGAATCTCTCCCAAAATATCTTCCATTGACCACGGGCAAAGGTAATAGGTACTGGCAAGCGATTGAGAACTAAGAAGCCCCTGGCGGTATTAATATCAGTCCGCCCGGTGTACTAATATGGCTGCACCACCGTGGCTTTGCTCCTTCCCACAGTCAGGGAGTTCGCTGTGGGCCCGCTGTCCAAGGCCAGAGCTGCTGATTCCTTGGGCTCTGTCCCTCAGAAGATCAGACAGGGGTCATCCGGAGAAGCATGTCCTGTTTACCCAAAGAAGGGCTCCCGTTCTGCTACTTGTCATGTTTACTTCCACAGTTATCTATCTGGAAAGCCCTGTGCCCTCTTGGCAGGAAACGCTCTGCACAGTTTCAGCCTCTTCTTCCCTTTGCAGCTCTTGAATCAGCAGACTCGCCTCCAGCAGCTCTCAGAGAAGCAGGGCGTCCACGCTGAGAGGTGGACAGGAGCATCTCATCTCAGGCCTGGAAAGAATATAGGCAGACAAGGCCGCAGTGAGGATTGGTAATATGAGGCAATCACAGTGAATAGCAGGTGGGAAATTGGACCGACAGTGTCTTTCTCACCACGGCAGGGTTTTGGGGTTTTTTCTCGTTCTTTCTAAATCTGTATCTTTTTCTTTTATGTTGCTATGTACATTTGCTTCCCTGTCTCTATTTTTCCTTTGTAGTCAACTCGATACACATTTTATTAATGTCCATCAGAGCTTCCAGGAAATAGCAAGTGGTAATGATTTACTACCCAGAGAGCTGGTGAATGGAACACTAATTTTAAATTTATTTTTACAAAGTCCTTTTCTGAGCTTTAACAAAAAGCCATGGATTGCTGAGACAATATAAGTCACTTAAATCAGTAGGAAATATGAGGGCCATCTCCTTCGTGCTGCTTACTAAGAGGAGAGTGTCACAGTTTCACTTTCCAAGACTCAACATTAGTAATTGCCTGCATCATCGTAGACGCTGATGTTCACTCTACCTTCTAGCTGGCAACCCTTTTGATTCATACACCATTGAAAAGCCAATGGTGAGACGTACATTCTTTCTATTCCACTTTCACATACTTGGCAGTAGCTTATTTTAACAACAGCCTGATGGAATGAGAATACAGCTGCTGAAACTGCTGGATTTTCCAGCATGAATCTTGTTTCAACCTTAACCACAAATTATTTAACATGTAGTATGTAGCCAATGGACATGGGCAAGCCTTTCCCTTTATTGTTCAGGAAAGCAAGACTCTTAACACAATGGTATCCCCAGCCCACCTCTGTTGCTACATTGTGGTCCATGGCAGCAATTCATTTTGGGTTATAGGTCTCCTGAGGTCACGCACACAGCTATTTTTGAGGTCAGAACAATATAGACTAGTGTTTTTGCAGAATTTCCAAATAGCAAGGTAAAGATTACTATAAAAGTCTCAAATGACGTATGTGTTAGACAGAGTTCTCTAGAGAAACAAAGCCAGAATGCTAATAATTTTATATATATTTATACAGATAGATATATAACATACGAAATAAACAATTAAATTATAAAGCAGTACAAATGGCTCAGTGAAACTCACTCCCATGAGACAGTTGTGAGACACTGGCAGTCCTTCAAGTCTTGAGGGCCGCTAGGTAGTCCTGTGTAGAGCAATTCAAGCTATCCTGGCACAGGCAGCAAACAGCAAGGCAGGTCACCAACAGTCAGCCAGATGACAGGTTCCGACAGTCCCCAGATCAAGACATGTAAATTCCAGTAATGTGGTGAAGTAGGTCTTGAGGGAACCTCAAATTACAGAGATACAGTCCACGTGTTAGGTGTCCCACAGGTAGTGTAGCTTGCAAATTGAGGCAAAGAACAAGCAAGGCAGCCACACACTGGTTTGATGATCAAAGAGCAAGAGACAAGAAAGGTGAGGCTTGCAGAGCCATTTATCGCTCCTCCCTTCAATTAATCCCACATATGTTTATCGGCCAGCTTGGCACAATACCTCAACATATTAAGCCTTTGGAATTTAATACATAATCAAAAACAAACAAACAAAAAGAAGCCCATATCCAAAGTAGACACACTCAGGTTATAACTGTGCTCTAGGGCCAATTTCTGTCCTAAGGCAACCTTGCTCCATGGATAACTATTTTTCCTTATTGATCACTATCATCAATTCTAAAGTCTGCTTGAAACACTGCTTGCAAAACCAAGCAAACACCATCTAAAAGAGTTGGATCAGCATGATTGATGTCTCAGAGATAGCCATAAGTGAGGTGTCATGCACAAAGGTACTTTCTGGAGTCCGAAGCAGGCAGGTGGATTGGGGAGATCCAAACAACAAGCCCACAGACAACCAGTAGATTCCAACTCAAAAGCCCAAGAAGGTGAGGCGAAGAGCTGCTTGTGGGTTCAGAGCTCACCTGTCTCCCCTGGAATAGCTGGTGGGTCCAAACTGTGAACCTTTCCCTCAGTTACCTGGTGCGTAATTCACAGTGCCACCAACCCAACCAAAATCGAACTCACTGCCTTCAAGTTAATTCTGACTCGGAGTGATCCTTTAGGACAAAGTAGAACTGCCCTTTGGGGTTTCTGAGACTTTAACTCTTTATAGAAGTAGATAGTTTCATCTTTCTCTCTCAGACCGCTGGTGAGTTCCAACGGTTGACCTTGTGGTTCATAGTTCAGCACATCACCAGAGCATTTTATAGTACCACTGGGGTCCTTTATATTGTGCAGAGATATACCAAAACAAACCAATAAACACCCAGATAAGTTAGAGGCAGAAAGCAACACAGAATGAGGGAACCAAACGTTCAGGGCTTGGCAGTCTGCAAGAGGGTAGAACAGTAAGCAAATACATTAATTACATCTTACTTCAATTAAGCAAGCTAATTATTTGTTTACCTAAGAGCCAATAATGCCTGCAGGCTATAGACAATGATGAAGATCAACAAAAGCAAGTATGTTCAGTGGAACATGAGTGTAGAAAATTTTCAAACTTTCTATATAGCACACATCCAAACAAAATTCAGGCAAGATATTCATGTGAAACACCAAAATATAAAGCACAGCCATTAGGATATGATTTTTTTAAAAGAAATAAATACAAAAGAAAGAATGTTCTTTCTCATCTCTCAAGTAATTTTAGAAATGTAAGTGCTTCTATTTCATACAGGCTAAATTTATTAGTAGCTACCAACAAAGTAAATGTTTAAAATGGTGTGCATGTAATGTAATTATAGCAAATTATCATACATATGTAAATGTTTTAAAAGGCGTCGAAGCTGCTACGCAGAAGGCTCCAGGATTGGACAGACTATCCACTGAAATGTCTCCGAGAGCGGAAGAGGTCTGGGAACCATTCACTCGTCTGTGCCAGGACATCTGGAAGACAGCGAAGAGATCCAGATTTGTCCCCACTTAAGAGAAAGGCGACCCAAGAGAATGTCCAAACTATGGAATGAGATCACCGATCTCACACACAGGTAAATGTTTGCTTAAATTATTCCACCACATTGGAAGCAGAACATTGACAAGGAGCTGCCAGAAGTTTAGGATGGAGTCAGAAGACAAGGATATCATTGATGATGGCATGTGGATCTGGACTGAAAACAGAGAATACCAGAAAGATGTTTGCTTGTTTTTTATTTTGACTATGCCGAAGCATACTGACTATGTCAAAGCAGACGTGTGGATTATTATAAACTGTGAATAACCTTGATAAGAATGGGGAAATCCAAAAAACTTCAAGGTGTTCCTGTAGAACTTACACATGGATCAAGAGGCAGTTGTGTGACAGTACAAGGGAATACTACATGTTTGAAATCAGGAAAAGTATGTGACAGGATTGTATCCTCTCACCATACTTTTTCTTATCAAGGTTATCCACACTTTATTATGGTCCACATAGATCAAGAGGGAGTTGTACAAACAACAAGGGAATAATTCATTGTTTAAATTCAGGAAAGGTGTGCATCAGAGTTGTATCTTCTCACCATACTTGTTCAGTCTACGTGCTTAACCAGTCATCAACGAAGCTGGATTGCATGAGGAAGAGTGCAGCATCCGGATCTGAGGGAGGTTTATTATGCAGCATGCAGATGACACGACCTTACTTGTTGAAAGTGAGGAGGAGTTGAAACACTTGCTGATGAAGACCAAGGATTGAAGCTCTCAGTGTGGATTTCAACTCATTGTGAGGAAAGCAGAATCCTCACAACCGGACCAATAGGTAACATCATCATAAGTGGAGAAAAGCTTGACGTTATCAAGGATAGTACCATGCGGTGCTCAACGGACAAACTCATCTTTATTGGAAGAAGGAAGGTCAGAGTGGTCCTTAGAGGCAAGTGTGGCAAGACCTCATCTGATAAACTTTGGAGATCTTCTCAGGAGAGACCGATCCCTGGAGAAGGACATCATGGTTGGTAAAGTGGAGGGTGGCCAAAAACAAATAGGAAGGCCCTCAATGAGCTAGATTGACACAGTGGTTGCATCAAGCATAGGACGATTGGGAGAACGGCACAGGATCAAGGAGCATTTGACTCTGTTGTGCACAGAGTTGCTGTGGGTTGGAATGGACTCTCTAGCACCTAACAACAACAACAACATGTAGATATAGTAAGAATAGTGAGTGTTTATTATGTTCCAGGCATTGGTAACTAGTATGCTACACATAGAGAAACCATTCCTCCCCCACAAAGCAAACCCATGGCCACTGTGTGGATTCCAGCTCCTGGGTCCCCTGTAGTGCAGGGTAGAACTGCCTCCAAGAGTTTCCTGACTGCAAACCTTTATACGGAGCAGTCACGGTCATCCTTCTCCCTTGTCTTTACTAGGTTTGGGGTATCGACAATTTGGTGTGAACCCCAGGGAGAAATCAAAAGATACATTTTATTCTTTGAGGGTACCCCACTATCATTTAAAAAGTTCTGCTCCCAAATGAGTAGGCAGGCAGAGTCATGGTTTTGTCTCCGAGTGTCCTGAACACACTTTCGGTTGTATAAACATTTCCAGGTCAAAAAAAGAGAGAGAGAAATTCCTGCCATGGTACTAATCAAACCCACCACGCGATTCAATGTCCAATTGTCTCCCTTGCTTCTGCCCCATCTTCAACCGGAAGGGAGAAAGAGGTGTGACTTATTTCGCTCCTTCATCTTCTTAGTCGGGTCCTCTCCCATCTTCTCCATCTTGCCCACCCAGCTTGTCAGCACGTTTCTAAAGCCAAAGCTGTGGGGAGTGAGAAGAGATAGGAAACTACTTTCTAGAACAGTTCTGAGTGTCTGGCAAATGTTAGGAAATTGCCCATTTCTCTCCAGATACTTTGTTGAATCTTCACAATCCTCATCTCAGAAGTTGGATGAAGTTGTCCTCCTATAGCAACCTTGTACTAATGAATACAATTCTAAATCGATTGGCCACCTGGGCTTCCTTTGATGGCCCTGAACTCGCTGACCCCCCCTTCTGGTTTTAATTGCTGGAGCCCTTCGCCCCCCTTGGGTAGCCTGATGCGACAGTTGTTGTCGGCTCTCTAGTTAGTCTGACTGATTGCAACCCAATGCATGACTCCCCTATGCACAGCAGAACTGCAAAATGCTGCCCAGGACTGCTGCATCCCTATGGTTATTGTTCTGCATATTAGCAATGGGATTCAGAGGGTTTTCATTGTCTGTTTTGTCAGAAGCAGGTGGGAAGGCCTCACCTTCTGGTCTGTGTTAGTCTGAAAGGTCCACTAAATCCACTTGCTCAGGAGTAGAGCAATGTGTACGCCTCCAGTAACATACAGGTGGTGGCTGAACGTAAGGTATATTGGGTCATATTTGAATATGGGTCTCCTTCATGGAATTTGATAATTCTACTACTGAACCAAACTCTATGTCTTTGAGTAAACTCTCTGACTCATGCAAACCCTACAGGACACAGTAGAACTGCCCTGTGGGGTTTCTAAGGTTGTAAGTATTTATAGAAGCAGACTCTTACATCTTTTCTCCCACAGAGTGGTTAGCAGGTTTAAACTGGCAACATTTCAGTTAGTAGTTCAGGACTTAAAACTGGGCCATCATTATCAGGGTTCCTGACTGGACCACCGAGACCCTCTATGTGACATTGCCAGGTGACCCTTTCTCTTCTCCTGTGCAGTCTGCAATGGGTCTTGTGGACATGCTATTAGATCCTTTGCCCTGATTTACTCTGCAGGCTGCGACTAATCCAATTGCACTGGCTTGGTTCTGCTACTCATGCGTTGAACCCATCTCTTTTTATATGGCAGCAGTCATATACAATATTACAAAATATTTCCCAGACCCAGAGAATATATTTGACAGTGTCTGAGTGACCCAATATAAACCCTTGCTTACTTCAGAATTAGAATAATATAGAAGAAAACAAGGCTACTCACCTACTCACCAACTTAAGAGGAGGAGGAGGGACTCAGAATAGTTATCGTTCTCCACAAAGACATTTTTTTCATTAATGGGTCCTCTTTTTTCCATCCCTTTACATTTAAAAATTTTCAATAGTCTGGGAGTTCTACATGTGCTGCTGTCTTACTGTATTTTTGTTCATAAATTCTAAATTCAGCTTCATAGTAATTTTGATCTCTATTATATCACAATTTAAGGAATATAAGGATATAAGGAATGATAGTTGGATTTCTTGCTAACTTTGTGCAAAGCATTTGACACAAATGGTCTGGTTTTTTCCTACAACCACTCCATGAGGTAGTTCCTCTATTATCTCCATTTTATGTGTGTTGAAAAAAAGTCAGATATTTTAAACAACCTACTCTGGGTCAGATGAGTAGTGTCAGCACAAACTTGCAGGCCCAGGGGTCTGTTCTGAAACACAATTTTAATCACGATGATCAAATGATATAATTCTGCTCACAGATTATTTCCTGGCCCTATACCAAACTGCACATACCCTCATTGGTGAGTTTACCATTTAGTTAACTTTCTAAAAGGATGAGAGAAAAACATTTCTGACTTTAAAAATTAGTGCATTTTGTAAGCCCTGGCACTGAGACTTGTCCTGAGCACCCTAGGAGGAAGTGGTCTATGGTCTGTGGTCTGTGTGGAGGGAGACATAGACATATATACTGGAGTATTCTGCCAGAACTCTGGTTTGGAAAAGGAAAGCTCGAGTGTGCTTGGATTTTCATTCATTTTAATTCCTCTGTTCCAGTAAGCTAGGCTGTGAAAGGAGGCCTGGGAGGTGTGTAGAAAGTGTTGTAGAAAGTCATGTTATGCTGCATTGTGTTAGTTCAGGCAGGCTAGAGAAACAAATCCAGAGACATTCATATATGTTAAGAGAGAACTTTATATCAAAGAGCAATTGTACATTAAGAAAACATCCCAGCCCAGTCCAGGTTAAGTCCATAAATCTGATATTAGCCTGTATGTTCGTTACCTGTCTATAAATTTTTCTTCCATTTGACGCAGCTCATGCAAGGATGCCAAATGCAGGAAGAAAGACCACAGGTCAGTGGGTGGAAAGTCTTGTGGATCCAGGGGCAGTGGGAGCATCTCAGCGCTGGCATGGGTCTCCATGAGGCTCCTCCAGCCCCAGGGCTCTGGCTCCATCAGCGTAGCACATCTGGCTTGTCAGCAGGAAGATGAAGCAAGAGAGTGTGTCGGCCCTCCAGTGAGCTATTTATCTCCTTCGTGTTTCCAAATGAGGTCATCAAGCTGCGACCTGATTGACAGGCTAGGCCCTACCCCTTCACAGGTTGACAGGAGATTATGTAACTACCATGATCCCAGGGAGTAGGCAAGGTCCCGTAGTCTCCATTGATTTTGGAGGGTTAATATCCACAGTCAGACATTTCCCTTCTTGGCTGAAGAGTCTGTTGTCCATTAGAACATAAAGAGTTAGCCCTTTACCTTTAGACTAGCGCTGTCCTTCACCTGCATTAGGAACAAGGAGAAAAGTTCATAATAATGGGAAGAGGAAGGGTGACTTGCACCAAACTCAATTGCATCAATGGCCAAAGTTTTCCATTCTATAGTTTGAACAAGCTTAGATCAGTTATTTTGAAGGTTTATAGGTGTGGACCGCTGCCCAAGATATGCTGTGGAGAATTCCAAAATGTGCATTAAGCATTTCTGTAGGCCAAATAAATATGGGAGTATGTTTAAAAAATATTGCAAAATGATAGAGACTTTTATTAAGCAAAAATATCAACATGTAAAGCTATTGCTTCTTGACATCTAAGTTTTTAGACTTACCTTTTAAAAATCATTTTATTGGGAGTTCCTACAGATACTGCAACAATTCAGGATTCAATTAGATCAAGCAATTGATAATTGTTCAATTAGATAATTGTACAATTGCTGCCACCATCAGTTTCAAAACTTTTTCTTTCTCCTTGAACTCCTTGATATCAGCTCCCCTATATCTCCTCCTTCCCTTGGCCTACCTCCCATGATCCATTATTATTGTATTATGATTCTTATTATTAGTTTATTTATTTTGCCATATCTTACATCAACCAATGTATCTGTTCACCTCTAATTCTGTTGTCTGTTCCCTTTGCGTGGGGTTATACAGTCATTGTTGCTATCAGTTTCCCCTCCCCTTCCCCTTCCCCTATGCTCAGGGAATCATTACTCCCATTACTATTTCTGAAGGGTTATCTATCTTGACTTTCATGCATTGAACAGTCTTAATTATACAAATGAACCTACCTAGGTCTTCAAGATTAATGAGGTAAAACAAAGACCATAATGGTAACAGAAGTGGATATTAAATAACTAGAGGATAATTCTGTATTTCATCAGTACTATGCTGCTCACTAGATATCTCATTCCTTCTGTGTGGCCCTTCTGTGAAATACTGTCCAATTAGTGAATTTTGGTTCTTCACTTTGTCAGTGCTCCTTGAACTTCTGATACCTACTCCCATTGACACCTCATGATCACACAGGCTGGTCTGCTTCTTCCATGTGGACTTTGCTGTTTCCCTGCTAGATGGCTGCTTGTTTAACTCCAAGCCTTTAAGACCCCAAATGCTGTATCTTTTAATAGCTGGACACTATCAGCTTTCTTCACTACATTTTGTCTTCAGAGATTGTGTCGGGAAGGTGAGTCTCATACAGTGTCACATTAAAAAAAAAATTTATTGGGGGCTCATACAATTCTTATCACAATCCATACATCCATCCATTGTGTCAAGCACATATGTACATTTATTGCCCTCATCATTCTTAATACATTTGCCTTCCACTTTAGCCCCTAATATCAGTTGCTCATTTCCCCTCTCCCTTCCCCCTCCTGCCTCCCCCATGAACGCATCACAATTCATAACTTATTATAGTTTTGTCATAAGTTACACTGTCTGACGTCCCCCCTCCTGCCCTCTTCTCTGCTGTCCCTCCCCCAGGGAGGAGGCAATACTTAGATTCTTGTAATCGTTTCCTGATTTCTACCTCACATTCCCTTCACCCTCCAGGCCTCGCCCCTTTCACCACCGGTCCTGAAGGAGTGATCTGTCCTGAATTCCTTGTGTTTCCAGTTGCTATCTGTACCAAGGTACATCCCCTGGTCTAGCCAGATTTGTAAGGCAGAATTGGGATCATGATAGTGGGGGGGAGGAAGCATTTAAGAACTGGAGGAAAGTTATATGTTTCATCATTGCTGCCTTGCACCCTGATTGGCTTGTCTCCTTCCACAACCCTTCAGTAAGGGAGTGTCCAGTTGCCTATCGATGGGCTTCGAGTCTCCACTCTGCACTCACTCACCTTTACAATGATATTTTTTGTTCTTTGATGCTTGATACCTTATCCCTTTGACAGCTTGTGGTCACACAGGCTGGTGTGCTTCTTCCATGTGTGCTTTGTTGCTTCTGAGCTAGTTGGCCACTTGTTTATCTTCAAGCCTTTAAGACCCCAGATGATATATCTTTTGATAGCCTGGCATCATCAGCTTTCTTCACCACCTTTGTTTATGCACACGTTTGTCTTCAGTGATTGAATCAGGAAGGTAGGCACCCACTGATCTGAGTTTAATTCTTTGATGTCTGATAACTGATCCCTTCTACACCTCGTGGTCAGACAGGTTGGTGTGCTTCTTCCATGTGGACTTTGATGCTTCTCAGCTAGATGGCCACTTGTTTGTCTTCAAGCTTTTAAGACCCCAGATGTTATATCTTTTGGTAGCCAGGAACCCTCAGCTTTCCTCACCACATTTGCTTATATGTTCACATTTTTCTTCAGCAATCGTATCGGGAAGGTGTGCATCCTGGAATGCCAATTTAATAGAACAATGTGTTCTTGCAATGAGTAATTGCATGAGTGGAGGCCCAATGTCCACCTGCTGCCCTAATAATAAACCTATAAATATATGCACGTAGATCTGTTTCCCCCACACGCTTATGTAAATATATTTACATGTGTACATTCCAGTCTTAAAACCTCTATAAATACCCTTTGTCACCTAGTTCTTTCTTCTATTTCCTTTTACTTTCCTCTTGTCCCACTATCATGCTCACCCGTCATTTGGGTTTCAGTGATTTCTCTAGGTTACATTGCCCTTGCTGAATCCTTACCAGGCGTCTCACACCCTCCTTGCCACTGATTTTGGATCACTTGTTGCTCCCCTGTCCCTGGATTGGTCAGC
The DNA here is from genome assembly GCF_000313985.2 of Echinops telfairi. Lineage (NCBI taxonomy): Eukaryota > Metazoa > Chordata > Mammalia > Afrosoricida > Tenrecidae > Echinops > Echinops telfairi. The sequence continues at coordinate 26,225,714 of NW_022103900.1, forward strand.
ACCACCTCCTTACCCCCGTCTCCCCATCTCCTGTGTCCCCCCAGAACCATTAGTCCCGTTGTTTTCTCCTCCAGACTGTTCATCCAGTCTAACTTATCTAGATAGATCTGTAGAGATAATAATATGCATCAAAAACCAAGCCATAGCAAGATAGGTGATCAGTGAGAACACAGCGATGGCAACAAAAAAGGAAACCAATTACCCATAGAAGAATAAATTAATTAAAAGAAAAAAATTTTTAACAGAAAGAAAAACCTGTAAATAGATCAAGTTCTGATTTTTGATCTCTAGGCATGTCCTTCAGTCATGACCGATGGGGTACCATGCTCTCGCCCCAGTGTCTGTCCTTTGTACTCCCTTGAGGACTCTCTGCTCTGCTCCCATGGTTGCTCTGCAGCACACCTTTAGTGGTTTGCCTCGGTGTCTCAGGGTCAGTCTGGGCCAGTCCCAACACTGAGTCTCCAGTGTTGTCCCCCTTAGAGCCCGGGGCCCTCAAGGGATGGCGTGTCTCATGGTGGGATCAGCCATATTGTCCACTCTGTTCATTGGCTGTTCAGAGCGGGAATGTCGTTCTCCAGGCTTGGTGGGTCAGGATATGCTCCACTCTCTCTTCCTCCCCCTAAGTGCTCCCATTTGCTCTGATCAGACATGCCCCTCTCCCCTAGTTGCAGCTTCAGGGCCATCCTCTCAAGTAAATTATTCTGGAGGGAGGGGCAGTTGTCCACATAGCTGGCATGGGGGCCAAGCCCTGAGGCCCCTCAAGTGTCACATTATCAGAACAAACTCTTTTTATACTGACATAAGATTTGAGTAGAAGCCCAAAGTCCATCTGCTTCTTTGTTGTGTGTATACACACACACACACACACACACACACACATATGTATGTGTGTGTGTGTGTATATATACATACACACATATATGGACAAATATATCTATATATATTCACATATATACATATCTATATTTATACCTATAGATATAATTTTTACTTTCTTCTTCTTTTTCTTTCCTCCTGCTCCACCATCATGTTTACCCATCATTCACCTCTCAGTAATTCCTCTTGAATGTTTCTTTTACTTTTTTAATCATTGTATGGGGGCTTATACAACTCTTATTGTAATCCATACATACATCAATTGTGTAAAGCACATTTGTACATTTTTTGCCCTCATCATTCTCAAATTATTTGCTCTCCACATAAGCCCTTGGCATAAACTCCTCATTTTTCTCCTTCCCTCCTCACTTCCCCCTCCCTCATGAACCACTGATCATTTATAAATTATTATTTTGTCATGTCTTATACTGTGTGACTTCTCCCTTCACCCACTTTTCTGTTGTCCACCCCCCAGGGAGGAGATTATATGTAGATCCTTGTAGTTAATTCCCCCTTTCCATCCCACCCTCCCTCCACCCTCCCGGTATCGTCACTCTCAGCACTGGTCCTGAAAGGATCATCTGTCCTGGCTTCCCTCTGTTTCCGTTTCCTATCTGTACCAGTGTACATCCTCTGGTCTAGCCAGATTTATAAGTTAGAATTGAGATCATGATAGTGGCGGTGGGTGGGGAAGTAGCAATTAGGAACTACAGGAAAGTTGTATGTCTCATCATTGCTACACTGCACCCTGACTGGCTTGTCTCCTTCCCGCAACCCTTCCATAAGGGGATGTCCAGTTGCCTACAGATGGGCTTTGGATCCCCACTCCGCACTCCCCCTCATTCACAATGATTTGATTGATTTGTTCTTTGATGCCTGATACCTCATCCCTTCGACACCTTGTGATCACACAGGCTGGTGTGCTTCTTCCATGTGGGCTTTGTTGCTTCTGAGTTAGATGGCCACTTGTTTACCTTCAAGCCTTTAAGACCCCAGATAGTATATCTTTTGATAGCTGGGCACCATCAGCTTTCTTCGCCACATTTGCTTATGCACCCATTTTTCTTCAGAGACCATATTGGGAAGGTGAGCCCACAATGATATGATTTTTGGGTTCTTTGATGCTTACTAACTGATCCCTTCGGCACCTCCTGAGCATGCAGGCTGGTGTGCTTCTTCCATGTGGGCTTTGTTGCTTCTGAGTTGATGGCCACTTGTTTACCTTCATGTATTTAAGACCCCAGATGCTATATCTTTTGATAGCCGGGCTCCATCTTGATTAAAAAATAAAATAAAATCAATCATTTTACTGGGGGCTCGTACAACTCTTATCACAATCCACCCATCCATCCATTGTGTCAAGCACATTTGTACATTTGTGGCCATCATCATTTTCAAAACATTTTTCTTTCTATTTAAGCCCTTGGTATCAGCTCCCCATTTTGGGTTTTTTGTTGTTGTTGTTGTTAAGTGGATTCCCTCTAGAGCCACTACTTTGATTGGACCCTTTTTCTAAAGGCACTTTACAGAAAACGAGAGAAATGTATTATTGAGAAACCCTATCTGATCAAAGAATCACATTTAAACAGGTTTCTTTTTTTCATTTAAGGAAACTCTTGCATGAACTAGAACCCTAGTAGCAATACTCTGTTTCATGCTCATAGTTCTCCGTGATACTTGTTATCGGAAGGAAAATGGAATGCTACCATCTCACTGACTGTCTTGGGAAGGCATGGAAAAGGTACTGATGAAGGCTTTTTAAATTTTTAATAAATCATGTTTGGGGGGCTCTTACAGTTCTTATAACAATCCATACATCAATTGTACCAGGCACATATGTACATATGCTGCCATCACCATTTCCAAAACATTTTCTTTCTACTTGAGCCCTTGGTATCGGCTCCTATTTTTTCCCCTCCCAAACACACACACACACACACACAGTCACACAGAGTAAGAGATATTTGATAAGGAATGTTGACCCTTGATGTCTGATATTCAGTTTTACATTATTCCTATGTTTCTGTGGTGTGATTTCACCTTTCTGCTACTTCTAAACCCAGCTAAAGTTGTATGCACACTGGTATTTTCCTAGTCATAAATCAGCAAGTGTGTCCATTTATGTCCGTATATGGAGTGGCATATTTTGATGAACACACAACAGCTGTTTAGGCAGAGTGAGTGAAGAGAGGACAATAGAGTCAGCAGCATTTTTTTCTTTCAGAAACTTTAAGAGCACACTGAGCCGATTTGGATGCGCTGCTGAAGGGAGCCTAGATCTTCCTTTGGCTGTCAGAGGAGAAGCTGACCACAAGGTATGAAACATGGAAGCATTCAAGTAGCTTGCACATTTCTCGATCTTCAAACACTAGTGTTACAGATCCTCACACTGTGTTCCTGAAGATTCTATTGTTGAGTTGGAATTGACTCAATGCCAGTGAGTGAGATGTGTTAGGAACTATCTCCCACAATGATATGTTGAAGTGTTACTCCTGGTACTTGGGATATCCTGTTAGGCAGCAGGGTCATTGAAAATGTTATTGGTTCAGTTAAAATGAGGCCACACCTGAGTACACATGTTGCTGTTAGGTTCATTCCAAGTCGAGGAGACCCCATGCCCTTGGCTGTTGTAACCTTCACAGAATCAGATCCTCGGGCCTCCCTTCTGTAGTGCCACTGGGTGGCACGAACTCCCAAACGTTAGACTAGTGGTCAAGTCCAAGTTGTTTATGCTATCCAAGGACCTAACGGGAGAAACCCTAGTCCTAGTTGGTGGTGTCCTTAGAAAAGGGAAGAAGAGCTGTGGATGGACAGAGGAAAGCACCATGTGACACTGCAAGCTAAAGAATGCCGGAGACCACGAGAAACGAGAACAGAAGCAGGAAAGAGCCTCAGAAGACATCAGTGCAGTGAACACTTTAATCTTAGACTCTCCATCTCCAGAAATCCATGTGCTTACAAGCCTCCAAACTGTGGGTAATTTGTTAATGTGGCCCTGGGAAATCAATACAGTAGGAAGTTGGACTTGCGCTACATAAAATAAACAATAATTTTAAATGTTACTGTATTCAAAGGAGCTTTTGATCATTAAACATTTGCACGCATCAAGGACACAGCCGTCAGGGAGGAGAAGACAGGAATTATTGGTGGGGGAAAAAAAAGGATGGTCGGAAGGGATGAAAATCACCAAGTCAAGGAGTGTCTGTACAAACTCATTCAAAGTCCCAGTATTAACACAAGAATGTGAAGCTCTGTTTCAAATCCATAAGCAGGTCTAACTCACTGCCACTGAGTTGATTCTGACTCACAGTGACCCTGCCAAGGATTTCCAGGACTAAATATTTACTGAAACAGACTCATCTTTCTCCCATGGAGTGGCAGGTGGATTTGAACTACCAACCTAATTTTTGCTTAGATGATGATGATTTCTCCCACATTACTTGACTAAAAACATGTTTTTGTTTTTTCTCAGTAGGTGTGTTTTGAGAACATTAAAACTGTTCTGATATTAAAATTAAATTTATAAAAAAATTATACATCCATATTTCTTGTTTTTGATTACCTCTTTTGATTTGAATGCATGTGTTTTCGTACATAAACTGGCTTTTCAACTATGACTCCAATTTATTAATTTTTTCCCTCCAATTATAACTATCCCATCAAGGCCAGGGTCTCTGAGGAGAAGCTGAGAGAACATATATTGCACACATGTGCCAAATTATTCTGAAAGCTGAGAAATTAACTAAAAATGAGTAATATGCTCTCAATTTAGACCTGGCAGGGGAAATTGCACTTTCATCCCCAAATTGGAATCAGATCCCCTCCACTGGGGCTCCTACAGCTTTTGGCATAGCCTATCAGCAAGGGCGAGCTGGGTTCCTCACGGTACAATAACAACACTGCGCTCAAGTTAGAGCTCCACGTGGTTTAGTGGGGAAGGCAGAGAGATAAAGATAGAACTGATGTGAGAACCCTGGGTTTGGCTTTTATTGCCAAGCAAATATCCAATGACACAGCCTTACATAAAATGAATGCACACACAACCCGAAGCTCAGTTTTCACAACGAACACACTCCCTGGGCTCTATAGTTACTCTCTGGACACTTGGTGGGCACATTTTGTCTTTCAAGAAGAAATTCCTTTTCTGTATGATTAAAGTTATCTGTCATAACATATGTTGTTAAAGGGGCTTCAATTTTCCTTCTTCTTATTCCAAGGCATAGCTTCTCTGCTTTTCTGGTCTTCAATCAATCAATTAATCAAGAAAGTGGCTGTAGAAGGAGAAAGAATGATTATGGAGCAGAGTCAATATATTTTCAGGGTTTTATACATTCAGAGTGATATCTTTCCAGAGTAGATTTTTCTTTATTCAGTCAAGAAGAGGAATGGAGTCCTGGTGCATGTCACAAGACGGAGGAGCCATGTCAACACGATGTTGAATAAGTCAGTCCCAAAAGAATACACGCTGCATGAACTCAGTTGTATAAGACAGCGAACTAGAATATAGTGGTGCCTAGAGGTGAGGCGGGTAGGGAAAGGAGTTATTTGCTTAGGGTGTATTGGGCTTATGGCAATGAGGATGAAACACTTCTACAAAGGATGGCGATAATGGTCTCACAATATGAAGAATGCAATCAATGTCACGGAGGTTTGCATGTAGAAATCATTGAATTGGTAGATGTTTGGATGTGTACATTTTACCACAATCGTGACTTTAAAAGCAAGGCTTCCAATCAGGTCATTCTACTTCAACAAGGTTCAAAGTCCTGAAAAAAAGAGCCACCTGTCTTTAAATGTTTTCCCCCTTAAAGGGAACGTATGTTCCTTGAGAGGAAGCTAAATTTTGTTTAGACTGCCATGGTAATAGAGTGGGAGTACTCAACTTTGGCTGCACATTAGAACACCTGGATAATACCTGGCTTCACCTCCCCCCTTCCCCCCCGCCCCAGCAGAGTTGTAGGATAAAGATGTTACAGTCTGCTTCGATAAAGAGGTACAGCCTCAACCATCCTATGCTGCTCAGTAAGTGAAGGTGATTGTAATAATGTTGCTTGTAGAGGCTGGTTCAATCATTTCTACATTAGAGAAATGTATACACTGTTAAGGGACAAGTCGGAGTTGTGAGCTGAGAACTGTCTGTACAGCTGTCTCCATTCAACAGATTGGGAAACTGAGGCTTATCTACCCTGAATTTCCCAGCAATCTCAAGAGGATTTCACTGAGCTCTGAAAATACATAACTTGTTTATGCAAAAACTGGCCTAAAGATCCCGACAGGCTTGCTTCTCTTCATTTCTTTCCATCATCTCAGGTCAGGTGCAAATTCATGTAAATGTACAGCCAAAGGAGGGGCCCTGGTAGCACAGTGATTATGCCGTAGACTGCTAACTTCAAAGTCAGTAGTTTGAAACTACCAGCCATTCCTTGGGAGAAAGGTGAGTCTCTCTACTCCTATAAAAAGCTACACTCTCAGAGACCCACAGGGGGCATTTCTTCCCTGTCCTGTAAGGTTGCATCATGAAATCAACTCCCTTCTCTGGCAGTGGGTTTTGAGCAGAGACAAACGAATGAGAAACGCATGCAATTGTGACTTTGCCTATCAGAGCAACGCACTTCAAGCATGCTAGCTTCCAGTTCACGGTCACATCCATTCTATCTATGGCCTTTCTTTACACTTTACCAGGGGCTTAAAAATGAGCGGAGGGTCCTCTTTGTATATATTAGGAGATAACACATGTCATTCCCATTTAAAAGGGAAACATTGGCTGTGCTGTTGTTGAATGCGGTCTGAGGTATTGCTGCTCATAAGGATCCCATGTAATGTAGAATGACTGCCTCTTAGAGTTTCAAGTTTGCGATCTTTATGGCAGCAGATCACCAGGTCTTTTTCCTGCTTAGCAGCTGGCATGTTTAACAGCTGACCTTTCACTGAACAGCCAAGACTTAACCATGGTGCCGCCGGGGCTTCTAAACTCTAACTCTACCCCCAAGCCAACCCCACTGTCAGAAAGTCAATCCTGACTCACGAGGAACCTAAGGACAAGGTAGAACCGCCCCACAGGGTTTTCAAGACTGTGTAGATCTTTATGGGAATAGACTGACCCAGCTCCCTCCCTCAGAGCTAGGGGAGGGGTCAAAGCAATGTTGTAGTTAGCAGCCGAGAACTCCGACTCGTGCTCCATAAGAGCACCTTATACTCTAGTTGTAGGGTTTAGGACTTCTTCAAAACTGGGCATGTATTGAGGTTCCAACTGGTTTCCTTCTTGGACTTCCCTTGAGGTAGAATGTGGTGATGTTGCAGGATTATTCTGGATGGTGCATGTTTGTGTGTTTGCCTTGTAGAAGTCACCCAGAATAGAACGGAGGTGAAAGAAGACAGGCGGGAGAGTAAAGTGATTGATGTATTTCCCTATCTTCCAGGTGGCCATCTTCAGAGTGAATTGTGCCGGGCCCCAAGAATGGGATGTATGTAGCTCCATCAGTGAGGCAAACACCACCACAAACATGTGCTCCTCTGAAAACTGCCATCTTTGACTGGTCTCTGTTCCTCAAATTCCAATGGTCTGTCAAAGTTGCATTACTTATAGAATTTTGTGATTGTTTAAGAGAGAATCTGCTGGCAAAAGCAGGAGGCTGTGAACGTAATTTTTGTTTGTCTAGCCAATAATTTATCTCTAATTTACTGTATTTCAGCATTCAAGGGGTGCAAACTATTTGCTTTTTAACATCTAGCTTCAACCTATGGAGGATTATTCCTGTGAACTTCTGCTTCTACAATTTGTTAAGGATATCATACTTAAATTTGCAAAAGCCTTAAGGACAGGGATGGGAATCAAACTCTGATATTTGTTCAGTATTTTCACATATCCGCTGTTCAAACCACACCAGGGCCCAGGGACTTTCTTGGCAGAAGCAGGATTGTAAATAGTCGACTTATTGGTATTGCGGGCAGCGACTACACAGCCAAGGCTCGCACACTTTCTTCAGCATGAAGCCCAAGTATAGATCTGATTATGTTGTTTCTCTGGAATGACATGCTCAGTGGTGTGTTGCTGTGCGATTGTAAAGGACTGGGGTTTGGCAAGGAGGGTGTAACTCTTTATGGTTATAGAATATCAACCTCCTGGAAGATAACAAAAGAGGGCTCTGCTACGCAGGACAACTCATACCAAGAACTCTTCGTCTTGTCCCTTGCCTCTGCCTGGGTCCAACCCTGCCACCACACCAATGCTCTGCAAGGGGCTGTGATGATTGTGTACCCGTTCTATGTTCTGCATCGACCCGTTGGCTCATGGTCCAGGCCATGGCAGCCTGGGGGTGGGACTTTCTTTATCCTCCAATCAGTTCAGTAAGTTCACAGTAGAAATCCCTTCAAGGTCATGGTCTTCCAGTGCAGAAAGCCAGTTTTCCAATTCTGCCTCTGCCCTTCGTCAAAATACTGATTTGGAACAAGCCTCTTCACTTCTCTGTGGTTTCACAATCTCTCCAATGAAATGGTAGTAGCCAGGTCTTCTCCCCGAGCCTGGGAGAGGTTCCAAGGAGGTCTTGGGACAGGCCCTTGGAAATGGTGAAGCACTACACCTCAGCTGGCATGTTTCCTAGACCTCTGTCTCACACACCCATCTGGACTCCAACCAGTCTGGGCCACCACTTAGCCTTGGGGGAGCGAGTCTGTGGTAAAGTTAAATACCACATTCTCTACATAGCTCTGACCCCAGGCACCAGGGAAGATTTGTTGAGCTTTTTCATTATATTCCCCTCCTTTTCCAGAATCTTGAATTTCAGTATAAAATGCCTTGATTAAGAGTTTAGCTGACAGGCTGGAAACCAGAGCAGGAATGATCATGTGAAAGAACCGTATGAAAACATACACATTTCTTCAAGGTGAATTAAGACATTGTATGCTTCTGATGCATCGATGGAGTGTTTTCCCCACTATTTTCCCTTCCCCATTACGTTAAAAAAAGGGTTTTTGTTTTGTTTTTTTCAGAGCTTGTTAAATGTAATGAAGTGAGTATGATTAATGGAAGTAAAGAAAATAAATGTATAATCATCCATGAGCCACCACCCAACTAACTCAAAAGACCATTAACAATGCGTTAAAAGCCTCTCTCTGTGGATCAAGTCCCAATTCTATTTTCCCTCCGAGGATTAAGGACCATGCTGGATTTAATAGAAACCATTTTTTCTTGCTCTGGTTTATAGTCTTGCTACCCAAGTTGGTGCCTCGCAATACTTTGAGCTGTCCTTTTTTGGAATTTTCTATAAATGGGGTAATTCTAAATGTATTCTTCTCAGCTTGCTTTTTTGTTGTTTAATATTGTGTTTGAAAGATTCATTCAGTTTGTAGCATGTAACTATATTGCATTCACTGTAGAATGAAGCATCATTTCTAAGGAGATACCCTATTTCATATATCATTATCCTCTCAATGGACAACTAATTTGGATTATTTCCCATTTGGGCCTGTTAGGAGCAAGGATATTAAAAAAGGAAACCTTGTCCACGTAGGTCAGGGTCTCTACGTGGCACCAACGATGGACACCTTCAGAGTCACAGCCTAACTCAGCCAGCTTGCTTACTAACCTAGTTGTAACCATTGACAGTCTGAGAAACGTTTGTTTTCCTCAGTCTGGTTATCTGTTTTCCTCTCTATAGGCTATCATTTACTCATTTATTTTACATTAAACTCTTAAGAAAAAAATGTTGACACTAACTTCACTCCCTTTTCCCCCTGACTTAGCTTTGGGGCTGAATCAAAATTAAAACTGATTCAACGGTGAGCTGGTGGGTTGGCAGGATCAGCCCGTATAGGAAGAAGAACAGAGACAGGAGGAGAAAACGAGCAGTTTTGTGAAACAATTGCTATACTATGTCATTTTTGATTGCTTCATAGATCCACTTTTCCCACAGGAGAGTAGTTAAAGTGCAGCCCACTAAAAACAGTGTTTTAAAAACATCCTTTGATCTTACTGGGTGGCTTTTCTAGACAGCAGTGTGCAGGTTATCGAAAGAAGTAGGTCAGTGTTCTCTGCAAGTCACCAGGGACAAATGTGGCTTTTCTTGGGACCAGACTGCACATTATCCACCGATTAAACCACGTGGAATGTAGCACCGGAGTTGGAGAAAGATACACTAATCTTCTGCAATATGCAGATGATACAACCTCGCTTGCTGAAAGTGAAGAGGACTTCAAATTCTTATAGATGAAGATCCACGAATACAATTTTCAATATGTTTACACTTATAGCAAAGAAATCAAACATTCTCATAACTGAGCCAAAGAGCAACATCATGATAAACAGAGAAAAGGTTGCAATTATCAAAGATTTTATTTTACTTGACTCCAGAATCACCAATCATGGAAGCAACGCCCAGGAAATCAAATTACCTACGACATCAGGGAACCTCCTGTACAAGATCTCTTTAAGTGGCTAAAGCAAACAAGTGCCTTTAAAGATGAAGGTGTGCCTGCCCCGAGCCATGGTATTTTCAAGGGCCTCATATGCATAGGGATGCTAGGCAATCAATAAGGGATACTGAAGAAAAATCAGTGACTTTGAATTACAGTGTTGGAGAAAAATATTCACAGTTCAATGGGCTGCCAGAATAACAAATAAATCTGTCTTGGAAGAAGGACAGGCAGAAGGGTGAACTTTTGGTGCATGAATTTTGTACATGTTATCAGGAGGGACCAATCCTGAGAGGACAACTTGCTGGAGAAAGTAGAAGGTCAGTGAAAAGGATGAAGGTCAGTGAAAAGGATGGGTGGACCCAGTGGCTGCAAGGGCTCAAACCTAGCAAGAGCTGAGAGGGTGGCACAGCGCTGGCCAGGTTTCGCTCTGCTGTGCATCAGGCTGCTGAGAGTAAGAGTTGACTCAAGGGCACCTAACAACATCGGGATAACAGAGGAAGACTTCAGGGGGGGAAGAAAGGAGTCATTTTTCCAAGAAACACCCTGAGGTTGTTTGGGTTGAATTCCAAATTCGAATGCAATATATACACAAGTTTTTAAAAAGTATAACTCTATCCTGTCTACCTAAAAATTCCCTGTGCCCAGAAGCAAGTCCCAATCTGCATTTTAAGAGATGTTGCAGGGTTTACCTGGCCATTAGGAGCCCTGGTGGTGTCATGGTGACACATTGGGCTGAGTCAGCACGGTCAGCAGTTTGAAACCACCAGTAACTGTGCAGGAGGAAGATGGGGCTTTCTACTCTCCCAAACAATTGAGTCTCAGAAACCAAGGTGGGTCTCTATGCGTCAACAATGATTCGAGGGCAGTGAGAGAGCTAAGACCTGACAGAACTCAGGACAGTCTAATTTGGGAAGATGCATTCTTTAACTGGAAGCCAAGATCTCTTTCCCTTGAGTTTCTCTTTCTGATATTTATCAACTAACTAAATCCCTTAATTCAGCCTCAGTTTGTGTTTCTATCAATTCTTGGTGACTTCTATCAAAACACAAGGCAAATGAGCACCTCTTTAAAACAAAACAAAAACCTTTGTTTCAATATAATTTATGTACAGTAAACTGCACCAATTTATTAAGTACAATGACTTCAGTTTTGGCATATGTGGAGATGTCAGAAATCATCACCGCAATCACCAGTTCCAACACTTTCATCCCAAATTTTCTCTTGCTCATTTAAAACCCATTTTGCACACCGCCTTTGGCCCCAGACAAGCACTGATGTGTTTTCTGTCGCTAGAGATTAGTTTGCATTTTCTAAATGTTCTATCCCTTATCAAAAGCTTCTGCGACTTAGTTCTTTCAATTCTTGTAATACTTTTTAGAAGGAAGAAATCTTTACCAGCCAGCATGGCTGACTTCCATACTGACTGCCCTTTGCAGGCATACCAAACAGGTTTAGCAGTTTTATTGACATATGATTCATATATCACACAAAGGAAACATATTAAAAGGAGTTGTAAAAGCATCACTACAATCAATTTCAGAAAAGTTTCTTCTTTCAGGTACTCACTGTTATTCGCTCCCCATGTCCCCCTAACTTTCCCTGCTATACCCCCAAGAAAATATTAATCCAGAGACTGTCTCTATAGATTTGCCTACCAACAACAACAAAATAAAACTGAGAAAACCTCAACTGAAAAGGAAGCAGAAAATGTTACAAACTAGAACAAATTTTAAAATCGGCATAATGATTTTGAGATTTATCTATCTTTTATTACTATTTTTTTCTTGCTTCATCTGTTTCATGAATTTTACCTCCTAATTTTTATTATCATGTTGCTATGATACATCTGTGTACAACCTTTGTGTGGCTCTATGTTTTCATTTCTCTTGGGTAAATACCTAAGAGGGGAATGGCTGGGTTAAATGGTAGAGTTAAATTTAACTTTTTAAGAAGCTGTCAAATTATCTTCCAAATTGATTTTACCATTTTATGTTCCAAAGGGAAAAAACATGAAAGCTTCAGCTATTCCATATTCTCACCAATATTTTTTCCTCATCAATACTTGATATTGTTAGTCTTTTAAAAAATTTCTGCTATTAAAGTAAGTGTGTTGTGGTGTTATATTGTGATTTTAATATGATTTCCTTGCAGGTTAAGTACTTTCACCTATGTGTATCCATTTGCAAATCGTCTTCTCATATAGCGTGCTTATCTATTGATTTCGTTTTCATATTATTTTCGAGTTGTAAGGTTCATTTAGCTGTCATAAGTACAAGTTCTGTAGCATCTCTCATTCGATTACTTCCATTTTCATTTTCTTAATGGTTTCTTTTGAAGAGTACAAGCTTGAACTAGGATAAGGTCAAATTCATCAGTTTTTAGGATTTATGGTTTGTGATCATTCTAAAAGTCCCTGCGGTTCAAATATTTTATTCTTTGTTATTCCTAGTTTAATAGCCGTTTTACTTTAATGTCAGTGATGTGTTTTGAGTTAATTTTTTTTAATGTTCACATCAATAAAATCTGCCCCTTCATCTTTAGTCGGTGCTGATCTTCATCTACTTGGAGTAGTAGCTGAACTTCCTTTGGATGCTGAAGGTTCTTGATAACATTAAATAGTATTATTACTAAATATTAATATCTGGAAAAACAAAACAAAAACCAGAACTCATTGTCATCCAGTCAATTCTAACTCATAGCGATCCTAGGATAAGGTAGAAGTACCTGGGGGGTTTCTGAGACCAGAACCCTTTAAGGAAGAGGAAGGCCTCATCTTTCTTCCTGCAGAGACTGGGGCTGTCGAAGCTGGTTCGCAGGCCAACATGCAAGCACTGCCTCAACAGGTTCTTGGCCATTACCTGGTAGAGTGCAAAATATTTATACAGCTTCGACAATGAGTGAGCATGGCCATCAAGTTTCTTGAATTGTGACTGTGCTAAATATACACCTCCTTTCATTTTTAAATATTATAAAAGTTATGGACCATTCCAAGATGCCATTGACCTACCTCACTGAAACATCACTGCCATCGAGTTGGGGGAAACTTCTCTGGGTTTCTGGGAAGGCAGTGGAGAACCTTGTCTTTCCCCACTGAGCAGCTGGTGAAACTGCCGACCGTGTGCTTAGCAGCTCAGCCCGTAACCACTGTGCCACCAGGGCTCTTCGGCCAGAAGTGGAAGGAGAACGTTAACCGAGAGACTAAATGTTTTGCTATGTTAAGTAAGAGGCGTTTATTAATTATGTATCAATAGTCCATCTTCATGTATTTCTCTTCATGTACATTCTTCATGTATCTCTCTCTCTCAAAGAACGTTTCTTATAATTTAGTTTTTCTTGTAAGCATTGACTGTATTGCTAGTAGAGAAATTTAACCTTGATTTGTTAGTATACAAGAAAGAGCGGGAGAAAGCTATGCTTGGTTTGAATGTAGCAGCTAACATATTTTTTCAAAAAGGGAAATACAAACAAGGAAAGAAAATTTGAACTACCATTTTTCTACTCAAATGACCCTGTTACTATTTTTGGTAAAATGAAATTAATAATATATTTGATGATGAAATAAATGTACAATAGTGCAGAACAGTACAAATGAAAAATAAGATTGTTTCTCCTTTACTCTAACTTTCAGGTCTTCACCAAATGTAGCCAATTGATGGTTTCTTTCTAGGGAAGCGGGGCTAGTGAATATACCAGTATCCCTTTCCCCATGTATATTGATACTTTTATTGGATAGCAAAGGGATCATACTAGATATACTACTTCAAACTGGGTTTTCCTCACTTATGTTAGGAGATATTGCCATGAAATTTCACACAAATCCAAGTCATTCTTTCAATGCCTTTAAAATGACTTTTAAATATCATTTCGAAATGCTAATGTTCCCTAATTTAATCACCATCTTTGGACGTTTGGCTGTATCCAATTTTAATGTCTTATAAGGATACAGCAACTACCCATATGTGTGAAGATCCAGTCACATCGCACATACAACTACACATACATACATTTGTACCAATCTTCTTTGTGTGGATGGAAGACAATGTGAGCAGCGACTTGTCATGTGAATGTGTGTGGGTACCCAGTGAATTTATCAAGTCAAAGAGAATAGTTTATATTTTTATTAAAACAGAGACATTTTTCTGGAGTAAAATTTTAGGCACTTTATCTCTGATTTCCAATGTATGAAAACCCATGTTTTCCATATTTCTGAGAATACAAAGTAACCACAAACTTGTAAATTCCATGAAATGAAACCAACTATGGGATCTCATGAACCTGAGATTTGCAGGTACAGTCATGAGCAAGACTGGACATCTTTAGTCAGCTAACTGGCTGTTTGTATTGGTTTCTGTTAATCGTATTTTCACATCCCTTACCCATCAAGGATTATTAATTGTGTTTCTAGTGGGTTGATTTGAATAAGCCATTTATAAAGAGAAAAATATAGCCGTTTGTTTCCCATGAATATGACAGATCTATTTTTTCCTTGATCTTTGAATTTGTTTGTGCTATTTTACAGAGTTTTAAAATGTTTGTGTCAGAAACAATTGAGTGAGTGGGAAGAATTACCAAGCCACATAAAATACCTCCCAAGGAATATTTTCACTGTTTCTTTAAAATTATGTCTTAAATATGTAAGTGAAGATCATGCTTCCATTGACACAAGTGTCCTTCATGCGAAAGGGGGGAGGAAGAGCGGTTTCTGGATGGACTCTGGGAGGGCTCCTCTGAGCTGACCTAGGACACGAGGTGACTTCCTGGTGGCAGCAATACCCTTTTCCCCCTTTTCCATGATCTCCAGTTAATTTGGCACAAAAGAAATCTGAATTAAGCTACTTTCCCCAAAATGTACAATAAGACATATCGCTAAAGTCACTTTTAAGACTATTTAGGATGCGTGCATACCTTAAAATCACAGACAAGTCTATGATTTTTCACAATTTAAACCAGATTTCATTTCAGAGCATGTGAATTTAGGGGATAACTTTATCTTTCCACTAGAAAAGTTTCAAGAAAATTGTTGGGAACAGATTTATCTTTTAAAATGGATCCCAATTCTACCTTACAAATCTGGCTAGACCAGAGGATGTATACTGGTACAGACAGGAACTGGAAACACACAGAATTCAGGGCGGATGATCCCTTCAGGACTAGAGGTATGAGTGGCGATACTGTGAGGGTGGAGGGAGGGTGGGTTGGAAAGGGGGAACCGATTGGGGACAGACAACAGAAAAGTGGATGAGGGGAGATGTTGGATGGTGCAAGATATGACAAAATAATAATTTATAAATTATCAAGAGTTCATGAGGGAGGCGGGGTGGGGAGGGAGGGGAGAAAATGAGGAGCTGATGCCAGGGGCTTAGGTGGAGAGCAAATGTTTTGAGGATGATGAGGCAATGAATGTACAAATATGCTTTACACAGTTGATATATGTATGGATTCTAATAGGAGTTGTATGAACCCCTAATAAAATGATTAAAAATGGATTAAAAAATAGATGTACAAATTGACATTACCAGATTTATTTGCTTCCTCTCAACCATATCTATGATGAAAACTGTGCTAGACAGGGTTCTCTAGAGAAACAAAACCAGGACACTTATGATTATCTATGTATATATGATTTATATACATAACGTGTGTATATATATATATACAGCATGAAGGAATATAACGGTTAATTAGTCAACACAGCAGTACAGAGGTCTCAGTTTAACTCACTTCTGTGGAACAGTTAATATACTGGAAGTCCTTCAACTCATGAGGGCAGCTGGGTCCAAGGTCAAGGAAACAGACAGCTGAGTCTTCCACAGAGCAATGCAGGCAGCCTGGCCATGGGCAGCAAAGAGCAGCATGGGTCTCAAACAGTCAGCCAGACAACAGGATCTGACAGTCCCAAGCAGCATTGTGAAGCAGGTTTCGAAGCAACCTTAAGCTCTAGTGACATGATCCATGGGTTGAGTGTCCCACGGGTAGTGTAGCTCACAAGTTGAGGCAGAAAACTAGCTATGGCAGCTGCACACTGGTCCAAACACCAGAGAGCAAGAGAGGCAGGGCTCGCTGAACCACTTACCTTTTTGCCCTCCAATCAAACTGCGACCTTATTAATCCTACATGTCCCTATTGGCCAGGATGGTACACAATCAACCTACCTATCACAAAAGCTATACCAATCCATTGAGATTTTAATAGAATTGTGAAGGCAACTGATTTTTTAATTAAGTAATTACATGAAGAAAGGGTCACTATTTTCAACAAAAAATAAATCTACTGAGGCTCAAAGTGTTTGCAGGTAGCCTTTAGGTTGCATTACCCAGAGTATCCGGGAATCCTTGAAGCCTGGGAAGTGGTTCTGGTCTTGATTTCACAAACTGACCTGCTACCTTGGTCTTCTGAGTGCCACCATTCATTGTGTGGCCAGGCTTTCTACCCAACTTGGAGTCCTGAGGAGTGCTGGCTACCAAGGCAAATACTAGGGCGTTTTACAATGTTCGTGGGAAAATGGAATGAAAAGATCATGGAATTTGTCCAGAAACTTTTTAAAGCCCCCTCATCATCTTTTTTTATTAGAGGAGTTATTCTACAAATAGAACTCAGTGGTTTACAAAATCAGCAATCTGCGTGATTGATATTGGTTCCCTGGTAAAATTCATTTTCTCTACGTGGGAAAACAGGATCAGATGCTCAGCCAGGTCATCCAAGAACAGCCACCAGCTGTCTGTGAGTGACGGCGACTGTGTTACTCTGATGATGAGCTGGGTTCCATTAGGACTCCCGAACCAACGTAGATGAAGAAGAAACGCTTGGTGATCTACTTCTGAAAAATCAACCAGTGACAGCCATGTGGATCGCAAGGATTCACTTCCCAGTCGTAGACCCAGGACTGCGTAGCAAGTCATTCCACCGGGTCTGGCTTCACCAGGAGTTAGGAACTAACTTAACAGCAGTTAACAACCGCAGAAACACATTATGCCAGGCCTTTTCACTTCTCTTATAAATTCTCAAGACTTGGTGGAATTGAAACTGAATGTAGTCTGTCATGAAACCTGACTAGTCTATGTGAGCTCTGGGGCTACTTGGAAATGGTTTAGTTGCTGTAGCTCTATAGGAGCCCCAGGACTTAGCACTGACTCCCTGGCAGAGAGTGAGAGAAAGGAACCCCGGTGGCTCAGTAGTTCAAGTTCTCAGCTGCTTACCAATCCCCCAGTTGGTGGCTTTAACCTACGAGCAGCTCTGTGGGAGAAATGTGTTTGTCTAGTGCTGTAAGATGGAAGCCTTGGAAACTCGGTGAAGCAGTTCGACAGGTCGCATGTATCAAAATGGACTCAACAACTGTGACTTTGGGGGGTTATTTGGGGTTAGTTGTCATCTTTGAGTGGAAAGCCACCGTCTTTGAAATCCTGTTTTAATGTAAACCTTCTCTCACTTTGAAAAGATTGAAGTAACCCCCATTCACAAAAAAGTCCTCACAATCACTTCCACTTGCTGCGGGAGTAACTTTGAAGTCATTGAAAAGCCTCCAAGCCCTTTCTTGCACTAACCGGAACTCAAACCTTACCTGATGGATTCTGACTCATAAGAAACGTATTCAGGCATTCTGACTCATCTTCTAATTCTTAAAGATACACCGAGGAGTGGGCTCATCTCATTTGTACCTCGGATCTGTACGACAGAAGTGGTTCAGTTCTACGAGACCAGAACAGTTTTTCTGTCTTGTTCACTGCTCTTTGCTTAGCACCTGGGACCAGGCCTGGCTCATGTATAAGGAGCCTTCAAGAAGTATATGGCAAAATTCTATGATCTTTTAATGCCATTTTTCATGAGCTTTTTGAATTCCCCTGGTAGGTACTCCACAATTATTTGTTGAATGAGGGATTAAATGACTGAATGGTTGGTTTGTTTTTCCTTGTTTGTCCTACCAGACAGCCAGACTAATGCTACGGCTACTGCGCACCCTGACTTTATTCAATCACGGGTCTCGAACTGCAAGAATTTAATCTGCCATGTATCATGGGTGTTCTGTATCCTAGCATTTAATATTTCCCACATCATAGGTTTATTTTAAGGTCATGTGTAAATACAATGCTGGGCACACAGAAAGGCCTCAATAAATGTTAACTATTAATTTTTCACAAGTCCATTGATAGCAGCAGAACAATGGAATATTATTGTATGTGATGCTAAAATAGGGAAAATGTATCTGTGAACTGCTGGCCCTTCAAATCGTGGGAAATAAGATCTGGGTAGGTCCTAGTTACCTATTGCAGTTTAATACATCTCCCCCAAATAAAGTGTCTTAAAACAACATTTCCCACCCCTGTGGGTCAGGGTGTGAATGTGCCTTGACCAATTGCTTCTGGCTCAGAGTCTCTAGCAGTTTATAGTCAAAGGTTAGCTAATGCTCAATTGGGACTGTTTGTCAAGAATAGTCACTTTAGGGCCTGTCGCTGTGGTCTAGAACTCCTCATTAAATGGTGGCCGAGATTGGGAGAGAGAGAGCGAAAGAGAGAGAGAGAGAGAGAGAGAGAGAGAGAGAAAGTGAGCCATCTCTGTCTTTTATGAATTTTCATCAGTTCAACAACACCACTTTGGGTATACGAGGGGTTTGAAAACATTCATGTAAAAATGGAATTAAAGATAATAAAATTTTCCCACAAACTATATATATAAAATTATTGCCTTGGGATTTAATACATATATCGTATCACTACAAATTTCAGTCACATCAAGTAGAATATGTAATTGCTATCATAATGGGTTTCCAAACAATTTTTTTCTACATGGACTCCTTGACATCGTTTTCCTTTACCGACCCCCCACCACTGTGCCTGAAGCCCCCGAATGCCCCAAATTCTACTTGCTGTACCTCTAGGTTCATCAATCCTGGGTTTCATATACTGAAAAACAGAAAATCATATAACAAAGCTTCAAGAGGGTGACTGCCATTGATATAAGAGCTCTGAGATGCACTCTAATATGAACGAACAAAAAAACCAGACCAAAAAATACAAAGCAAAAATAAAGAAAATTTTGGAAACCACATCAGGTCCAACCCACATCACAGCGGGGATCTGCTGACAAAGTTTTAACTGCTCAGGTCAGATGTATGCCTTTGATCTTCTATACTCCTCTCTCCCAAGCACTCTGGTGACCACTTTCCTCCCTTCCCTCAATTTTACATAGGGGTAGTTCTCTGGAGGCTATTTCCTAAGTAATTCTACAAATGAATCTTGGCCTCCCACTGTCATTCATATCCTTCTGCACACCGGATTCTCACAATGTAGGCTCTGATATTGACTCCTTTCTTCGACTTCAGATTATATGGATTCCATGTAGTCCTTTAGTGACTGGTTATGGTGTGCTTCTTCCATGTGGATTTAGTTGACATCTCACTTAGATGCTATTTTATCTGATAGCTGGCACCATCTACATTCTTCACCACATTTTGCTATAGAACCCGTATCTTCTGTGTTCCCTTCCTGAGGGTAAGTATCAAGCAGGGCTATCCCACAAATTGTTTTAGCCTGATTATTATTATTATTTTATTGGTCAAAGAAGTTCAACAGAAACAAAAAAGAATGCTAAAATTATATTGTTAAGAAGAGCATATGGAATAGGTTGTACAAGAGGGATTCAAAAAGTTTGTGGGAAAAATGTAATTAAAAGATAATGGAATTTTTTGAAGCATCTCCCAGGTGTGACCCAGTTACAGCATGCACACACCACACACCACACATCCACATCCCCATCATCCCTGACTACAGTGGAGTTGGAGCTAACACACTGCCATCCAGTGGTAGTGATTCTGCAAGACAGTGTAAACCTGGCTCGGTGGGACTCCATGACTGTAACTCTTTCAGGGAGTGGAAAGCCTACTCTGTATCCTGAGGAATAATATAGTGGTTTCAAACTGCTGACCTTGTATGCGCAGCCCAGGGTGTGACCAAGGCACCTTGAGGGGTTGGTTGGAAATCACTAGGGCTGATCGATTTAGATTTCAATTAGTAACAGATGATGGGGTGCTTCTGAAACTGATGCCTAGGGGAATGAGAATTTTTATCTGCAACCGCCTACCCAGAATTCACTGACTTGAAGTCTGACACCAAATTGAAGGACGTTTAAAGAAAAAGGAGTCTAGGAGTCAAAAACGGAATGTGTAAATTGCAAATGCTTCCCTTCTAGAGCCATAGGTTATAAGCATCGAAGCTGTTCTGTTAAGCAACAAATGGAATTGCTCCAGAATCAATGTGCGGTGTTAGCACCGGGGGAGACAGCATCCTAAATCCTTATGCTAACAATTAAATCAGACACTCTCGACACTTTATCGGAAACACTCTGGCAGGGCTTTATTCTTCGTGGCACGGGCTGCAGCGCGCAGCAGGTGACACGCCGGTTTTGGAGGATCATCCGTTTGGCTCTCTCAGCACTCTCTCCAAATACACTTCCAGAAATCTGAGCCCGCTTTGTATTTTGTAGACAAGGTGGTCTGTGAAAATAAGTGTGTGTACAGAAACTCATTCCATGTTCTCACAGAATTTACCTGCATGATAGCAGCTAAAATCGAACATAATCAGAGGGGGGGGGGGGATTCCCATGATTTACCTATAGGACCCCAAAGACGTTTTTCTTTTTGGCAGTTCTGAGGAATTAAGGGGCATTTGTGCCCTGGGAAAGTTCACATCTCTAGAGATTACTCTCTCTTCACCATATGGGGTGCTTATCCAATTAGAGAAAAAGCTTTTTTTTTTCTCCTTCTTTTCATTTCTCATTTAAGTGGGCTATTTCTCAAAGACATTTAGCTGCTAAGCCAAGAATAGAATGGAAACAAAACAATGCTTCCGAAGTTTAATATTCTGTCCCTTTGCAGTGTTTTGGAAGACAGTGGGAGTTCAGTGCAGGAGACAGGACCAACAGGCTCAGCCACCACGCATCTGGCAGTGGGTGCTTACTCGTGACTGTGATGCTGAACTTGCTGGGCAAAGCTTCAAGACTCAGATGGCCTAAGAAGAAATGATTTACTTTCAAGATCCAACCAATGAAAATCTTATGGATCACAACAATTTGATCATGGCGGATGCTGTGGGCCCGGGTAGTGCTTCCTTCCATTGCGCACTGGGTCACCACAAGTCAGCAACTGATGGGAGCAGCTCACCACAACGGTAACACGGTGTTCTCCGTGCTTCCAGCCGGCGGCAAAAGTCCCAGGTTTAGACTCTCAGAAACTGACTCTGCCGTGACAGAGTCTTGAGAGGGGCGATTGGGCGTCTTGACATCAGGAGAAGCTGCCACCCATACCTTTCAAAGGCCGGCTTATCGTTCATCCTTTGGGCATGTCCTCAAGAGAGATCTATCCCTGGATGTTTTCCAAGCATGATGTCCTTTATCAAGCTTGGTCAAATAGAGCAGCGGGGGACAAAGAGGAAGACCCTGGACAAGATGGCTGGATGCAGTGGTTTGTAACAATGAGCCCCAACATAAGAACCATTGTCAGAGGGGGCTCCAACACAGGAACACTGCAGGACGGGCCGGTGTTTGCCTATGTGGTACACAGGGTCACTATGATTTAGAACCGACTCCACAGCACGGGCCAACAACACAGTCGCTGGGCAGGGACTATGTAGCATGGCGCTGTGAGTGCTGGCTGTGGAGCAGAGAGTAATGACTGCCCCCTGCCCCACTCACCCTGATTAAAGTAATATACTGTAACTTCTATAGCTTCCTTGACTTGTCGTTGCCTCTGTTTCAACATTGGCAAAATGAAGACAATTTTACCTACCATGTATGCTTAGTGCCTCACATCACCATCTCAGAAGTAGGAGATGGCAGCATCTGGTGTGTATGGTGGTGCACTTCTCTCGGTGTGCCATGCCCATATGTAGGTACCTGGAATGAAGCTTAAGTTTGAGGATTTTCCTCGGGGACTTGCAGAGATGGTGGGAACAGAGGACAGTCAGTCTCCTAGTGGGGACACAGATCTATCCATAAGTATGTCTGCAAGCCGAATAAACAGATGCATCGAGTTCTTCTTTAGTTTGGCATTAGGGAGAACAAAAGGAGCTCTGGTGTCAAAGTGAGTTACTCAGTGGGGCTGCTGATTGCAAGGTCAGAAGTTCCAAACCACCAACTGGTCCATAGGAAAAAAATGACAATGTCGACTCCCTTTATCATTCACCACCTTGGAAACCCAAAGTTCTACTCTGTCCCGTAGTGTCCTTATGAGTCACCATAGATCGATTCAGTGGCAATGGGATTCTTCAGTGGAAAACTGCAAGCTTTTACAATGATTGAAAAACTGTTTGCCCAGCAGCACATATACAGATTTGTGATGAAGGATTGCCGCTCAGTCATTACGAAGTGAGATTAAAATTCGCATAACACAAAGAAAGTACAAGTTGTCTGTAAATCCATCTGAAGTCTTTATACTGGGGACTGCCCCTATACAATTCTACAAAGGATCTCAGCCAGGACCACGTTGTTCACCGTACCAAGTACTCAAAAGAGTGTAACCACTATATGCTCCCTCCAAGTGACACCGCCCCCCAACCTTACTCCAAAGACCACACCGAGGCTTGTGTGGGGACTCCTGAGGGCATGACATCAATTATATTGTGCTCAGCTCTGTCTTTTTTATTTCCTTAAAAAAAATTTTTTTTTCCATACATTTTATTTATCCATGTAATTTGTTATTTTTTTAAGATTGTTTTATTAGGGGCTCGTACAATGCTTATCACAATCCATATATACATCAACTGTGTAAAGCATATTTGTACATTCATTGCCCTCATCATTCTCAACACATTTGCTCTCCACTTAAGCCCCTGGCACCAGGTCCTCATTTTTCCCCTCCCTCCCCGCTCCCCCTCCCTCCTGAGTCCTCAACAATTCATACATTATTATTTTGTCATATCTTGCCCTGTCCGATGTCTCCTTTCACCCACATTTCTCTTGTCCGTCCCCCAGGGAGTCTTTTTTATTTCCATTTCCCCCTGCGCTCTTCCCTAGGCAGGAGTCAAGCATGTGTCCTGTACTTGGCAGTACATTGTCAGAAAGCTCAATGCATTCTATGAGAACAGGTGTCCGTAGCTCCTTACACCACTGAGATTAAAGGAGCCAAAGTGAGGCCATTGTCCATTTCTACTCCTCTGCTCACTCTCCTCTTGGCTGCAGCACTGGTTTATCTGGTGAGGGGAACGGCGAAAGCAGGACGCCAGAAACTCAATGGCTAGCAATAGTCAGAAAGCAAGGAGGAAAATTCTCAACCTTAGCTTTTGTGATAGTCTGGGTACTTTAGAGAAACAAGTCCACAGAAACTCACGTACAAGAGAGAGTTTTATATAAAGGTCAAGTGTACATCAAGAGAACATCCCAACCCAGTGCTGCCCACGCCCACAAGTCCGACATTAACCCATATGTCTGGCACCAATCCACAAAGCCCTCCTCCATCTCACAAAACACACACAATGATGCCGACTGCAGGAGGAAACCCGAGTCAGTGAACATGTAAGCATCTCAGTCCTGGCAGGGGTCTCCACACGGCTGCTCCAGCACCCAGGGCTGCATCGGGGTAGGTCCATGCGGCTTCTCCTTAGGGATGTCTTGCAGGAAGTTTGCCAGCTAAAGCAGGGAACTGGCAACGGCAGCTGCACCCTGGTGCGACCATCACAAAGCAAGAGACCGAGAACTAGAAAGGCAAGGCTCACGGAGCCATTTATCCCTCCGCCCTTCAATTAACCCCACATGTGTTTATCAGCCAGGCTGGCGCAATAAGCTAACTAACTCAGCTTTACATATTATTCTCTGTAAATTCTACCACCATCTGAATGGAATTACATTCTCAATCTCCCACTTTTTGCCGTTAGAGTAAAAGACAACTTCAGTACTTGAATAACGTTCATGGTTTCTGACTTAATCTTTGTTTCCAATGCTGATAGCTTTCTTCCTTTTCTGTTCACTTAGAAGGGTTCAGTTCTGTTTTACTTTATCCAAAATTTCAGTTGGATTTGTCAAGAGGCTTGCTCAAGTTATTCAATTTGCCATTCTAACAAGAATAGATGTTTTCTGCACTAATTTATATGGCTCCCGCACAAAGTACCATTTCTCATGATACAAGTATTCAAACACCTGAAAGAATTCATTCCTCGACATGTAATTGAGCTCTCCTTGATTCACAAAGCCCCTGTTTCCTGCTCCTTCGCTGTCAGGAGACCTTTGGATTAGTGAGCTCCTTCACTTGGCACCCTCCTCAGACTTCAAAAGAATGAGGTTATTTTCATGCTTCTTTTTGATGATGAAGGAGTCCGCTTGTGTAGTGGGTTATGCATTGGGCAGCTACCGCCAAGGGCAGCAGTTCAAATCCACCAGTCACTTCAAGAGAGAAAGATGAGGCTTTCTGCTCCCTGACAGATCTGCAGTCTTGGGAGCCCAAAGGAGCAGCTGTGCTTTATTCTACAGGCTTGCTTCTAGTCAGAATGGGCTGATGTCACGGGTGTTTTTGTTATTTGTTTTTCTCTCTATGACAGTGAACCAGCTATAAGAAGAGTTGTCTGGGGAAAATGACTGAGAAAACAGCTCTAATTTAATGACCTTTGAGCCACTCAAGGAATACGGCCTGTCTCCAGGCAGCAGATGAGGGCCATTTCTGAGGGGGGCTTTCTGTCAGAATTGTAAGTCAGTCAGTACAGGTGTAGATGCATCTTATTTACCCTTAATTTAGTGCAAGAAAGGCTCAAGCCTTGTCAATGACGTCAAAGCTTCACATGCAGCATGGGGAGATGATTGCAATGAAGTATTTATTGTGAGGAAGGTTGGTTCAGAGGAGCCCTGGTAGCCTAGTGGTTACCAACTGGGCTGCTAACCTTTAAGTCAGCAGTTTCAAACCACCAGCTGTTCTACAGAAGAAAGGTGGGGCTTTCTACTCCTGTGAACAGCTCTAGTCCTGTCCACTCACGGGGCAGCTCTACCCTGCCCCATGGGGCGGGTCAGTATCCACTGCATGGCAGTGAGTTTGGATTTTTGGAGGGGTTCTTTCAGTCATTTGAAAGTTAGGATAAATGGGTGTAACATTTGAGGGCAAATATAAGTTGTCTGTAAATCAGATGTTCATAATCCCCGGGCTTACACTGTCATGCCGTGGAATGATGGAAACCGAGGTAAAAACAAGCTTAGGAATGTTGCATCCTCAACTCTGCCTATTGAATAACACTTACTTTTTGGCCACCCAACTTTTCAATGTGTTAAGCATTACAGTCAGATGTAAGTTTGCATTACACCACCCTCACATCCCTGCGCAAATGGGAATTCTTCAGCTTAATGGTCAGAATTTCTGAACTATGTATCGCTTTCTAATGTCTGATCTGCCTTGATGTTAGATGACCTCGTTTATTGCCTAATAGTTTATTGTGCCACAACATTCTTTTGCATCATATCCACTGTTTAGTGTGGTGTTTGAAGCCCTACAGAGAATAGTTCTGCTCTGACATGCACGGGGTCATCATGAGTCAAAGTCTACTAGGCAACAAATGGTGGTTAGGAGAACCCAGATGTATGGTGAAACCCGCCCTCTGTCACTGAAGGTTACGTGAACTTGGGCAACAAATACTTTCCGTATGAGTAAAATGGAGATAAGTATGGTGTATGTAACTCATCAGATTTTCTGGAAGTACAATAAGACAATGTGCATACAATATTTACCTCATGTTCTAATACATAAAAGGGTTCAATAAAATAACATTATTTCTATCGCACATCAGTTCTTCTGCTAAGGTCTTATTGTAACAGTACTTAAAATGCTTCCCAGAGCTTTCATTCATCCTGACTGTTCTTTGCTAAGAGGAACCCTAGTGGCACCCTGGGTTAAGCATGGTACTGTTAACTGCAGGGTCAGCAGCTCCAGTTTCCTAGCCATGCTGTGAGAGAACGATGAGGCTGTCTGCACCCTTAAAGATTTACAGCTTCGTCTCCTCGTCAGACTTTATTTAACTATATACTGAACAAATCAGCAGAGAAGGTGGCTTATATGAAGAATAATGTGGCATCAGGACTGGAGAGAAGCTTATAAACAATCCTGCACTATGCAGATGATACAAACTCATGTGTTGAAAGCGAGGAGCATTTGAAGCCCTGCTGGATGAATAACAAAGATTGCAGTCGTCAGTGTGGATTACAACTTAATGTAAGCAAATCAAAAATCCTCAGAACTGGACCAATAGGTAAAATCATGATAAATGGAGAAAAGATTGAAGTTGTCAAGAATTTTGTCTTGCTTGGATCCATCATTAGTGTTCATAGAAACAGCAGTCAAGAGATCAAATGACGCCCCTCCCCCCAGAAGAATTTACTTTAGAGGATAGCACTGAAGCTGCAGCTAGGGGAGAGGGACATGTCTGATCAGAGCACACGGGAGCCAATGAATGGGAGGAAGAGAGAGTGGAGCATATCCTGACCCATTAGGTCCGGAGGACATCCCCGCTCTGAACAGCCAATGCACAGAGTGGACAATATGGCTGATCCCACTATGAGACATGCCATCCCTTGCTGACCCAAGGCCCTAAGGCGGACAACACTGGAGACTCAGTGTCTGGACTGGCCCGGACTGACCCTGAGACACCAAGGCAAAACACTAAAGGGGTGTGCAGAGCAACCGGGGAGCAGAGCAGGGAGCTCCCAAGGGAGTGCAAAGGATAGACTCGGGGGCCAGAGCATGGCCCCCCATCCGACCTGACTGGAGGACACACCTAGAGTTCAAAAACCAGACCTTGATCTATTTACAGATTTTTCTTTCTTTTTAAATTTTTTTCTTTTTCTTTTTTTTCTTCTTTTAATTAATTTATTCCTTTATGGGTCATTGGTTTTCTTTTTTGGTCATCGATGTGTTTTCATTTTTTGCCTGTCTTGCTATGCCTTGTTTTGGGTTCATATTATTATCTCTACAGATCTCTCTAGATAAGGTAGGCTGAATGAACAGTCTGGAGGAGAAAACAAAGGGACCAATGGTTCTGGGGGGACATGGGAGAGGGGAAGGTGGAGGTAAGGAGGTGGTGTTGACCACCCCAGGGACAGGGAAACAACAAGTGATTCAAAATTAGTAGCAAGGAGGCGGTGAGAGGCCTGGTAGGGATTCAGCAAGGGCAATGTAACTGAGAGAAATTACTGAAACCCAAATGAAGGTTGAGCATGATAGTGGGACAAGAGGAAAGTAAAAGGAAATAGAGGAAAGAACTAGGTGACAAAAGGAATTTATAGAGGTCTAAATACAGGCATGTACATATGTAAATATATTTATATAGGATGGTGGGGAAATAGATCTATGTGCATATATTTATAGGTTTAGTATGAAGGCAGCAGATAGACATTGGGCCTCCACTCAAGTACTTGCTCAATGCAAGAACATGTTGTTCTATTAAATTGGCATTCCATGATGCACACCTTCCTGACACAATCGCTGAAGACAAATGTGTGTATAAGCAAATGTGGTGAAGAAAGCTGATGCTGCTTGGCTATCAACAGATATAGCATCTGGGGTCTTAAAGGCTTGCAGATAAACAAGCAGCCATCTAACTGAGAAGCATCAAAGCTCACATGGAAGAAACACACTGGCCTGTGTGACCATGAGGTGTGGAAGGGACCAGGTATCAGACATCAAAGAATAAAAAATCATATCAGTGGGACCAACCTTCCCGATATGATCACTGAAGACAAATGTGATGTGCATAAGCAAATGTGGTGAAGAAAGCTGCTCGTGCCTGGCTACCAAAAGATAGAGCATCTGGGGTCTTAAAGGCTTGCAGATAAACAAGCAGCCATCTAGCTCAAAAGCAACAAAGCCTACATGGAAGAAGCACACCAGCCTATGTGACCATGAGCTGTCAAAGAGATCAGGTATCAAGCATCAAAGAACAAAAAAATCATGTAATTGTAAATGAGGGTGAGTGCAGAGTGGAGACTCAAAGCCCATCGGTAGGCAACTGGACACCCCCTTACTGAAGGGTTGTGGGGAGGAGATGAGCCAGTCAGGGTGCAGGGTAGCAACGATGAAACATAACTTTCCTCTAGTTCTTTAATGCCTCTACCAACCCGCCCCCCACTATCATGATCCCAATTCTACCTTATAAATCTGGCTAGACCAGAGGATGTACATTGGTACAGATAGCAACTGGAAACACAGGGAATCTGGGACAGATGACCCCTTCAGTACCAGTGGTGAGAGTGGCGATGCCTGGAGGTTGGAGGAAATGTGGGGTGGAAAGGGGGAACTGATTACAAGAATCTACGTATAACATCCTCCCTGGGGGATGGACAACAGAGAAGTGGGCGAGGGGAGACATCGGACAGTGTACCATATGACAAAATAATAATAATTTATGAATTATAAAGGGTTCATGAGGGAGAGAGGAGTGGGGAGGGAAGGAGAAAAATGAGCTGATATTAAGGGATCAGTAGAAGGCAGATGTTTTGAGAATGATGATGGCAACAAATGTGCGCATGTGCTTGACACAATGGAT
Organism: Echinops telfairi; assembly: GCF_000313985.2. Taxonomy (NCBI): domain Eukaryota; kingdom Metazoa; phylum Chordata; class Mammalia; order Afrosoricida; family Tenrecidae; genus Echinops; species Echinops telfairi. Next base: position 26,254,504 of record NW_022103900.1, read on the forward strand.
GTATGTATGGATTGTGATAAGAATTGTACGAACCCTCAATAAAATGAATTTTTTTTTAAAAAGAGAGATCAAATGACACATTGCATTAGGTAAATCTGCTGGACAAGAGCTCTTTATTGTGTTGAAAAGCAAGGGTGTTTCTTTGAGGACTGAGGTGTGCCTGACCCAAATGATGGTATTTTCCGTTGCCTCATATGCAATTGAAATATTCAATGTTACCTAACAACGAGATCTACACTTGTATATAAAAAGTGGACCTGGCTGTTTTGAAAATGATGATGGCAACATATATACAAATGCGCTTGATACAATTAATGTATGGACTGTTATAAGAGCTGTAAGAGCCCCCCCCAAAATTATATATATATAAAGATTAATAGCCTCAGAAACCCTAGGGAGGAGCAGTTCTTTGTTCTACAAGGTCGCCACGAATTGGGACCAGCTGCACAGCGGTGAGTATTATTTCCTTTGCTAGCCTTCAGAGCTTCCTGTGTTGACTCACATATATGTAGAGCAGTGTTTCAGGTACAGCTCCAGGATCTCAGCTCCAGGAGAGCAGAGGCATGGCCTGCCTTATTCTCCTCCACATCTTGATCCCACTTCAGAGCCTGGTCTACTGCAGACGTTCAAGAGAGAGACTTTTTGAATCAGCAAATCAATGAATGAATTATAAAGAATCAAAACACATGAGTGGGCTTGACATTAGGGATAAAACATTAGAAATTAGTGAATATTGTTTTACTATATGTGTCTAAGCACTTTCTAAAATCTAATTCACCCACTTGACAAAAGCATACAATAGAATAAGAATTAGGCCTAATAGTTAACAGTTTTTATAATTTGAAGTACTACATGTACACAATGTTAGAACAGAGAAAATAATTTATTTTAGCCATATTTAGTCACTTCTTATTGGAATTATGATTTTCAATATTGCTTGTCCAGAAAATTCAAGCACATGGTTTTAATGTGATCGTTACAGTAAACATCTATATTATCTTAATTTGAAAAAATAATCATTAATAGACATTTTTTTTCAAGCAAGTAAGCTTTTTAATTGAAAAAGAGAAATAGACTTGGCACAACATAGGAGTGGACAGAATCAACTCATCTGAAATGCCTCACCTGCTGTGGGTAGACATTTTTAAACAATGACATTTATAGTTTTCGTTTCTACTTAAATCACTAGATTTCGTTTTGCGTCCTATAGAAATCAGTTTCCAGAACTAAGAATTAATATTTCCTTGTATGAACTAAATCACTGTCCACTCCACCTGAACACATTTTGTAAAATCATGAGATCTATTTTACATTGCTTGAATTTTCTTTGTTTTGTTTATGTTTTACATGGAAAATGTTGAATTTCAATTAGGAGTGGATTTTGATTTCTGATTATATATTGGTTCATTCAGATTCCTTTAATAGAAGCAGATTAGAAACATCAAGACATGAGTTGGTAATAGTTACATAGGCAATTGCTGTGAGGATTAAACTTCTATATAAGCAAAAATAGCCATAAAATGATGTAGTAGGTCACAGATGCATTTCCTTTTTGTGTGAGTACCACCCATGATAGTCGTGAATAATTAATACAATGAGAAATAGAATTAAAGTTTTTTTTCAGAAAAATAGTACTATGGACTGCAAACATTATTAGGATTTATTAGGATGAATACTGGAAAAATCTGGCTTATTTTTTTTCTATGTCCCCACTGGGAAGAACTAGAGAATTCCAGAAAGGGCTTACAGAGCTTTTAAATGTGAAAAATGAGGGCGGAAAGAGAGTCTGTTTACTGAGCACATATGACCAGTCCGGCAGAGCAATCTGGCACTTTCCTATTTCCTCGTGTTCACGTATTCTGCCTCAGCCTCGTGTTCTCATCTGAATGACTTCAAGACCTTTAAGGCAAGATCCTAATGTTATTACCGCACTTCGTCCCCACACCATGTCTAATATGTAATGTATTAACAGTGTTCAATGTCTAGTATGCAATTTATAAAGAGTATTCATGTAGTGAAAACACACCCCCATGTTATCTTTCAAATGTAAGCTCCAGTTTGAGACAACAAAGTACAGTCACAAATTTCCTTTAAGTCGCAATAGTATCTCAGGTGAAAGTTGGCTACTTCATTGGGATGGACAGACCTAAAGGCTCTTTTTGAGTCTCCAGTGAGTTGGTGCAACCGAGGTGGTGATGGTCAGGCAAGTCCTCTCCCAGCCCTGCAGAAATCATCCTGGGGCTCGGGCCAAGTTTAAGGTGCAGGCAGCTTCCGTGCAGTGTGTGGCTCTCAAGGCAGCTTGCTGTCAGCTCGTTCTGAAATAACTGTAACCTGCAGGTTCGAGGTGCACTTTGTCTAGTGGGGGCAGATCTATGTCTAAATCGATTTTCTTAACAAGGTTTGTATTTCTTAATTCATTTTGATTGGTATCATCTCATAGCAGTTGTATTTGGGTGGCTGTGGTTGTGTGCGTACACACACGTGTGTAAGAGTGTTTCTGGTGATATGCTCACCCCTGCTTTTCATTAGAAAACGAACTGCATGAGGTTATAGACACACTTTTGTCGATTGGGTCATCTTTTTTTCTTAGCAAACATAAAATAAATACTGCTTGATAGGATTGAACTATGGAATGGTATGACATCTGGATGAGTTCCTAATAAAATGGTTTGGGTAAAAAAAACAGGGGGGTGGGAAATAAAGGCTAGAAACTTTGTTATTGAGATAAACATTTCTAAATAATAATATATAATTGTTAGACTGCTAACTGCAAGGCTGGTGGTCCAAACCCACACCACGGAGAAAGATAAGACTACCTGAGCCTGTGAAAATGCACACCACCCTGTGTAGGTGTGATGAGACAGAATCACCTTTATGGCTTTGGGGTGGTGGGAACTTTTAAAAAGCAGCAATCTTAGTACTTTTTGTTAATTATCTCATTTCATCCTCAAATACCCCTGTTGTTGTTCCCATTTTAAAGACCCAGAAATGACAGCACAGAGAGTTGGTGCAATTTGTCCAAGCACATCCTTCGGAAGGGAAGGAGGCTGATGGAAACCCTCTGCATTCTGGCCTGCTGCTCGCAGCAGCTCCTCTGCCACAACCACGTGCTAACTCGTTAGCTCTATTAGCAGCAATAAGCAGCCTCTGGATCATTGTTCTTGCCATTGCTTGGATCTTCTTTCTTAGAATCACAGAGTCATTTAGAATATAGATATTGATTATCCCTTCACCACTATCATCCCATTAATCTTGTACCAAAAATGTCTATCTGAGGCATTGGACATCTATATTACTTATTCCTCTAGTCTAAAGACTCTTCTGCACTGGTTTTTAGAAAAATGTGCATGCTATGTGAGTGTGTATAGACAATGGCTGCCCTAATCACTGTAGGGTTCCTACGGCCTTGTGTCTTTTCCTACTGAGCTCATTCATGCCTGCTACTCCCTGTGCATCTTCTATTACTGGGCTTTGGTTTGATCCCTGGGGTGTCTTTCTAGCATTCATGCCTACTAAATCAAACATACTTTTGACAGATCATTTGTATAATTTACTGACATAGAGGGGCCTAAAAAGGTTGAATCTCCAGTGAGTTGGTGTAAACTAGATGGTGATGGGGCAGAAAATTACTCTCCCAGCCCTGCAGAAATCATCATGGGGCTCATCCCAGGATTAAGGTGGAGGCAACTTAAATGCAGTATGTGACTCTCGATGCAGTTGGCTGTCAGCTCATGTTGGAATAATCACAATCACCTGCAGGGTTGAAATGTACTCTGTCCAGTGGGTGGCAGATCTTTCCGTAAACAGTTTTCTGTGGCACCAATTCTTAGCAGGGTTTGTAGTTCTTAATTATTCTTTACAGTAAACATCATCCTGTAACAGTTGAGTCTGGGTGCTAGTAGTAAAAGGGGTGTGTGTGTATCAGTGTGTGTGTGAGTGTGTGTGTGTGTGTAAGAGAGTACAAAAGAGAGAAGGGCAGAAAAAGCATGTGGCCAACAGAAGTACCATCCCCATGTGAGGGCTGGGCTCTGAATAAGAACGAGTGAAGAAGATTGATGTATTCAAATTATAGTGTTGGCAAAGAATATTGAAAGCACTTTGGACTGCAAGAAGAACAAACAAATTTGTCTTGGGGGAAGCATAGCCAGACTGCTTCTTTGAAGCCAAGATGGCAAGAATTCCTACAAATGTTGGACATGCTATCAGGGAAGGCAAGTCTCTGGAAAAGGACATTCTGCTTGGTAAACTAGGAAGTCAGTGAAAAAGAGGAAGATCCTCAGTGAGATGGATTGACACAGTGGCTGCAACAATGGCCTCAACCCTAACAATTGAGATTTTGTTTCGATTTGCATAGGCTAGCTATTAGCCGAAACTCATTTGCGGTTAAAAGTTGCATGCCATCTGTAGTCATTACATAATCTGGTGTCAGTTTGGGACTTGAGAGGATTAAGAGTGAAGGGGTGGAGTCTAGTCTGGCAATCGGGTCATAGCCAATGAGGCCTCTGTGTGGGCATGGCCCCTTGAGAATTCTGGGAACTCCTATATTTCCTCTTTAGAGGCAGAATAAGCTTTTCTCTCTCTCTGCTCACTCCCTGGGAGACACTACTGACAAGACACATGGAACCATGCCTTGGGAGCTAGAGAAGTCACATGGGCCTATCTTGATGTAACCAGACCTCTGGAGTTGGAGAAGCCACGTAGAGACCCCTGCCAGCACTGGTATCCTTACAACACCATGGGATCCGGAAGACAACCAACCACTGGCCTGGGATCTTCCTGCATTTGGCATTATTGCACATGTTTTGTGAGTCTGAAGAGGATTTATAGATTGGTATCAGACATATAGGCTAATATTGGACTTATGGACTTGCTCTGGACTGGGCTGGAGTGTCTTCTCAATATACAATTGCTTTCTTATCCACATAGTAGTCTCTATGAATTTGTTTCTCTAGTCTACCCAGACTAACACACCATTCATTTGGGCCACCTGGGAATCTCCTTCAATACTCTGCCCACCCCACACAATCTATCTACTTCCATTGGTTCTTGAACTAACAGGGAGAAGATTTTTGTAGATATCTCATTGATTTATTTCTGTAGGCTTGGTAGATGATCAAAATCCTGAAACACCTTGGCAGGCTAAGGTCAAGGAGTCGGGTGGAAACTTTATGGGGGAGTTGCACTTTGTCCTATAGAGTCAGTGTGAGTTGTAGTCAGTGTCACCACAGAGCAAAGCTGTGTCACACTAGAACATGATTGTGATGTGGAGATACCCAGCAGAGATGTGCAAAATAGCACATGGGAGCAAGAGCTGGCAAACCAGCTGACATGAGTGTTCCCAACATGTCAGAATTCCTCTGAAGTTGCAGAAATGAAGGAGGAGAAAGCTGACTTTCCATGCTTGTACAGGATGAAGCACACTCCATGTCAGTGGGTACTACATGATAGGTGAACCCTGAAGAAGAGAGGACGTTTGCTTTTAAAATTCTTGGGTCCCCTTACAGAAGATTCCCTCACTTAAATTATCCGACCTTAAAGTAGACCACTGTGAAAAAGCAAAACAAAACCACAACAAAATCATCGCTGTGATTTGTCTTAAAAGCCTCTTGCTTTTACCCTAAAAGCCCCTTGAAAAGTGGAAATATGGACCTGATTAACTTGACTGTCAGTCAGATATGCTTCGGACTGAATTAGCTTTTTATAAAGTGTTCTTTAGCACACCTAAAGGAATTGATCCATTTTGTTGTTGTTGGGTGCCATCAAGTTGGTTCTGACCCATAGAGAAAGAATCCCATGCCCAACAGAACAAAACACAATTGTTCCTGTGCTTGAGCCCACTGTGGCAGCCACTGTGTCCATCCATCTCGGGAGTGAGCTTCCTCTTTTTCACTGCCCTTCTGCTTTACCATGCATGATGCCCTTCTCCAGGAACCGACCTCTCCTGAGAACATGGCCAAAGTATGGAAGATGAAGGCTTGCCAACCTTGCCTCTAAGGAGCACTGTGGCTATACTTCTTCCAAGACAGAGTTGTTGGTCTCTTTGGCAGTTCATGGTACTTATGATATTTTTCTCCGGTACCACAATCCAAATGCAACACTCCTCCTTGGGTCTTCCTTTTGCAGTGTCCCACTATTACATGCATATAAGGCAATTGGAAGAACCCTGGCTTGGGTCAGGCTCACCTAGCCCTCAAAGTAACCTCTCTACTTTTCAACACTCTAAAGAAATCTCTAGGTAATGGGAAATTGAATAGAGCGATGGAGAAACTGAGAGGCCCTGGTGTCATAGTGGTTTAGCATTGGGCGACTAACCATGATGAGGTCAGCAGTTCAAAACTACTAGGCTTTTTGTGGGAGAAAGATGGGGTTTCTACTCCTATAAAAAGTTCTTGCGGTTGCAAGAAATTCATAGGGTAGTTCTGCCCTGTCTTATAGCATTGCTATGAGTCAGCTTTGACTTCAAGGCAGTGCGTTTAGTATTTTTGTTGTTGTTTTGTGGAGAAATTTTTTAGGGAAAGGTCATTTTGGTCCCTTGTGGTCTGTCAAGGAGGGTCAGATTAACTGGGCTGGGCTTTTAGGAACAAAGGAGTTCGAAAGCACTGGGTGCTCCAGGTCTGCAGCATGAAAAATGATCAAAGAACCAGAGGTGGAATATTGCTACCACCCCCACCACCCCAATTATGCCAACTTTGTCATTTTGCTTTTGCTCTACCCAGTTGTCTTTAAGTAAGTCGGCAAAGCAATTGGATACAGTTGTCAAGGTTGCTCAGATAAAATAATCAGCCCAAACCCATTTGGATATTTTAGAGGGATAGGAAAGAAAGTGTTTCATATATGACTTATTTCCCCTACCATTGGCCAGGACCACTCATACCATTGTATTGTTGGATTTGTTGGCTAATTAATTCAAATTAGCTGTTTATTCCATGAAATGGTTTGCTTTGATCTAAGAGAAAATATGTAAGCTTGCTTATTCCCCCAAATAGGTCACCCTTGATTAGACTATGAGCTCAATGAAAACAGGACCCAACTCTCCCTAACTCTCCCTTCATCACTTAGAACAGTGATGGACTTTCAGCATGGTTTACCCGTCTCTGTCGCTAAGAACCCTACCTGCATATTTCATATCCTCCTCACAACAACGTTTGAGTTAATAACGATAACTATCTTCCAAAGGTGAGACAAGGGATGAGCAGAGAGGTTGGTCTCCTGGTCCACTCAACTACATGCACTCGTGAGGGCTCAGAGGATTTGGGTAGGTCTGTTTGGTCAGGACCTACAATCTACTAATCTAATGCAAATAGCAGCAGTAACCATTACTGCTATTACTTATTATAGGGATATGAAATGACACAAAGAACAAGATGGCCTTTTGTATTGGAAGAATTAATCAAGCAGACTGAACTTCTTTGCAGTTACACCTGTTTAGCCTCATTTCTGTATCTGAATGTAGTAGAGACATTGTGTTAGACTAACTTAGGAGTCAGCGCCCCTAGTTCTGGTCCTGACTCCGACTGGGGGATCTTCAGACAGGCATTTAGGACCCCTACACCCGTCTTTCCTCCTTTTCTATATGAAGGGATTAGATGGCTTTAAAAATTAATAGAGGTTCTTTTACCTCTAACATTCCAAGAATCTACAAGTCATATGAGAATAAAAATCTTGCCCTTCTCAACAGCACATGGATTTAATTTGCCACATGTTCTGTGGAAAACTGTGATGGAGTCTGTCCAATGTAGATCTTGTAAATGGACATAAGCCAAAGAAAAAGAAAAAATGTACCAGCTGGCCACTTGGCAACAGCGAAAAACTTGCAAACTGGTGGACAAGAAAATGCTTTTTTAAACCATTGCTCCATGTTTTTCTGGGATGTCACTTCTCTGACAGATTGTCCTAAGACATGAGCCTCCAGAATTCTTAGGTGGATACTGGACCACATAAGATACACCCCTTAATAATCTGGGCCACTGTTGCTAGCAATTCCTACAGGTAAGAAGGTCTGCTAAGAATTGCGAAGTGTAATTTACATGCACATATCTTTATTTGCTGTTTTAAAATCCTGAAATAGGGGGCCTGATCTTCTCATAGATGATACTGACCAATAAAATATAGGAGACATACATTTGAATTACAAATGAACTAGATATATTTTTTTCTTTCAATAACCCCAAAATGATATAGGGCATACTTATACTAAAATTTATTTCTTTATTATGTGAAATTCTAATCTAGTGGGGTATCTTGTATTTTTATTTGATAAATATGCTAAGCCTATGTATAGAAGGAAAACTATTTTCTTTACTTATTTGGGTGGGATTTAAGGGAAAGGTGTTTTAACTAGAACATTGTCAATTTGTACTTCTATTTATTCCTTTGTCCATTTCAACACTGCAGGGTTAAGCATCTGCCACGCGATCAGTGTGTGTTTTAGTAAATGTATTTTCATTTAAATCTCTCAGGTTATAAGTCTCCTAGGAAAAAAAACAAACCACCAATGACTCTGTTTTTCATTCATTCATTCATAAAATCAACGAGATCCTAACAATTGATATGAGGACTTCTAAAGGATATAATATTTTTTGGCCACATCTGTGACTGTGTTCTTTGAACTAATTGGGAAATACTGTATGCTGGCAGGCTTTAATGGAGAAATATGTTTCCCCTTAAGGGTGATTTGTCTAATTGGCTGTAGAAATGCGTTTGCTCTGCTTCAGAAAGCTTTCTCTCTTTTGCTAATGGTATAGCTTCCACTCCCCACCCCGCCCCCAGTGGCTAATGTGACTCAGCTCTCCAAACTCCGTTCTGAATTCAGTGATTATGCTGGATGGGGTGTCAGTCTTGCACTCATTCACAGCAAGCCACCCCACCCTGCTGGACTACAGCTACCTGACAGAAAGTGTGCTCAAAGAGATGATCACTTTGCTTCTATGGACTGTCATGGCTGAGCCTGTCTGGGCATGAGACGAGGATAATCAGGCACAAATAGGAGATTCATTTATGGTTTCTTCTCAGAGTTTCTTCTTCTCTGGCCCTTTGGCTAGATGGGAAGATTAGATTATCCAAAGACTTTTTATAGACATTTCCCCATTCGATTGCAAGTGCTTTCTGTCGACCCATGGGTTTAAGAGTTTTCCATGAAGACACAAAATGATATTTTGTTTCTGAAACATGATAAAGCCACTCATTTATTTTGTCGGTATGGTCCTAAGTACCTAGGATGTGGAGGCACCTTAGTGACTGTGTAAACTGGGTGGGTAGGTGCGTGGCAAAGGAAAGGTAGAATCCATAAAATCAACACAAATGACACAGAGATGCTAATTCACGCGCCTGTATTAAATGTGGAGAGCCAGACCATGGGCTGGGTCAAGAAGTCAAATGAGTAATACTGACTCACCTTTCTGAAACATTGCAAAGACAGGGCATATGGAAGGACTGTGTGACCTGATTTCAGACCAGCTTCATTTTTCATTTCATTACCCTCGTGTCTTGGTGAAGACAGTGATGTAATCAGCAGGATGCTGTGGAACAGGTGGCAAGAACATTGATGTGCTTCTTCCATGTATCAGTTCAACCAATTTCCAAGAAAGGAGAAGGTGTGAGTCACATTACTTCCTTCCATGGGGTGCAATCAAAAGCATACCATTATATTTTCCCTTACATTTGTTTTGGTAAGAACACTGTTTTGTTGTCAAACTCAAAGTGATATGTTTAATGTCATTACAAAACAATTGGAGGTATATGAATAACCAGTTGATGTCAACTCAATCCCAATTCATGGTGATGTTATGTGCCCAGAGCAAAACTACTACGTGGGTATACTACATGAGGGTTTTCCGGAGCTGATTTTCCTGAGATTTATCACCAGGTCTTGCTTCTGAGTGGTCTTTTGGTTAGCAGCAGAGTGAGTTCACTACACCACCTGTGGACTTCTAAAGGTGTATGTTGTTTGAACCCCCATGACCAGCCCATGTGTTTTCGAGTAGAACTGCTCTAATTTGTCTTCTTGATTGTAATCTTCATGGAAGCCTAGTGCAAATCCTGTCTGTAGTAATGCTGCTGGGTGGGTTTGAACTGCCAGCTTTTCAGTAGGCATCTGAGTACACACTACGTGTACCACGGGGGCTCCTCCTAAGGGTATGTAATCTTATTACTGCCAACTGTTCCATTCCAACTCATAGTGACTCTATAGGACAGAACAGAACTGCCCCATAGGGTTTCCAACACACTGTATCTTTACAGTAGTCGGCAACCTCCTCTTTCTCTCTCAGAGGCTAGTGAGTCTGAAGCAACCACCGTTGGGTTAGAAGGCCAATACTTACTGCATCGCACCACCAGGATTCCTTACAAAGAAAGACTCTACATGTTTTATTTCTATTGCATGATTTGTAACTCACGTTTTAAGGCTGAGGCTTTGGGGTATTTACCCCCCTAAAATTGCATTACGAGATATCTCCCTAATATTTGTAGAACTCTAAAATGTTAGTTCAAATGCAAACTGTTAGGACAATAGCAGTGTTTTATTTGTTTGTTTGTTTGTTCCTACTCTAGTAAAGGCTCAATACGCTTATTAACTTTAGAAGGGCAGGACTGTGTTGGACTCAGCCTTTTGCTAAGAAGAAAGGGAAAGGGGATCCATTGAGGGGAGAGCACTTGGTGGGCAAGAACCTGATGGGGGTGCTGGGGTGACTAGGGGGGTGGGTGGCGGGAAGAAGGAGTAGGGAAGTTAAAAGTCATCCTACCTGGGCTGTCTGGATCTTTGAAGTTCCTTCTGGTTGAGATTTGCCTAATTTTTCACTTCCTCTCCTTTAACCTTCCCTGAAAATAAAACAGACAAGTGATTTGAAAGACATTAAACTTGCCACGCCAAGAGGGGAAAAACCCCTCTGGGCTATGCCAGTCCTCATTCATCAGTTGCTACTTGGGTGGTTTTTTGTTGGGGTAATTGTCTTATTTTTAGGTTCTAGTAGTTTCCTTTAGAACAACAAGCTAAAAAGAGAAAAAGAAAGAAAAAGGAAGTGGCTGATTTCCAAACAAGCGTGCCCTCCTGAATTTTTTCTGTTTCATCTGTATGCTAAAGATATCTAATGTGGTTTTGTAAAATGCAGTAAAAAATAACTCTGGTATCTGATTGGGGGCTCATGCTGAATTTTTGCCTTTGAAAAATGATTCCTTTTCGTATTACCCCCATTTATAAACTTAATGAACCCAAGCAGAAAGAAGAGCACTGCTCTGTTCTTCTTGCGGGTTTGCGGCACTCGTCGCTGGGCTCAGTCAGCACTTCACCCGGAAGTCCCTGTCCTGTGGTGTCATCCAGCAGCTCTGTTGAAATCGGAACATGCGCAGCTCTTCAAAGCTGCAGTGGTTCATGAATTCTTAGAGAGACGATGGCCTTGCCTTCAGGATTCATATTTTTGAGTTTAAAATTGGTGTGGTGTTGGTGCGGTAAAACCCCAAAACACTTAGTATGAGCCGAATAGAAGAAAAACCATAGTACTAAACCTTTCCCTTTTTCTTTCATTTTTAGTCCATCTTCCCAGGCAGCAATATTTGGTAGTGGAATTTTGAAGTTCCGCCAAAGGAGAACAAACAATGTTTTATAAATAAAAACAGATGATTGACATGTAGGAAGTAGAACCATAAAGTAAAGCATTTTAAACATATAATGTTAATATTTTAAAACCCAAACATGGCCCAATTAGTAAAGCTTTATAGCTTTAGACTTTTTATGTTTGTTTGTTTGTTTGTTTTATACATTTTTCCCTAGTATTTGCTAGGGAAATAATCATATTGGTCCTATCCAAGCAAGTTGGAGTGCGAACAAAAATGATTATTAACTTAATTCAACTCACCCTATCTCCTACATCCAGAAACAAAGACAAAAAAAAAAAAACCCATCAACAATAATAACAAAAGGTAGACCTCCACCATGAAACATTCTAGCTGACAGCTATTTGAGAGGGTTTATGTCTCTGGCCTTTGCATTAATAGGAAAATAAATGGCCTTAGAAATAACTTTAAATGTTTCATTTTTTGTTAAATGTATTGCACTGAAGACCAGGAGGTTGAGAGTAAATCCAACAAACAAAAAATTCATTCTAGAGAGCTTCTAAATTTTATTCATATATCTTTTCATTTGTTTTCCTGCAACCACTTTAAATAAATAATTATGGAGTTTGCCCACCAGCATGAAGAGACCCTGAGCTTCTGTCTCTGTATTAATTTATCCCCTTCTATTAGTTTGTACGTTTCTGCTATTTACCTTCCAAACCTATAGGTAAGAAACGGAACACTGTCTTTCAGGTTGCTGCACTTTCTCGTCACTCCCCAAGGCTAGCTTCCCTACCTCTCACAGCCCACCCAACAACGGAAGTCAGGGCGAAGCAAGAAAAACAATGATGGCTGGTGTCTGAAAGAATTTCCTGAATCAATAGTCAGTAATTTGGAAATCAAGTTTGGATGGTCATGGTACCAACTTTGGGGACATCATCTGAAATAAACACCATTTATGTTTGTTGCCCCCATTGGACTTTGCCCTTCAGATACAGTTAGAAACGACCGTAATGACGACACACCTCTGTTCTCATCTTACTAATTTCCCGCCCTTAGAAGTCTGCCACAATGACATTTACAAGTACTGTTTGGTATGCAGTTTCATCGTGCTCTGGCTCAAGCTGTGAGCAGCATGTCAGACATCCTGGAGGCAGGAGCTTTTATTTCCCTGAAGTCCAGGATACAATGCAAGTCATGTATCTTTGGCCTCAAAGGCCTCACTTCACCAACTCTCTCGAGCCCCTACCCCAAATCCAGAAATTCTAAATGGTATCATACTCCCCTACCCTGCATTAACCAAAAGGAGCCCTGGTGGTGTTAGATCTCTCAGGGGACAGATATACCTCAGTCCTTGGCTCAGCACAAGAAAGAATTCATGCCGAAGTCTGGTTTGTGATCCAAATGAGTTTTTGAGAGTTAGAAGAAGTTTCAGGTTTACACAGGCACCCGCAGGGCCCCTCAACTTCCTGGAAGCTGCTTGGAAAGTCAGTCGGCTCCAGGCTCCTGCCTTTTCAATTATTCCACAGGAGACTTGGTGTATGACCCTAGTCAACCCCATTGGCTGAACTGAATTTACCTAGGTGGGCCAATCCAGGTGCAGCATCCACCCAGTGGATGCGCAGTGTACCACTCCTTTATGGCCAGCAGGGACTGGATGCCCCAGTCCCTAAGCTAAACTACCAAACAGTGGCACAATGCTTAAGTGCTCAGCTAACATGTCAGCAGCTTGCCCCCACCAATGGTTCCATGGGAGACAGATTGATCAGTTTCTTCTGAAAAATTACAGCCTTTGAAATACCACGGGGCACTTTTCCTCTGTCTTGTAGGATCACCAAGAGCCAGAAGTGACTTAACAGCATTTTTAAAAACCAAATCTGGCTGGCTTCTACGAATACTCTAGTTTCCCCCCCCTGAACATTAGCATCCTCTGTATTTATTTTACTCCAGTGCTGTGTCCCTCCCAATTTATTTACAACCGATTAAATAGCCAGACATTTGGAAGCAAATCCCATGTAAACATTGGCAGGATTCCTGGTTCTAATCGAAATATATTGACTTCGTCTTCTCCAAATGAAGGCATGCTTTTTGGCACTTTTCCTTTTGTTTTCCCTCAGAACTACATCTAAACTACACACACACACACACACACACACACACACTCAAGAAATGGCTTTGTGTTTCATATTAAGCAAATTACTTAATATGCCTCTTCCAGCAATAATCCTTGTCACTTCCCTCAAATGACAGGGTAGGGCTATGGAAATGGGAAGAAAATGTGAGAAAATTTTTATAATATAAACAAGGGGCATCGTACGCTTGGGAGATGGGGCCGTACAAATAAGGTGTCTGGAGCCCTAATATGGGGATCGGTTGGCCTGGCCATGCTACTAGGCTTGAAATGAGCTATCCCAGAAGTGAGAAGGATATCCCTATGCTCAAGCGCGAAGAGCCCATGAATGGAGCGTATCCTTTGATCCCAATATTCATGCTCTCAATCTTCTGAAGCCAGGGGACAGAGATCTGTAATCCCTGAGATGGTGAGAGATGGTGGGGCAATGGCACAGAAAGGGCAGAAGCAGTGGCAGCAGAGGCAGGGAACTGAGTGGTGAAGCAGGGAAGCCAAGCAATTTGGGGCAGGAGGCTTTCAGATAGAGTGGGATGCCCGGGGAACTTAATTATAAAGCTAAAAGAGTTTGTAGCACTGAACAGAGCAGGCTAAAAGGCAAGGACCCAAGAGAGAGGTGTGATTGTGTTTGTGGCTAAGAAGAGGCTATCCTGTTGGGTTGTATCATGAGTAATTTTTTTATCCTGAATTGTAACCTACCTCTTCCTTACTAACCCCCACAATTCTGAGCCCTAGCTGTGAGTTATAAATGGTAGAGAGTTCCATGGGAGGGATTGTTGGCATCAGAATTGGTAAACCATTGGAGGGTTGTGTTAGTTTGGGTAGATGGAGAAACAAATCCAGGGAGACAGTCATATGTGTATAAGAAAGAACTTTATATACAAGAGCAATTGAATATTGAGAATATTGAAAAAACATCCCATCCCAGTGCAGATCAAGCCTATAAGTCTGATATTAGCCCATATGTCCGATATGAATCTATAAAGTCCTCGTCAGACTCAAAACACATGCAGTGATGCAGAAAGCAGGAAGATCACAGGCCAGTGGGCGGGAAGTCTTGTGAATTCAGTGGCCTTGTAAGCATCTCAGCACTGGCAGGGGTTTCCATGTGGTTCCTCCAGCTCCCAGGTTCTGGCTGCATCAGGGTAGATCCATGTGGCTTCTCACCAGAAATCTCGTAGGGAATGAGCAGAGAGAGAGAGAGTCTCCCGCCTCCAAGGAGGAAATGTGAGTTCCCAGAATCCTTAGGAGAAGGCCATGCCCACACAGAGGCCTCATTGGCTATATCTTGATTGACCGACCCAACTCCACCCCTTCACTTGTAATTGTAATACTCTCAAATTGACAACAGATTATATAGCTACCACAAGGGTGGAGGCAAGTTTGTACAGTAATCAACTTTTGTCTGTTGATCATGATTCTTCTACTGTCTTGTAAAGTTAGAGGAGGTCAGAGGCTGCCCCTACACCAGGAAGAGTCAAAAGTTGAATGAAGTCACCGAAAAGCATATTATTCTCCAACCTCACTGAAACCAGAATGATTTTAGGGCCTAGGATTTTTAAGAGAAAGCTGCTTTTCTTCCGATTACAAAAGTGTTACATTTTCTTTAGAGTGTTTTTAATGATGGTGGTGGTGATGTTGCTAGGGGATGGGGTAGGTCAACAAAACAAGAAAATTAAACCCAGGGTCATCACTAGAAAGACCACTGTTGAAATATTGTTCTGTTTTCTTTATTTGATATGTTAGTTTTAAAAGAATCATTATTCTAGATATATGGTTTTGTATTGCTTTTCTTTTGCCTTTTAATTGTTTATATTGAACATTACCATTCTACACTCTGAAGATCTATATAAACCATGGCATGGGTGTGCTCTCTCTCATTTAACCACACTAAGAAATTTAAAATTATTTTTCCTCCCTAGGTAAATTATTGTCTTTCATGTAATTTTCCAAAACTCTTGTTATTGATTGAATTGTCTGATCCAAATGTGTCAACTTGTCTGGGCCATGATTCATAGTGGCTTAACAGTTATGTGGTGATGTAATTTGACAGTATGTAATGTTGTCATCATCCCCTATAATATGATTGGATGTAATCAATCACTCATTTGCAAGGGCATTTGGGTGGAATTCAACACCCTTATTCAGGTCACAGCCCTAATCTGATGTAAGGAGTGTTTCCATGGTATGTGACCTGTTGTCTTACAAGTGATCAAAGGAAAGAGAAATTAACCCAGTGGGTGGAGCTGCGGATTAAAAAAAACCCTAAAAGTGGAACATGTCCATTGGAACTGGGGTTCCTGATGCTGGGAACCTCCTAGACTTCTTCCAGAGATGACAAAGAGAGAAGGCCTTTCCCAACAGTGAGTGTGCCTGAATTCAGACTTCGAACCTCCTGAGCAATGAGTGAAGACAGTTCAGCTTGTTGACACCATCCACTAGTGGTATTTCTGAGATAACAGCACTAGACAATACTAGAAACTTTCAGATCATTTACCCAGTTGGAAATCCATAACTGATCAAGAAGATATGATTTTCATTTCACAGATGAGTAGCTGAGTCCTGAAAGGTTTACATTCCTAACACAAAACCAGAGTTCTCTGGACCAGAGACCATGGGTCACTACTTCTCCATGATTTCTGGTGTAAGATATAAACAAAAAGAAGCAAATGACTTGTAATCCCCCAAAGATCATCAACCTAAAGGCTCATCATCCTCTCCATCCCTCTGAACCCTGGAGAGGTTATGTCAATCAAAGATTCCCTTCCTGTGCTCCAGAAGGTTTAGTCCAGTAACCTGCAAAATATCTGTGTCTGAATGTCCTGCCCAAACCCTTCTTCAGTGAGCTGCTGCCTCTCCAAATTTGACACGTTCATGTGCTCTGGCCCTATTATTGGGAAAGGGGTTCTTCATTGTCTATAGAAAAATTCTAAGCTCTGTGATCGAGTCAAAACTATCTGTGATCACAGCCTGCCACTGATCTTGCACCTACCCACTGTACACTGATCAGAGTTTGTTTGTTTGTTTTTCATTTCAGGTAGGAATTATGGTTCTCCTTCCACAGGATCCTTTGAGAATATGGTGACAAGGGCTTCCAGAGACTCATTTAGACTCACTGAATCTTGACCTCTGGATGGATCCAGGAGTCCTCAACTTTATAGTTCAGATTCTTAAGGCTGCGCATCCCTGCTGGGTACCAGGTAAACTAAGCTGCTCTTTTTCATAGTATAAACCAAGCAGTTACCATCAGGGCAATTTTAACCCATCACAATCCCAGAGTAGCACTGCAGCTCTATAGGGTTTTCAGTAATGAGTTGTTTGTAGATACTCAGGATTTTCTTCCATGTCACCTTTAAGTGAAGTCGAACTTCCAACCTTACAGGTGGCAGAAAAGTTTTTTAAAAAAAGGAAGGTTGTAGAGTTGGATAGTCTAGAAACTCTGTTGGCTCAAGTTGGTTATAGGTGCTGTAAATGGGGTTTGCTCTTTAGAGTCTCAGGGAAGAAAAGCCTTGGGGGGAAATGTTGGATTTTCTCTCAATATGTTCAGGGTAGATATGTTACTTTGTCCTGCCCAACCCTCCTCAGGTACAAATAAATGAGAATCCTTATGTTGTTCCTAATATCAGAAGAATCACAGGCCCATCTATGCTGACGGGTTTACCCTGGGCCACAGGTTATATGACACTTCCTGCCTTCAAGCTGCCTCCTTGGCACCCTGGATGCATTTCCTATCACTGACGATGAAATTTCAATTAATAGCTGGAGCATTGCATGTATTTTATTTTATCCTTTAATCGGTGCTCACGAACAAACACTGTTTACCAGTAGTGTATTGATTACATTTGTGGGAGGAAGTGCTCTGTGGTCCTTTGAAGCCCCAGCATCCCAATAAACCAGAAGGAATTGCTTTCTGTTTGTTTGATGTCTGTAATTAGGGGTCGTGATAAGAGTTCCTGTTCTGTTGCGGTCATCACCTCTGTGTTTATGTGGCCACCTATGCAGGCAGCTAAATTGACACCAAGGTCAATGCGCCATGGCCCCGAGTGACAGTGATGATAAGTGTGGTGAGTGCAGTTAAGCGCATGTGTGGTGCCCTTTCCTGAGGGAGCCCTCCCTCTACCACATCTGACCCCCTCACTTAAGTTCAGAATTCCCTTTGAAGTCCCTAGGGACTACCCTACCCTGCCCCTTGTCTTTGAAATGAGAGAGGAGGCCAGGACAGGGCACAGCATTTCTGCAGACTGCCTCTCAGAGGCTAGGGATAGTGGATTTGGGGCCAAAGCAGAGTAAGCATCCACTTCCTCCTTCCTTTATAAGCAGCTTGGCCTCACACGATGTGCTGGGGAAACATGGTACTAAGTTTAACTGAGTGGTGCTACGAAACCCCACACATCCTCCTACCCTGAAGAGACGGGCAGCTCACTGCCCTGCCTCATGCACTGGGCACCCCTGCATCAGTGCAGAATCAGGTAAAGAGGAAAGAGACCTGGCATTCCCACTTTGAGGATGGGCATCGTCCTTGGGTAATTAGCCATGGTCTCACCTGCGGACTTGTCACAGTTTTGCATGGAGGGCTGAAAAGAGGGAGTTTATATTTCTCTGGACTGTAGGTGAACAATGAATTATTAAGTGTCTATTCCACAACACTGTGCCCTACTGCTCTGAACGTTGGCAATGCGAATGCAGGCCGTGGCACCATGGAAGAAAGGCCTGGTGATCTCCTTCCTTACAGAGACAGCCAAGGAACCTCACTGGGAGCAGGTCTGCTCGGTAACACAGGAGGTGCTCATGAGCCATGATTGACCCAAAAGCAATAGGTGTGGAGGATTTTGTTTTGTTTGGGGGAGGGGGCAGGTGGCGAAAGGGACTGGTGTTTTACTAGCTTACTTAAGTAGGCTGGGATATTCTTTTTAATAAGATAGGTTAAAACTCAGCATCTTTCCACCTGTCTCCCTCTTCTTGGCAGGGTGTCTCCTTAAATAACAGCCTGTATCAGGAGTGGTTTATCAACAAACCTCACAGAACAGGGAACTTCAGTCTGACTGGATTAACTTGTCTGCTCTTATCACCTTCGGGAGGAGCATCGCAGTATTCCTTTTTGTGCCACTGAAGATTCTAGAATCAAATTGACCAATTCTGTTGTGTCCTTTGTCTCACCTGCGGACTTGTCAAATTTTTCACGGAGGGCTGAGAAGAGGGAGTTTATATTTCTCTGGACTCTTTGAGGTGCCAGGGCTCAGAGCCCGCCTTTAACTATGGGTGAAAGGCACCGTTCAAAGCGTCTATTTTCCTAATCGTTAACAAATGTCCCCCCTCCCAGGAGGGAGACTGGGAAACAAGTGGGAAAGTGTGAGAAATTGCTCCTAACTGGCCCGGGACTGCGGGCCTGGGTTTACATCAAAACCAACACCACAGAGGTTTTAGTTCCAAGCTTTGTTGTGGTGTGTTGTTGCCCAAGCGCCCAGCTGCTGAGGTGAACACTGGCCAAGTAGATTCCAGAAATCCCATGGGAACAGCATCTGCTGCTGCTGCTGCTGCTGCTCTTGCCCTTTCAGAACCCATGTGCATGGGAGGGGTACGAAAAAGATAACCTTTGAACCACTGGAGTGTTTCCTTTGCGTCTGGGCTCACTATTCAGCCCACATGGCCTCCCACTCCAGCCCCATCATCCCCCACCAAATGTATTAGCATCAAAAACTCAACCCTGTTACCCCATGCATTCATTCCTTCATCAAATATTCTGAAGCACCTCTTATTCCAGGGATGTGGCATATGGCATGTGGCATGTGGCTGGTCTTAGTCTGTGACTACGGCCATGGTACTGCAGATGAACCCAATCCGCACTGAGTGCATGATGCTTAGCAACCGCATGTAGGCTTCTTGAGCTGTAGATGTGCGCAGGAGTGGATAGTCTCATCGTCCTCCTGCAGAGCCGCTGCAGAGTTTGAACTGCCAAACTCATGGCGAGGAGAAATGTGTCAGCTGTCAATCAAAGAAACATCTGCTTCAACCACAAGTTTCTAGGGGTTCTCAACCTTCCTCATGCCGTGATCCTTTCATACAGTTCCTTCTGTGGTGGGGATACCCCAACCTAAAATTATTTTCGTTGCTACTTCATCACTGTCATTTTGCTACTGTTATGGATCAGGCGACCCCTGTGAAAGGGTCGTTCGACCCTCAAAGGAGTCGCGACCCACAGGTTGAGAACTGCTGCATTAGAAGAACAAGGGAAGATACAACAAACTGAACTTTAAGCATGGGTTAGCGGTTCCCAATAAAGTCCCACAGAAGAGAGCCAGAGACCACCAGGAACAACTGTGGACAATGGCAGAATTTTGGAGCCCCTTCTTCATTCTGACCACTTTTGTTTTAATCTTTCATAATTTTTGTCATCATGGTCACTTACTGAACTTGGTTATACATTTTTCAGTGGACCAAAGAGTCTAGGTAAAATCAGAGTATTAAATAAAAACAACATGTAGCCTATATATGAAGGTAAATGGCCACCTCCAATGCCCCATCCTCTACAAGTGCTACACTGCTATGTGAGACAAGGGAAGATGCTTGGAATTAAGCATGATAATTCAGAGTTCTATGTAGTTTTCCAGGTATCACCTTTATACGAATCACTACCAAAGCAGGATCATCTGTCCACATCAGTTCTCTTCGTGTGTCTGAGCACCTACTAGACAGCAGACACTGGGCGAGGTCCTGGGAATACCCTCACATGCCTACAGGGTATTGATCCTTGCATGGTCTTAGTCTAAAACCAACATGGTGTCTTCCTCATCTTCCCGTCTACCACACTACCTTTACTAACCCCACATGCCCCAAAAGCTAACACAACCTCCACACACACACACCTCTACACTAAACCGACGTTCCTGAATCATATATATCTAGGTCTCATGTTTCACTAGCATTTTTTAAGATAGTGTTTTGTTTATTCTTTTATTCACTGAGTCACGGCCTTTTAGTCCACTCATGGCCTGGTGCAGTACTTCAGTGGTTTACACCTGGAATGCAGCAGTTTTCTACAATTTTTCATTCAGAACGGAGAGCTGTGGAATGGATATAATGGTATGAACTGGGAGAGGGTGTCAGATGTAGCCCTTTCTGAAGGTTCAACAATCCATAGGGAGAGGGGAAATCCCTGGGTGCTGTAACCACTAAGCTACTAATCAAGCATCCAAGTTGCAGGTTCGAGTTCACCCAGGAGCACCTCAGAACAAAGACCTGGCAATCTACTTCCAAACAATTAGCCACTGACAACACTATGTAGCACAATTCCACTCTGATACACATATAGGCACTCCAAGTCAAGACCAAACTAACAGGCAACTAGGAAAAGAGTGAAAGGAGTCAAGAGTTCCCCTGTGGAGAAAGTCATGCTGTCCTGTGGAGAGGTGATGCCAGAAGAACCTCTTCCATGCCAGAAACCCCTCCAAACTGCCAGGAGGAACTTAATGGGAATTTTTAGTGTTGTAGCAGATTTCCTGGGAGTAAGGCACACAGCAAGATAATTTCTTTCACAAGGTGGTACTTTCATTGAAACTTAAGAGTGAAGGGGTGGGGTTTAGCACGTCAATCAGGTCGCAGCTTGATGACCTCATTTGGAGGTGTTAGGGAGAGAAATAGCTCACTGGAGGTGGGACACAGGCTCACTCCCTGCAAGACATTACTGATGAGGAGCCTGATGTAGCTACACTGATGCAGCCAGAGCCACGTGGAGATCCACGCCAGCGCTGAGATACTTCTGCCGCCACTGGATCCACATGACTTTCCACCCACTGGCCTGTGTTCGTCCTGCATTCAGCATCATTGCATGTGTTTTGTGAGTCTGAAAAGGAATTTATAGATTGGTATCAGACATATGGGCTAATATCGGATTTATGGACTGGGTTCTGGACCGGGCTGCGATGTTTTCTTAATATATAATTGCTCTCTTATATAAAGCTCTATCTTATACACATATGAGTGTCTATGAATTTGTTGCTCTAGTCAGCCCAGACTCACACACACAATGTGCCCAAGTCCTCAGTAGTGCATCTCCAGTACCATGCTTCCTCATTTCTCTTTCAAAACCCTGCTCAAACTACCTTCTCTCAGTGAAAACATCTCCCCTGATAGGTACATTTTCAGACTCCTTTTTCACTCAGAATTTGCTCTGTCAAATGACCTCTCAGTTCATACTGCTTCCACCGTTGAAAATACAAGACACACAAAAAGCCTCGGCATTTTATTATGTCAGCGTCTTAGTTTGCTAGCGTTGCTCTAACACAATTCAAGCACAAGTGGCTGGCTTTGAACCACGGGAATGTATCTCTTCGTTGTTCTTGAGGCAATAAATACAAGCCAAGAACCTGGTCACATGGACTCTTCCTGGAGGCCCTTCTCATTGCCTCACTGCCATTGAGTCAATGCCAACTCACTGAACCCATAAGGTCCCATGGCTTGTCTTCCTGTGGTGGTTTCGATGATGCTTGGAAGTTAGGCCACCAGCATTTCACAAACCAGCAGGGTCACTTTGACTTCAAGAGTAAGACTGACGAGGAAGAAGGGATAGGTAGTCCACTTTTGAGGGATAAGCAAGAACACTTGGTAAGATGGAATGCCAGAAGATGAGCGCCTCAGATTGGAATATACTCAAAATATAACTGGGAAGAGCTGCCTCCTCAAAGTAACGTGTTGACCTTAATGACGTGGATGCAGCACAGATTTAGTGACCTTCATCTGCTGATGAGATATGACTCAAAAGGAGAAGAAATCACTGCAAAGACCCTGTTTCCAAACAGACTAGGAAAGATCAATCCCTAGCAAAGGGCTTATGCTGGCAGAGTGATCCAAAGAGAAAGATACTCAAGGTGCTGAATTGACACCGTAGCTGCAACCATGGGGTTAAATAAAACAGCAATGCTGAGGATGGTGCACGGCCAGGCAGTGTTTTGTCCTGTTGTATATAAGGTAGCTATGCTTTGGAGTGAGCTTAATGCCATTAAACAATAACAACATTCCCCAACGTTTACAAGAACAGAGATTAGAATTTCTCCCAAATGTGTCCAGGTACAGAGATTAGAATGTCAACATAACATGTTGTGGTACAAAATTCACCTGCAATAGACAGTAGTCATTGCAGGTTTTAATTGCTAGATGTTCTCCTAAGGAAATCTTAGGAGCAAGACCCTCTCAAGAGAGTTAAATATTAGAACCATCCATATTCTTTTATACCAGCTCATCCATCATTTTCACTCATCTCGGAATCTCATTAAAACCCTGCCACCTCAATCTCAGCTACATGGAAACCTGCCCCTCTCCCCAGAAGAATTTATTTCAGAGGACAGCACTGAATCTGCAGCTCTGGGAGAGGGAAATGTCTGATCAGAGCACACCGGAGCAAATGAAGGGGGAGGAAGAGAGAGTGGAGCACAACCTGACCCACCAAGCCTTGAGGACAATATTCCCACTCAGAGCAGTGAATCCACAGAGAGGATCATATGGCTGGCCCCACTATGAGACATGACATCCCTCACTGACTCATAGCCCTAGAGGGGACAACACTGGAGACACAGTGTGGGAATTCCGCCCAATCTGATCCAACCACACCGAGGCAAAACACTAAGGGCATGCAACAGAACAGGAAGGGGAACAGAGCAACAGAGTCCCCAGGGAATACCAAAAATAGACTTTGGGGCCAGGGTTTGGCACCCTAACAGACTCGACTGAAAAACATGCCTAAAGGCCAACAAACAGTCCTTGAACTAACTTCAAGCTTTTCTTTCTTGTTTTGTTTTGTTTGTCATTGGCTTCTTGTTGTTTTGTTTTGATTTATTTTGTTGCTTGGCTTTTCTCTGTCTTTTTTTTGTGGGTGTTATTATCTCCGCAGGTCTGTCTAAATAAGATAGGCTGGATGAACAATCT
>NW_022103900.1:26279321-26343771 GCF_000313985.2 Echinops telfairi
GGTGGAGAGCAAATGTTTTGAGAATGATGAGGGCAATGAATGTACAAATGTGCTTTACACAATAGATGTATGCATGGATTGTGATAAGAGTTGTATAAGGCCCTAATAAAATGAATTTTTAAAAAATAAATAAAAACCCTGCCAATTATTGAAATGATAGGAGCAGTCGTCCATGGATTTGAGTTTTCCCATCAGATGCTGAGGACATCCCGCCACAGGCGCAGTCGGCTTCTTTCTTACGTTCCTCCTTAAGTGGGTGGAGGAAGCAAGAATTCCAGTCAATGTTACGAGGACTAATTCCCACCAAGAAGATGTAACCCAGGAAGTTTTACAGGCTTACCAGTTCAGTGATTCTATTTCATCAACTATAGAATAATCGTTAATAAATAATTGCAAGGGTAAAAATTCCTGCACAAGAAAAGTGAGCTGGAGACCCGTTCTGCTGCCTAGACCTGAAATACCCATCGATCCCTCCGGAGTCAGGCCCCATGCACAGTGACCCCCATGCACAAAGTAGAACTGCCCCAGAGGGTTGTGAGTCTGGAACCAGACTGCTGGGCCATTCTCTCAGGGAGCGGCTGGTGGCTTCATACCAACAACTTCAGGTTAGTAACTGAGTACATAACCATTGCGCCACCAGAGCTCCTCAGGAGCTGAAAGAGGAAACTCGTCTTTGGAGTTTGGTCATCTCTTTCACTCCTTTAAAAATATTACAGTCAGATAGGCTTGCAGTGATGGTCCTCTGGCCATTCCATGCTTCACATTTCTTGTAAGAAATACATGGGTGTATACTTCCTTGAGGGGCAAACATCCTTCTGATTCACATCGGCAAGCAAGGATGTAAGCACACTTGGCTGCAGAGAAAATGGACCGAAACACAAATGCGGAATATTAAAGCTCATTGTCTAAGATTAGGCTTTCAAAGAATAAGTCAGTTGAAAGCGTAAAAATTCCATATCAACAGCAGAGCTGAATGAAAATGGGCCAACCTCATAAACCTGCAGTGTCACCGGACTGTTGTGCTGCCACCATGCCAAACGGCCACATAAGTCTGAAGACATAGCTTGATCTCCTCAGAAACGGGGACTGCTTACCCTGTTCCCAACTTGCAATGTTTTATTTGAGTTCATATTTCCTATCTGAATTCAGAACATTCATTTTTATGCAAACGGTTGGCAATAAAAATCCCAGGGTTTTGTGACACATGTTAGATGGTCTCATGTGTCCTAACTTACCTTTAAAACGATTGTTTCCGTTCACTTATTTACAGCATGGCTTCTAGGTTAGAGCCTACACAATGCTGGGCACATACTGGGTAATCCTTATTTCCACAGCTTAATTAACTTAATTCCTTATGTGGTATTTACATAATCTGTTGTCAATTTGAGTATTAAGAGTGAAGGGGTGGAGTTTAGCCTGTCAATCAGGTTGCAGCTTGATGACCTCATTTGGAGGTACTAAGGAGATAAATCGGTCATTGGAGGCTGGACACATGCTCAGTCCCTGCAAGATATTCTTGTTGACAAGCCACAAGGAGACAGGTTGATGGCAGCCAGAGGCTCAGAACTGGAGAAGCCACGTGGAGACCCCTGTCAGCGCTGAGATGCTTACAACAACACAGGATCCACAAGATTTTCCACCCCCTGGGCTGTGATCTTCCTGCATTCGGCATCATTGTATGTGTTTCATGAGCCTGAAGAGGACTTTATAGATTATTATCATCGGATATATGGGTTAATACCAGACTTATGGACTTGATATGGACTGTACTAGGATTACTTTCTTAATATTCAACTGCTCTTGTATATAAAGCTCTTCTTTATACACATATGTCTATGAATTTGTTTCTCTAGTCTACCCAGACTAATGCACCTTATTTCCTTACATTAAAGAATTTCATTGTAAACTCCAAAGAATCCACATTCACTTTCCTCTAATGGTGCCCTGTGCAATTGCACAAGATGCCTCTGGTAAGCCTTTAGTGGATACTTGCTGATTGGATGAAATCATGGGAGGCCTAAGAACAGACTATAAAGAAGTAATATGCAGTCTGTTCAGAGGAATTTCATATTCTTACTTTTAAGTAAGATTTTAAGTCATTAAAAATGAAATAGAACATATGAAAAGCAATATTCTAAGCATCAGTAAACTGCGGTGGACTCCTGGTGGCCATTTTGAATCAGAAAATCACGTCACTTACTATGGCACAAATGGCATAACCAGGAGGATTGGGGTTGGCAGTGCATTCACCGTCAAAAATGACATCTCAAGATGTGTCTAGAAGTATAATGTTGTCTCTAATAGGGTCATGTCTATGCTCATCTTAGGAAATCCGATCAATACAACTATTATTCAACTTTATGCATCAACCACTATTGCCAGCGATGCCAAAATTAAAGTATTCTGCCAACATCTCCAGTCTGCAATTCATCAAACATGCAATCAAGATGCATTGATGTAATTATCAATTGGAATGCAAAATTTGGAAACACAAAGCAAGGAACGGTAACTGGAAAATATGACCTTGGTGGTCAAAATCAAGCTGGAGATCACATGCTAGCCTTCGCAAAGTCAAGGACTTCCTCATCGCAAATACCTTTTTGTAACGACACAAAAGGCTACTCTAGACATGGACTTCTCCAGATGCAACACACAGAAACCAAATTGACTACATCTATGGGAACAGATGATGGACAAACTCAATATCAGCAGCTAAAACCAGACCAGGCACCGATGGCAGAACAGATCATCAATTGCTTATATGTAAATTCAGGCTAAAGTAAAAGAAAATTAAAACAAGCCCACAAGAGCCAAAATATGACCTTGAGCTTATCCAAAATGGATTTTGAGAACATTTCAAGAAAAGATTTGAATTAAACACTGACAGAAGACCTGATGAACTGTCAGATGACATCAAGAACATAATACACGGAGAAGGTAAAAAGTCATTAAAAAGGCAGGAAAGGAAGAAAAGCTAAAAATAAATAACAGAGGAAACTCTGAAACTTGCTCTTAATCATAGAATAGTAAGACAAAAGGAAGAAATGATTAAATCCAAGAGTTGCACAGAAAAATTCAAAAGGCAGTTTGAGAAGACAAAGTAATATATTATAATGAAATGTGAAAAGACCTAGAGTTACAAAACCATAAAGGAAGATCAAGTTCAACATACCTTAAACTGAAAGACTTCAATAAAAAGTTCAAGTCTTGAATGACAGAATTCAAAGATTCTGTGGACAAAATATTGAATGATGCAAGAAGCACCAAAAGAAGATGGAAAGAAAACACAGAATCACAGCACCAAAAAGAACTAGTGAACATTCAATCATTTCAAAAGGTAGCAGATGAGTAAGAACCAGTGATACTGAAGAAAGAAATTTAAAGTGCACAGAAAACAGCCAAAAACAAGGTTCCAGGCATTGAAATGTGTCAATAAGCTGACAAAGCACTGGTCTATGCAACGAAATTTGGAAGACAGCTACTTGGCCAACTAACTGAAAGAGATCCATATTTGTACCTATTCCAAAAAGGGGATGCACCAGAATGTCCAAATTATAGAACAATAGCATTGATATTACGTGCAAGTAATATTTTGCTGAAAATTGTCCAACAAGGCTCGAAGCAGTACACTGACAGGGGGATAGGCCATATTCAAAAGAGGATGTGGAACAAGGGTTCTCATTGCTGATGTCAGATGACTCCTGGTTGGAAACAGAGAATATCAGAAATATGTTTATTTGTGTTTAATTGACTATGCCAAGGCATTCAATTGTGTGGTTAATTGTAAACTATAGATAGCCTTGGGAAGAATGGGAATTCCAGAACACCAAATTATTCACATACAGAACCTGTATAGATATAAAGAGGAGTTTTGTGAACAAAACAAAGATTTAAAATCAGGAGAGGTGTTTTACAGGGTTGTATCCTTTCACCACACTTATTCAAATTATTGAGCAAATAATTCAAAATTCTGAGCAAATAACCAGAGAATCTGGATTATATGAAGAAGGATGTGATTTAGGATTGGAAGAAAGCTTATTAACAACCTGAAATATGCAGATGATGCAATCTTGCCTGTTAAGTGAGGAGGACTTGAAACGCTTGCTGATGAGAATCAAGAATTGCAGCCTTCAGTGTAGATTATGACTCAAACTCCTTGCAACTGGACAATCAAACTCCTTACAACTCCTTACAAACTGGACAAAAAGGTAACTCAAACTCCTTACAACTGGACAATCAAACTCCTTACAACTGGACAAAAAGGTAACATCATAATAAACAGAAAAGAATGAACTTGTCAAGGATTTCATCTTGCTTGGATCCACAATAAATGCTCATGGACCTAACAGTCAGATCAAATGAAGGATTACGTTGGGTGAATTTGCTGTATAAGACCTCTTTAAAGAGTTGAAAAGCCAGGATGTCACTTTGAGGACATAGTTATGTCTGACTCAAGCCTAATATTTTGAGTGGCTTTAGATGCATGTAAAAGTTGGACACTGTATAAGGAAGATCAAAGAAAATTTGATAAATTTGAACAATGGTGTTGGCAAAGAAGATCAAAAGTACCACAGACTGTCTTGGGAAAAGTACAGCCCGACCGCTCCTTAGAGGCACAAATGATGAAACTGTCCCACGTATTTTGGACATGTTTCCAGGAGAAATCAGTCTCTGGAGAGGGCCTTGTGCTTCGTAAAGTAGAAGGGCAATGACAAAGAGGAATGCTCTCAATGAAATCGGTTGATACAGTGGTTTCAATGATGCCCTCACACATAAGAACAATCATGAGGATGGTGCGGGACCAGGAGGTGATTTTGTGCTGTTGTACATAAGTTTTTTAGGAAATGGAAGTCTCTCTCTCTTTTTAAAATCATTTTATTGAGGGCTCTTACAGTTCTTGTAACAATCCATACATCAATTGTGTCAAGCACATTTGTACATATGTTGCCATCATCATTTTCAAAACATTTTCTTTCTGTTTTAGCCCATGGTATTAGCTCCTCTTTTCCCCCTCCTTTCCCCACCCTCCCACCCTCATGAACCCTTGATAAGTTATGAATTAATATAATTTTCATGTCTTACAACGACCACTAACCCCCTTCACCCACGTTTCTTTGTTCTTCCACTTTTGTGTGTATGTGGGGGGGGGGCGTTGTTATACATCAGTCATTGTGATCAGTTCTCCCTTCTTTCTCCCCATCTCCCCCTACCTTCCCCCTACCCTCTTGGCATCACTACTCCCATTATTGTCCCTGAGAGGTTTATCTATGCTGGATTCCGCATGTTGAAAGTTCTTGTCTGTACCAGTATACATGCTCCAGTTTAGCTGGATTTGTGAGATAGAGGGAGGGCCATGATAGAGGGTGGGGTAGGGTGAGGAAGCCACAAGGCATCAGAAGAATATTGTGTGTTTCATCAGTGCTTTACTGCACCCTGGCTGACTCATCACTTCCTTGTGACTCTTCTGTGAGAGGATGTCCAATTTTGGGGTCTCTACTCGGATCTCCCTTCTTCTCAACAATATGATTATTTGTTTTGGGGCTTCTGAAGCCTGTTACATGATCTTGTTGAAACCTCATGATCACATAGGCTGGCATGCTTCTTCCATATGGGCTTGTTGCTTCTCTGCTACATGGATGCTTGTTTAACTTCAAGCCTTTAAGACCCCAGACAGTATATCTTTTAATAGCCAGACACCATCAGCTTGACATGGAAGTCTCTTGATGGACCTAACAACACCAGCAACTGTACTCAGAGGACCCCTAGTGAAGTAGTGGATTCTGCATTGGGCAGCTAACTATATGGTCATCCATTGAAAGCCACTAGTCACTGGAGGAGAAACATGAAGTTTTCTGCTCTTATAAAGATTTACAGCCTCGGAAATCCAAAGAGGGAAGTTCTACTCTACCTTGTAGTGTTGTGATGCGTTCAGAATTGAATCAATGGCAGTTCACTTGGTTTTTGGTAGTTGGGGTTTTAACTAGACTCAGGCAAAGAAACAGAACGGCCCAGAGGGTTTCTCATATTCAGAAGAAGGTTTCCTTTTCATGAAGGAAAGTTCATTTAGTGAGCTTCTACGTTACCAGGCCAACCTTTCTGCCTTCGAGATCAACTGCGGACCGATGAAAATTAGATTTAACATCGATTCATTGGGATAAATATTGTATCTGAGCAAAGATGGGGATGTGACAGGTACCCAACTAAAATCAATTGTTCCATTTTTGAGCTACCATTTGGTGCTTTGGAAGTTGCATTTTGTCAGTACGAAGCCAGAGGAATTCCCCTCCCAGGCCACAGAAAAAGAGTTTCTATTTAATAAGATGAAACATGTCTCTGAACATAGAACTCATGCTAAAACTGTGCCTACCTGCAGCCACCCATTTTAATGGCACGATCATGGGTGGCATTGGCTTTCTAGGAATGAAGCAAAGCGTTCAGTGCAAACCTTTCGTTCAGGAGGATCCACATCCAAAGAGCAGAGAGTGAAAAGATACCATTGGGTAGAATGGTCCTGAGCCCTTAGATTTTGCAGATAGCTAATTAAGTTGGTGCAGTGTGACTTCTCCAGGCAAGAAAGTGACCGATACAATACACCAGCAATGCTGATGAGCTTTGAAGAGGGAGCCCTAAAAATAAATTACTACATAGAAATAAATCAAAACCTTAAGCAAAATTTGATTTTCATTGGTCAGACACCTGGATATGAAACCCCATACACAGGACCGGAACCTTCTCTGGGACCCTTCGCTTCTTTGTTCTTTTGCCCCCTCCAGGTTTCTCCTCATCTCTCATAACAGTATTTCCCCTTTGGCATGTGCTTCTTTTAGCGTAAGATGTTCATTGTCAAATGCTGCTTTTTCAAGCAAATGTTAAATGTTAAAAACACAATAAGCTGATTGGCCATCAGTGAATTCAACGAGGTAAAGGACAAGCTAGGCATGGTGTGCTCACACTGCCCAGATATGAATGGAAGCAGGCAGGAGCCCCGTCTTTGTGGACTTCAGCAGTACAAGAGAAGTAGCAAAATAAAGCAAGCCGCTCCAGGAACAGTGTGATCTGCCAAGATGAGACAGAGATGCTGGGATCGGAGTGACTGTGAAATATCCCTAATGAACTCGCTCGCTCTGTTTCTGCTGCGCGCCCGTGCGGAGCACTGAAAACTACAAAGGCAGCCCTCGCGCTGGAAAGTGTGGGTAGTAGGAAGAAGAAAGACCAAAGTCCGGGCCTGAAAGGATTCTGAATTAGTGATCAGCTGCTGCTTCCCGCATGCAAAGTCTGCTTTCAATTCCCAGGGAAAGTGTTTTATTAAGCACACCACACTCCTTTTACAGTGTCCTTCAGTAACTTTATTTATTTTTTATATGTTGCAAATATGGTTGCTGGAAGCTAGCAGATGAGCTTTCTGTTTATCTGCTTGCTTTCTAAACAGCTACCCCAGGCTAGCGAGGCAAACAGCAGGATTATATTTGAAGTGTCTTGTTATACTTACAGTGTATTCTGCAAAGCAATCAGTGGTCACGTCCTGGGGCCGAGCAAGCTGCTTCCAAAGGATGTGAGCTGGCAAGCAACCTGGGGCTGGAATGTATTGTGTACACAGTTTTATCTTTTCTGTCCTCCTGTTGCTCATCCGGGTTCTCCCTTCTACACTTCTGCTTTTATGTTGTTTTCTCTCTAGCGGTTCTTAAACAAAGATGGCATCATGAATTAATTGGATCAGCTCATGATGACAAGAATGAAATGAACTACTTAGGGACCTGTATCCCCACACAAAACAAAATCAACCATGACCCCCATAATGAAACCCAGGATCTCACTGGGGTTTCTCACTTTTGATAGCTGTGTTTCTAGTCCCCAGGAGTCATCTTTCCCAAGTATAAAATTTCAAATTCAGATTCAAGTGTACATTTTCTAATTCAAGATCATCCTTCAGAGAGCATGGCATCTGAGCACCCAGACACTAGCATACAATGGGCACCCACCCCCCACACCCCCCACCATGAGTACCAGGAAACAGACTCAGAATAGGATGGGCAAGAAGCATTCAAGGGGGGTAAGGGGATAAGACACAGTAGCAGAGCTCTTGCCATTAGGACTTGAGTGTCTACTGGGACACAACTGACAAAAATCATAAGAACATTACATTTTTTATGTTTACCACCAGCACAGATGTAGAATGGTTGAGAAAATCATCTAACAGTGGAGCACTTTCCTATCCTAGATAATTGAGTGATCATCTTATGAAGCGGTCACAACTGACCTCTGGATCCCAGAGACCTAACCTACCTCCACCTTCCAAAATTCTTATCAAACCTGACACTGATTGTCCCTCCCTCAGCTCTACTTTTTCAGCTGGGCTCGATAATTCATTGCAATGACCGCACCTAACTCACAGACCATGCTGACCGTTGCAGGGTATATTAGGGAAGTTAACAGGTAAAACTTCAGGTGAGAAATGCTAAGGACACAGTTGTTTAGTCAAGGACAGTTTCTTCTCGGCTACGCCACAAGCAGGCCTCTTCTGGCCCTCAGCCACCTGGCTTGTTCTCGTCCCTGCTGAGGCTATGTTTCACAGTGTTTGTAGGGCTGCCAATTGATGTCCAAAGGCATCCCACTCCACTGTAAGTCTCAGGTGAAGCTCTGTGGGGCAGCTAGATCAGCTTCTCCAACTAAGTTCCCAGAAACAGCCCACTCCATAAACCAGCCTTCTGCCCAGCAGCGCTTGGCTTTACTTGCTCTGTGGGCCAAGAAGTCCACCTCTCTGTTTTTTGCTTTGGCTCCTGATTCTGCTGTTGCTGCCCCACTACCACTCCTCTGGTGTTAAAGCTGTCTCCTGGAAGGTCAGTGCATAGGGATCTTGGGATCCATCCACTCCTGACTATTCTCTCTTGCTGGGAAACAGATCCCCACTCCTACATTTGAGATAGCTAATTTTGTACCCAGCAGGATGGTAATCAGAATTGGCCCTGCTAACAATCATTCTGCACACATGACAGAATTCTCATATGTATTTTACCTTGTTTCTCGTACTGTTAAGACCTTTCTTAGCAGGCATGATGTATTGACCAAGATGGAGAAATTAACATTGGCACTAAACTATTATAAGTAAATTCCATAAATTATTTAGCTTTTAACAATTTTCTACCACATATGCCTCTTTTCAGTTTCATGATTCCATCCAACTTACCACATTGTGTTTAGTCATCATGTCTCCTTAGTTTCCTCTAGCTCCTGAGAATTTCTGCATCTTCCCTTTCTGTCATTATCTTGACCTGCATCCTTAATACCGGTCTTTTGTAAACCATTCATTTCATGGTATAGACCTCAGTTTCACTTCTTGTGATTTCCCCTCCCCCCCCCCCCCCACCTCTCCATGATTCAACCAGGGTTATCAGTTTGGGGAAATGACCTTCACATTACTGTTCTTAGAAAGCCAAACACAAAGCTGATGACAAACTCCCGGGCAGGAAAATGAAGTACCACTTCCTGGAGTGCACACAGATTACTTGGAATTCTTCTGGAAGGAGGATGTGTCCCTTTTCTTCCTTTAAGTATTGATTGGTTCAATGATTTAGTTATATCAGTAGGGACTTATATAGCCATTCTTTATACTTGGGGCATAATATATTCCTACGTGATTTTGATGCTCAAATAAGTACAGCGAAGACCCCTACCAGCACTGAGATGTTTATACCGCCACTGGATCTACAAGACTTTCCAATCACTGGCCTGTGATCTTCCTGCATTCGGCATTATTGCATGTGTTTCATGCATCTAATGAGGAATTTATGGACTAGTTTTATACACATGGGATAATATTGGACTTATGGACTTGATCTGGACTGGGCTGGGATGTTTCTTAATGTATAATTGCTCTTTATATAAAGCTCTTTCTTATACACATATGAGTATCTATGAATTTGTTTCTCTAGTCTACCCAGACTAACACAGCCATTGAGAAAGTTGTGTTAATTCAGAAAATTGCAGCAAACAAATAATAAAGATGTCTTTCACAGCATGACTTCAATCATAGTAGTAACCATAAGCTAAGTACAAAGGAACGTCGAGTAAAATTCTGTGAAAGGAATTCTCAGTCAGGACGCAGGGAAGGAGACTGCACGGAGGTATAGATCTGTCATGGAGTGGCATTTCATGGTGATATTTAGATGCACTAATGAAGGTAATAAAATGTATGCTCTTTTATCCAGGGGAGAGCAGATTCTGCTTGGCTGCATCTAATGGCTTTGGGAAGAAGCTTTGTGTCAGCTGATGACAAGATTGTGTTTAAGATTATATTGCTCTGGAGATGCCCTCTGTGTAAATGTTTCAGAAATATTAACACATCTTGTAAAAATCAATAGCATTTTGATCATCTGGATGAAGATCCTAAACTATATCTTGCAGCCTACATGTGAACCTCTAACTATATACAGTGGCTAATCAAGTGTGGAGAATAGATTGTGTAAATAATTTCAATGCTTTGGTCTTTACAAGAGGACAAAGAAAAGATACACAGTCAGTAGATGGGCGACTGGCAGCAAAAATTTGATCAAAAGTATCAAAGAATATAAAGATTTGCTGCCAGAATGGGCTAAATTTCAATAACATGTACAATATAGAATTAAGTTTTACATGTACTGGATAGATACTTTTAGATCATTTTAAAAAAGTTATCCATGTAGAATACTTGCATCCCTGCTACTCTCTTGCAGATGTTCTTTGGCATTTGGGGGAGTCCTAATTAGTGTAGCCTTCCTTTGAAGGCCTCTGAGACCATTCTTGAAATGTTAACATTTATCAAAATGACTCAACAAATGAGTCATTTATAAATAATGCGTGTCCTTGTTCTGTGCCTTTAGGGCCCAAAGTGCATTTCTCATTTTATCTTTCTTGGCCACTCAGTCTTAACTATGATCATTCATATTTCATTCTGCCATAATCCTGTGATCTTAACCTTCAAGGCATTTCATCAAATTTTTAAAATGTGAATGATATCAAGCTTCCCTAAGAGACTGAAATCTCTTGAATGGCAAGAATCCTATTTCTATTAATTGATCTGTGTTCCCACCCCCCAAAATATGTGTTGGAATCCTAACCCCCTATCCCTGTGAATGTAGCCCTGTTTGCCAACAAGGCTTTCTTTGTTATGGTAATGAGACCAAGCCAGTGGGGCCTGTGATCGAACTCCGTCAATTCTGTGCCAGGGAAAGGGCAGAAAGGATCAGAAACAAACACGGATGAGGAAGGGAGACATAAACCAAGGAGCAGAGATACCGATTTGGACGGTTAGCTTCCAGAACTGTGAGAGTTATGATTATTATTTTGGTCTTTGACATCACCCAATTGTGGGATCTGTGTTGCAAGAGCGTTAGGATATCAAGACTACCGTCCAGTGTTAATCCCTGTCTGTATGACAGAGAACACAGGACCCCACATACGTATTGATAAGTCCATGATTGTATGAAATGCATTTTAGCAACACCAACAATAAAACGCTCTCTACTAGATTAGAATGCATGATCTTTCCTTTCGTTCAGGCCCTTAGAACAAAGTGAGATATTTCCGCTGTTAGAGGAAATACTGATAAACTTTACTCTGTTTATGTATCTGTATAGCTGTCATAAGGTGCAATAGAGTTTTGTTTTGTTTTTAAATCAATTTATTGGGGTTCATACAATTCATCACAATACATAGATCAATTGGGTAAAGCACATCTATACATTTGTTGCCCTCATCATTCCCAAAATTCGCTTTCCTCTTGGGTTCCCGGAATCAGCTCATTTTCCTTTCCCCCTCCCCCTCCCTCGGTGCAGTAGAGTTTATAAGAATTGTTCTCTATGTAAATTCAAACTGCCAGTTTTTTTCATAAAAGGTCCTTCATTTTTCAAAAGAGCAAACTGAAAGAGATTTCAAGAGGTCAAATGAATAAGCCTAACCAACAAAAATCTTTGGAAGAACATTGAGGATCAGAGCAGGACATTCTGGTCAGACATTTAGCCAAGCGATAGGGACCGCTTGCATCCAATTTACATGAGCTGATCATGGTTAGGCCTTATGGCTGTCGTTGGTGACTAGGTTTGTAGCTAATTTCCTCCCTAGTCTGTGGTTGTAATTTTATCCTTAAAATCAGAGACACGTTCTATGTATCATACTTATTGTCACTAGATGTGAAAATTCCCCTAAGTCAGACTTGATAAGTAATATTTTATAATGGGTGATATTAAAAGTTAGTTTATTATAGATATGTGCTTGCATGGATAACATGATCCACAAAGTAGTTCATGTAAAAAATACTTTGATCCCATTTAAGCCTGCTAAATTCTAGGCTAAGCACTAAATTCTTTCCAAGCACCAAACTCACCAGCCAATGTAAAGTTTCATCATATTCTGCAGTGAAAATCCTCTTTGCTCATTACTGTGCATATGTTCCAGGGTCACATATCCCTCAGAAATATGGCTTTTCTGATACCGGTTCTTTGTACCTGGCTTACAGCTTCAGGCCAAATGATCATGTTAGTTACAAGAACTCCGTTCTTATTTCCCAGCCTGGGTGAAGCCGCGAACGTGGACTGGCTGTCCCACACTACCATTTGTTGTGAGAGCCATGTCTCCTTGGAGAGGAGCCAAGGACAGGGCAGGATCACAGCCCCTCTTGGGAACCTCAGTCCTCATGCACATACTTCCTCCCAGCTGAGGAAAGGGTTTCCCTTTTTCTTTTGTTTCCTGAAAGGAAAACCCTCTCCCAATTTCCCCTCTGGGATGCACACAGCATCCTGTCTCTGAGTTTAGGCATTTGCAAAAGGCAAGAAGCCTGCTGACATCTGCATTTCTCTCTGTCCCGATGAAGTAAGAAGTGATGCAGTGCAATGAAGTAAGAAGGAATGAGTCAACGTTATGAAATAGTGCTGGAAAAATCCTTTTAGAAAAAACACAGGTTATTTTCACCATAACATTCTGCTCTAGATGTCGTTTTCCCACTACACAATGAGCACATTGATGGCAGAAAATATGTTGTTTTACTTCTGATAGTGGGATGTATGGTGTTTGACACAGAAGCAGGTTTTTGCATTTTATAGGGTGCAAGGAGGAAGGAATGAAAGAAGGAACATAAGGAGATAGGAAAGAAGGGGAGAGGAACACGATGACATGTAATAATTCCACCACCAGTCATTGAACACAGTTTGTCAGCACGTTGCTAAATATTGTTGAGAATATAAAAGTGCGTCAGCTCCCCAAGCTTCAAATCTGGAAAATGAGAAAACTGTATACATACATGTAAATGAGAAGAACTAACAAAGTTTTACTACAAGAGACTCAGTTAGGTCTCTGCCAATCAGCAAATGGCTACAGACATATTTTCTCAGGACAACACTTCTCTTACTCTTGTTAGGATGCTTGGGGGGGAAAGTCCTATCAGAGAAGCGGCTTCCAAGGACATCTACTGGACATGTCAAGTTCTGGGAAGAGAGGTCAGTTCAGAAGGTCATGATGACAGGTTAAGGGTGGATCACAAAGGGATAATCGTGATAGATCTTCTCAAAGGACACAAGATGATCACAGGGGTGTTATGAAGTTTAAGAAATTTGAGAACTACCGTGGTGAGGAAAAGGGCAAGAACGTTTCAGCAAGAGATCTCTTCCCGTCACAACCATGTATGTGCTCATGCTTCAAGGGCAGCAAGGGCTGCTCTAGGAGAATTTGGGGGGAAACCTCACTCCATCCACTCTACACTCCTGATCTTGCCTCTTCAGATTTCTTTTTCCTCAAACTCAAGAACACGTAGAAGGAACAAAATTTGAGTCCCGGGCGGATGCCCAAACTGCCTTTATGATGGCGTGTAAAGTGAAGAGCGCACCAGCCTTCTGGGTTGGATCAGAGAGGTGGAAACAACTGCCTTCGGAAGGGTTTAGAGATAGATAGAGGATATGTCTAGAAAAATAAGCCTCACCATTGGGTACTTTTGTTTATAAACATTTCTGCAATTAAAAAAAATAATTTTATTAGGGGCTCATACAACTGTTATCCCAATCCATACACACATCAATTGTGTAAAGTGCATTTGTACATCATTCTCAAAACATTTTTCTCTCCATTTAAACCCCTGACATTAGGTCCTCATTTTCCCCTCCCTGCTCCCCCCTCACTCATGAGCCCTTGATAGTTTATAAATTGGTATTTTGTCATATCTTGCCCTGTCTGATGTCTCTCCTCACCCACTTTTCTGTTGCCCGTCCCCCAGGGAAGGAGGCTATATGTAGATCCTTATCATCGGTTCCCTCTTTCCGCCCTACCCTCCCTGTTTTGCCACTCACACAAAGCTTATGATTACATTTGATAATATAAGTCTCAACATTCAGTCCTAGATAGATGGATTATTGCAGAACACCTGAGCCTGGATATTAGCAAATAACCCGAGGGATGGGATGATCTGAGTCAATGAGATAGTCTTAGGACTGAAGCAGTAAGCGGGGGAAGTTGAGGCTGGTAATGAGATACTCTCAGGATTGAAGCACTAAGCAGGGGAAGTTGAGGCTGGCAGGTCATTAGAGCAAGAATCTGAGCAGTTCTCTAGCATCAGGGTCACCTGAAGACACACAGGATAGAAACTAAGAAGTAGAGTCAGACAGA
Organism: Echinops telfairi; assembly: GCF_000313985.2. NCBI lineage: Eukaryota > Metazoa > Chordata > Mammalia > Afrosoricida > Tenrecidae > Echinops > Echinops telfairi. Next base: position 26,293,947 of record NW_022103900.1, read on the forward strand.
CCAAAATAGGACTTAAAATAGTATGACATATTTTGATTGAGCGAGGAGAGAAAAGAAGAAATGCCACTACTAAAGGCAGAGTTTAGGTGAGAAAAAAAAGACTATGTGGCTCAGAATAACAAAGAGACATGCAAGTTGCCTCTAGGTTGGCCATACCTTCTGACACGTGGATACTTTTATAAACTCCCGTTCTTATTAAACTAGCAATGTAGGGTCTTCTGTTCTTTCAAGTAAAGATTCACACTAAAACAAGAGCAATATTGGAACCATAGCGAAAAGGGCAAGGTGAAGAAATTCTCTGCCCTTCCTCAGAAATAATGATAGAATGTCTGCATGAAGCTAACCTGAGTAGACTCCTTCAGCTCTGCTTGACCTTCAAAGTTACTCGTAGGATAGACTCTTAATACACAGAGGTCTAGAAATTATGATGAGTCTAAAATCTGAACATGTAAGGTGGTCTGTAAACCTTCACTTTTTCCTTTCTTTTTTAACAAAATGATCGGTGATGATCAGGCATAATTCGAGGTGAGAATGAATGCCGTCATAACAGTTTTTGAGTGTGCAAGCAATGTTTACGAGCGTTCAGTTTGCTTTTTGAATTTGGAAAACTTAACAGTCCTTGAAGCTTTCTTCTGAGTCAAAAAAATATATCAGGAAGTAAATTATATTTTATGTTAATATGTGAGTAACTATCTACGCAGTCCAGCATTTGAACCATTATCAGTTTTCAATCAATTTCACTCTTCTCTTTCCTTCCATTCCAGTTCATTTATTGTCTACCAAGTGCTAATAGTGATCGATTAAACAGAGGAAGATACTCAAGGAGATGGATTTGCACAGTGACTAACACAACGAACTCAAGTGTAACATCAATTGTGAGGCTGACACAAGACCAGTTACACATGTGCCTCTATGAGTTAGACTTGACTCGAGGGGCCCTGATAATAATAATAGCAAGAACAACCATGGGCCAGGAATGGAGCTTGAGGGCTACTTTTGGGGAGGCTGGTGTGCACGCTCATGACTACTAGTCAGGGTAGCGGGAGACACACTCCAGACACGTGCTGGGAACTCAAAGTGAAGTGTACTGAAGCTGAAATCGCGTCAAATGGCTGACTTCAAGATGTCACGGCTATTCATTTTTAGTTGGTTCTTTACCTTCTCTCCTCTTCTCTGAACTGTTGTTCTCTAAACTCGACATGGGTCTGGTGAAACAGATAAATGTTCCCATTCTTTCCAACTTTCCAACTTATTCCATCATCAAACATTGACCCATAATCCTTGCTATTAAATAACCAAGGACAATAATATGTTGGTTTTCATTTTTCCTTTTTTCACCCAGTCAAAAAGGGAGCCATGGATAAATCTGTCATATTTTTTTAGCTCGTAGGATATCCTTGGAAACAGGTAATAGTCATTTCTAGTCATACCTGATTCAATTTGGTAAATATTATCTGAATGCTAAGAAATCGTGAGACATATTGTAGCAACAGAACAGCTTGTCTCCTATAATAACCTTTTTATTTATTTAACCCAACTCATTAATAAAGATCTTCTTTTCTTTTTCCTGATGTACGAATACTCCTACACCACAGGTTCACATTTTGACAGCTAATTTTGTAGGATATAATTTTCCCGCTTAACCCAGGAGGGTAAAAGAGACGGATGATTGAGATTAATCATTTGTAAAATTATAATTCTGTCACAGATAATTCTTTGCAAGATCTTTCTCTTTTCTGAAATCCCCAGAATGCACTCTAAATTGTCACACTTTGTAACAGAACATGTAACACATTAGGGGAGTCCTAATAAAGCAAGTCTCCTAGAAAAACAAACCAATTGCTTTATAATTGGCATATTCCTCACGTGAGTATTCTCCAGTGCAGCAACACTGCATCTTGGGTGAAGAAGGCTTTAGCAATAATTAGCAAGAAGTGGTTATCTCCCTCGCTTGTCATCATGTGTGTGGTAATGTACGGCATTTCTTTACGTTAGGTAAACCTGTTAGGACATCCAATTGTGGACCCAGAAGGAAAATTAATCCCTGTAGAAAAGGGAGCAGATCCAGACATTTTTAATTATTTTCGATGAAAAGAAACTATCAAAATGGTCGTATAAAAATATTGACTTTTTTGCGAATGGCTACATGTATTCAAGAAGGATGAGGCAGCGCTCTTTGTAAACTTTGCTTTATGTTCTAAATCCATTGAATAGGCATTTTGTGTTGTTTTACCAACAAAGGCAACGAAACCTTAGGGATTTGTGTGATGTTGGCAGATACTCTAAGGGAGGCCACACAGCTGTGTAGTTTTCTTGGTCCCCATTTAGCTAACCAACTTAGGGCAGAAGTTAATGAGGTCAGGGTCAGGGGCCCAATGCCTGAGCTGGCCAGTTAGCTGGGCTCTGTTCTACATCCACAGAGTGCACCCCAATCGTCCCACTCTCGGTGATACAGGCTAAAGAGGTTCAGGAAGAGTGAGTGTCAAGAAAATGTACCCAGCCCTAATCCTTATTTAAAAACAATACCTGAAGATCTGCTTTCTCAACAGTTGATCATTGCTTCTCACCAGTCACACAGCACTATTATCTCTTGATAAAACAATCCCAGTCATTCCCAACTCTTTGCCCTATTGTTTCCCTTGCTCACTCAGATTATTCTTAACGAAGGAAACAGGGTGGTGGTGTGTGTGTGGGGGGGGTGTTGCTCAAAACCCTGTGATAACTTCCTCCAACTCCTCCCTCTGCCATTGAGTGAATTCTTACTCATAGTGACCCTATAGGTCACTGTCTGAGAGGGTTTTCCATGGTTGATTGTTTTTTCTTTTTGAAATAGAGATCAGCTATTTCTTCCTATATATCTCTGAGTGGACTCAAGCTCTAACCTTCTTGTTAACAGTCAAGTGTATTAACTGTTCACACCAATAAGGATTCCAGCAAATGTTCACTCTCTCTACCCCCTCTGGTCTTGCCTCAATTGATGGTAATCATCATCTCCCATTCAAAACATATGGAGAATGAGGTGTTTATCAGAAATTTTTGCTTTTTGAAAAACCATCAGAGGAATGAAGGGTTAAAATCATAACTTTCCTTTGGAATTGGGAGAGAGAGAAAAATGAATAGATTCGGCTAGACCAGAGCATGTACACTGGTACAGATAGGAACTGGAAACACAGGGATTTCAGGGCGGATAATGCCTTCAGGATCAGTGGTGACAGTGTTGATACCAGGAGGGTAGAGGGAAGGTGGGGTAGAAAGGGGAAACAGATTACAAGGATCTACATATAACCTCCTCCCTGAGAGATACACAACAGTGTAAGATATGACAAAATAATAATAATTTATAAATTATCAAGTGTTCATGAGGGAGGGGGAGTGGGGACAGAGGGGGGGAAATGAGGAGTTGCTATTAAGGGATCAAGGAGAAAGCAAATGTTTTGAGAATGATGATGGCAACAAATGTACAAATGTGCTTGATACAATGGATGTATGTATGGATTGTGATAAGAATTGTATGAGACCCCAATAAAATGATTTTTTTAAAAAGAAGAGATTCTATTTATCTTGTTTCTGCTACAGTAGCAAAAGCAAAATTCAAAATAATTCTGAAATATCTCAATAAAGTAAATTATCCAAAGTTGTTGCCTTCCAGTTGATTCTGAATCCTCATGCCTCTTTTGGACAGCACAGAATTGCCCCGTAGTGTTTCCAAAGTTGGGCATCTTCATGAAAGCAGCCGGTCTCAGCTTCTTCCTGCAGAACCCCTCACTGGCAGGTTCCAAGTGCTGACCTTTGAGTTAGCAACCAGGTGCTTTAATGCCTGCACTACCACGACTCTGTATACATGTCAAAAGCATTACCCTGATTTACTGAAGGAAAAAAAAGATAAAGTACTTTTAAAACCTTCTGTAAGTAGGTAGCCGGTGCAGAGTATGACCCCAGTGTGCAGCAGGAGGTAATTTAAGGTTTGCTCTGATCCTCAGTGTTCAATGTCAGCTCAAGGAGTAGATATATGCACAAGATCAGAATTGGGGTCTCTAGAATATTAGGAGAAGTTATACGAAACTTCCTTGAATATATTTGAATAGTTATTGAGGGAAGTCAGAACAGATTTTGTTCAGTGGTTCGTTCTCTAGTATAAAAGCAGAACCAAAAAATAGTTTACATGTATAAGCTCGTGGAATATCTCATTTGAATATATGGTATGCATAAGACAACCATGCATTCAAAAACATTTCATGAGAACCTCCTATAAGCTAGACACTGTCCTAAATGTTAGTCGTAGGTCAATGGCACAGTAGAGAAAATCCCTAATTTCTCAAGGCGTATATTCAGGAAGGAGGAAACTATAAAAGATATCAATAGCACATTAGAAACTACTTGAGAAGTTGAAAATGATGTGGATGGAAAAAAAAAGGAAACGTCAACAAAATGCTGGGAGTAGTCCGAGTGGCATAGGGGACATGGGGAGGTGTGGTATTCTCAAGGCTAACCATGGTTTGTTATGGCCCATACAGAAGGTGCCCTGTTGGCATAGTGCTTACGAGTAGGGCCACCGATCAAACCATCCGCCACTGCTCAGGGGAAAGACTAAACTTTCAACTCCCATTTGGAGTTCCAATCTCTGATACTCCTAAGGGGCAGTTCTACTCTATCCTACCGGGTTGCCATGATTCAGAATCAACTTAGTGGAAGTGAGTTTGATTTTCGCTTCCTCCTTAGCTAATCACTCATTGCCATCAAGTCAATGGACACCCATAGTGATCTTACAGAACAGGGAAGAACGCCCCTGGGAGTTTCTGAAACCATTTATAGAAGTAGAACGTCCCGTCTCTCCCCTTTAGCTAACGGTGTTGTCCTATTTTGATTAAAAAGATGCTTCAGCCAGACTACGTGCCTCTTTGTAAAAGTATGATTTCATCCTTAGCCTTTAGGATCAGACCTAGAAAACTATCCCCACACTAAGGCGTTTATCTCTGTCTCCCTATGAATATTCCCCAAACTCTGCCTGCAGAGAAGAAAGCAAGGATGCAGGTGTCCTGTGTCCTACCACCTAGAGACGATCATCAGCTCGGTCTCTGGTTATGTTCTTTATGTATGATTTTTGAAGATCAACCACCAAATGGTAAATAAACATAATGAACAAATGGGTAGCGTTATTTTTCATGGTGTGGCATTTAAAAAAAAATACCACTAAGCTTTCTGATTTGCTTTGAATGTTTACAACATTTTTTTGGTGGAGAGTGTGGTGTGTTTGGGGAATGTGTATTCAAAGACTATTACCAAGTGAACTAGGCAATGGAAATTGCATGCCTGCATGTTCACTGCCTATCTCCAAAGGAAATGTGGTACAGAACCATCCACGCAAGGCAACTAAATTAGCCGTGATGGAATGGTAGCAACTAAATATGTGGTAAAATCCCTAGCAACATTTATTTTTGATTTGGGCTAATATTGCAGAACTAGTTACTATGAGTCATTTTCATATTTATTTGCTTTAAATAAGGGAACATAGAAAAGCTCCTGGAGTATGGAGGAAAGTTCCTGACTTTCTGTGCTGTGTAATAATGATTTCCACAAGCAGACTTCAAGTGATTATTTCTCTGTAACCATTTGCTTCTCCATATTGCTTTGCTGTAGCTCCCTGTTATAATGTTATAAAATATCCTTGTATCGTTACAATCAGAAATTTGTTCCAACATCTGGATTTCTTGGACAGTTGCCTGAGACCACTCACCACTCATGCAAGAGCCACCTCACCACCACCTCAAACACATATCTAGTCCTAGTCAGGGATTGTGAGACTCCCAGTGCTGAGAGTCTCCCTGGGCTACAGTCATGAGATTAAAGGGAGTGAGGTGAGTCTAGTGAGAAAATTGACAGCCTTTGTTATTCTGATCTACACCTTCTTTGTTTGGACTTGCTGGAAATCTGTGTTCCCAGGCTCAGAAAAAGAACCCATGCTTATTTCATTAAAGCAACAAGTAGAAAACTGGAAAACCATGCAGCCAGGTGCTTTGTCTACACAATCCCATATGACCAGTTTGAGTAATTGTTGTTACTATGTTGATTTCTTTCTTTTTAATGCTTTTCCCCTATTATATAAAAAGAGTGTATATTCATGTGGAGCAAACAATGTCTAAAAGTAAAGATGCGGAAATTTAAAAAAATCCTATATTTGTTAACATCTGCTCTTTATATACTATTTTGTAACCTATTATTTTTGAACCTTAGGAAATCGAGTGTTCATGGTAAGAGTTGGGCTGCTAATGCCGCTTTCTACTCACGGGGAGAGTTGCTGCCTCAGAAACCCACAGGCGACGCTCCCCTGTCCATTAGCTTTGCAGGAATCAGAATGGATTTGCTGGCAATGAGTGAGAGGAGTCATCACTGACCCGAAGGGCAGGGGGTTTTCTAATCTAAACAGCAACAAAAGCTCATGATTCCCTTTCTAAGTTATTAAATATGATTTTACAGTAGCACATAGTAGCACAATTTTCTTTTATCTGTCCCCTATCACTGTACAACTAGATGGCTTCTAATTTTAAGTTATGAATACATTAAAAATGGTGATTACTCATGTACATACATTTTTGTGCACATGGATGAATTTTTGCCTGAGTAATTTTGATGCAATTGTTAGTATTTGTGCCTAACCTAAGAGAACGTCAAGCAATTTGCTAGAAAATGATTTGTGTTCTTTCAGGCCAGTGGGACAAAAAACAGCACAATATCTTTGAGTGGTAAAAATGGACTGTGTGTGTGTGTGTAGTCCCTCACTAGCAAAAAGGGTTAAATGATCAACTACTAACTGCAGAGTTGTCAGTCAAACCCACTCCGACACAACTCAAAAGACTGACCAGAGAGTGTGCTGCTGACACTTTGCAGCTTTGGAAGCCCTCGCGGCGGTTCTGCTCTGCACCAGAGGTTCCAGCCAGAGTGGACATGCCTTCATCGCAACTAACAAATTGTAGATATGTATATACATACAATTTAATGGGGTAAATATATTGTACCCATATATACTTTACATGCAATTATATACAATTTAGATAGGGTATATGTATATTATATATAATTGTGTAATATTTAGCTCCTAGAAAACTTAAAATTCTATAGTAATTCATATAAGGGGGCTTCACATATAAGTTCATGGGAAAATTCCACTGTGTGTTAGCTCAATGTTCCTGTGAACTTCTCGAAGCCTCTGTTATATTCATTGAAGTGTGTTTACATATATAAACTCTATTTTACAGAAAAAGTTACATAATCTGTGCGCTCAGTTGAAGAGGAAAGATAGGAACAGCTCCTGGCTCCTTGTTTTGTGCTAGGCTTTGCGTGTTTTATTTCACTATGGTAAAATTTACACAGATGATGTAGATTTGATGAACACATTGCTGTTGATTGCTGTAGTCAGCACTCAGTCATTTAAAACCACCAGTTGCTCTGCAGGAGAAAGAGGAAGGCTTTGGACCCCAATGAAGGCTACAGTCTGAGAACTCACGGGGCAATCTGACGCTGGTCTATAGGGTTTCTGTGGGTCAGCATTAACTCCATGGCTGTTTGGAGTGAGTGTATTGATTCAATTCAGGGATAAATTCTCAGTAAAGCATATTGACACAGGGTCTACAACAATGGGCTCAAACACAGGACTGATTGTTTGAATGGTGGAAGTTCCAGCAGTGTTTTATCTGTTTCACACAGGGTCAGTATGGGGTGAACCCAATTCAGCAGCACCTAGCAGTAACAGCAAGAGAATCGTCTACAACCTCTGTGTTCTTTAGGACTATCATTCAAGAATCTCTTTTTGGTGGGAAGTAAGCAACTTATACTTTATCTTCACCCCTTATACAGAGCTTTGAAGGAGATTGAATCTATACTGACTGTTTATTCTGAAGAAGACTACCTCTCATGGATTTCAAATATATATGTTTATGTAAAATAAATCATGTAATTGGCATTATGTGTTTGTAGAGACTAGGTTGTCTGAAGATATAATCCATTATGGAAAAGATCAAACAGTCTTATTAAATAGAGAAGGTGATAATTGGAGTAAATGTTAGTGATGGTTTTTCTTATCTGAGACTAGAATAGATGAAAATGGGATCAAAGATTACGTCCACAATATTAAATTTTAGTTTCACAATATTTCTATTAATCTGGAAGATTGTCCAATAGTATTCATGGAATACTCTGTCAAGTGGCATTTTGAGTGGGGCAACCTTGAGGGAATTGTTTGTTCACTGCAGAGCTGCGCCATTGGGATTATTCCAAGGAAGGACAGACTCAGTCGTTTGAGGCCTGATTGAGCTCTGTTGGGACAAAAAGTTAGAAGTATGTGAGGTATAAAAGTATTTGAAGTTTATTTTTTCAAGATTCTATGTGACTATCAATAGCCTTTTAGTAATTAAAGCATCCTCTAATTTCTCTGAAGGCTCTCTGACTGATATAGACTGAAAAACATTGTTCGCTATCCCTTTGACATTACACAGTGATAGGCAGATCACCCTGGCTCAGAGAAATGATATATAGGCTAAAAACTCAGACCAAACTCACTGTCATCAAATCAATTCTGACTCATAGTGAACCTACAGGACAGGGTAGAATGGGTTTCCTAGACTGGCAGAGGAAGGGTCCATAGGCACAATTATCCAGTGATAAAATATAAAGATTATTGTAAAGTCATAGAAGATAGGAAAGATTGTAGAGAGAATAAAACAAAGGAGTCAGACACATTTTATAGCAGCATGCTCACCTCAGCCCCTCTTGATGGTCCATATGGAGGTGGGAGAAGAGAGAGGGTCTTTACCAACTTGGGATATTTATAGGTAGCTATAGGCATACATATTCAGTAGTTATGTAAGTCACAAGGTGGGTGGTAACTAGAGTAAGGTCCCTGAGCTCACAGTGAGGAAACCTAATACCTGCAATGGGGGAAGGGATGAGGGGGGCTGGGTGACACAGTGGGAAGAGATATAACAAAAGGATGTCTGCTTCTATAGGAAGATAAAATCAACCATGTGCTCACTTTAAGGCAGCACAGCTGTGAGGGGAGAATCTATGGGAATGATATTTGAAGCACGATAATGTACTTGGACTTCATCTCTAACTTACCAAAGTAGTGACTTTTCTACTGTGGAATACTAGCTTTCCAGATTCCCTCTGTTATAAGTAGGAAATATAGTCCTTGTGTTAGTCTGGGTACTTTAGAGAAACAAATCCACAGGAACTCATGTATAAGACAGAGTTGTATATAAAGGTTAACTGCACATCAAGAAAACATCCCAACCCAGTGCTGCCCAAGCCCACAAGTCCAACATTAACCCACATGTCCATCACCAATCCACAAAATCCTCCTCCATCTCACAAAGCACACACTATGATGCTGACTGGAGGGGGAAAGCCGAATCAGTGAGCATACAAGCATCTCAGCACTGGCAGGGGTCTCCACACAGCTGCTCCAGCAGCCAGGGCTGCATTGGGTAGGTCCATGCGGCTTGCAGGAAATAAGCAGAGAACTGGCTAAGGCAACTGCACCCTGGTCTGACCATCAGAAAGCAAGAGAACTCGAAAGGGGAGGCTGACTGATCCATTTATCTCTCTGCCCTTCAATTAACCCCACATGTGTTTATTGGCCAGGTTGGCACAATAAACTTCAACTCAGTCATAGTCATATTTCCATCAGTGTTAGTCTCCCACACTAGACTAATTCTTTGCAGGAGTAGCTGGTGGTTTTGAACTGCTGACATGCCGTTAGCAGCCTAATGTGTAACTCCTATGCCACCAGGGCAACTGTGATAAATTGTTTCAGTGCAAGTAACCATAGCAATGATGAAAATAGGAAACTTTCTTTGAACTGAATCATGGCATGCATGACTCAGGTGTGCAGGTCCATGAAGATGGATCAATAGTAACGAGAATAAACAGGAAAGACCATGTCTTCAGATTTATCAGATGTTCTTGCATGCATCCTCCTAAATCTGCCAAAACATGTGTACAACTGAAATGGTGCACTGTGCAGTGGTAACCTCTGGGCAATTTTCACCAAGTTAATCATGCTTTTAGCTCTGTATATTGTTAGGATATCTCTCTATATGCCAGTTTATTTGTTTTTCACTGGTCCAACCTGGGAGTCTTATAATTCTGCTTATTGCCATTGGAGTTAAAAATAAAATAAAATATCAAAAGCTGGCATTGCTCTAAGGGACACTGGTTATTATATCAGACCACTGCTTTCAGGGTAACAAAAGACTGCAATTTTAGCTTAGTAATTACATATGTGCCATTTTAATTAAACCAGCTAATATTCTCTCAGTGCCCATTAGAGCATAAAGCCAGGATGTCCTAGGAAGGGTGAAAGCGTGCCTCCAAAGAAGGGGTAGAATGTGATACTGAAGGGGGTCAGCAGTATCGTCATTGGATCAAAAAAGCTTAGGTAATTTATGACGAACTGCAGTTTGAGAGTTGTCTTATTCTAGACACAGAACTGAACCAATCTTATCTGGTATCAGTTACAAAGCTATACGAGAAAAGCACTTACCAACAAAGCAAGTCTCAATTCGTATTTGGACAAATTCTTGTAAATGGTGGTCCTGAAGTGGAGAGGCTAAATGCATTTATGCCTAGAAAATTAAACCTTTGATCTGCTTTAGCTGAGCCAAACAGCCCACAAATACATATTATGCTCTAAAGAGCCTTGTATGCCTCTATTCCCAATCAGCAGAAATGCATCTGGAAAGTTATGCAAAAGATAGAAAGTGAGCATGAATTATTCTCTTTGTGTCCTGAGAGTTTTTGCACATTGGCTATTTTGTTCTACTTCTGTGGGGAAAAAGAAAACGGTTTCTTCCCAGAATTTTATACAAAAATGAAAGTTGGGATTGGCTATCATTCCTGTCAATCATCTGAAATACATAGAAGGAAGTGGGTCATCTAGCCCTTAGGGGAAGAGAGCCCCAACGGAACTTGGGTCACTTTGTGTCTGTCTTTCACTACATTAACTTTTTTGATGTGATTCTGAAAGACAAACCTCCCAACAGCAAAATGGTGTGGTTAATTCAGTGTGAGAATTATATGATTCATATTCAGTCTGGAACAGAAGCAGAAAGGACTTGTAGAAAATTCTTTTGTCTCATCTTGGAGTTTGAATTTTTCCCTCAATGCCTTATGAAATGAGGTGATTAATTAATTGAAAGACTAACAATAAGAAGCAAATCTGCCCTGATGTTTGGCCAAGAACTCCCTTAAACCTTTCCAACAATCTGGCAAGGTAGGCCTTATAACATCATCCTTTTGCAAACAAGGAAGTTGAGATTTAGAAAGCCCAGACAACTCTTTCCCTATCACCCTGCAGGGAGGCAGGAAAACCTGAATCTTGTGTGCTGGCTCTGTTTCGTGCCTTTTCAAATGAAGACGGAGAGTGACTGGAGATGTGAAAAACACGAAGACAAAGCATGTGAATTGCATTGATTAAGCATAATAGATGATTTTAAAGCTGTAGGTCTTTTAAAACATATGTCATTGTCAGAAAGCCCCAGCCCTCTTAAACGCAGAGAGTGTTTTTCTTTCAAAACAAGGAAGAAGCCATGTTTTGACTAGAGAGAGAACTCCAAGGTTGTTTCCCTCCTCTACCGTAAATCAAGATGGTGATACCTCCGGAGAATAAGGGTATACAGTGGCAAATTGCTGCCTGAATTGCTGAAATAAATGTGAAGTTGTTTAGCTTTCTGGACTGGACTGGTTTTGGGTCCCAAGAGCCAAATTCTGGCTGTGCAAACCCATCAGACTTTGGCCAGCCATAAACCTTTTGCTACTGATGTGAACAAAGGGCTACACAATTCAGGAAACTGTCTTTGGAATCAGCTTCAGAAATCCTTTCTGAGGCAGACAAGATAATTACTCTCCTTGCTTCCCAATCAGCCATACCCGATCATTTAAAAAAACTAACAACAACAACAACAAAAAATGCTATCGATTATATTGCAAACTTTCTGAATGGTCCAAAGTGGTTTCTCATTATTTTTATCTCAGGAAAAAGGAAGGCTCCCATGGTAGCATTAACTGCCACTACAAGACAGGCAGTTCGCACCTACCAGTCTCTCTCCTGGAGAAAGAGGAGACTGTCTCCCCCGTCATAAAGAGTCATTGTCTCAGCACCGTATGTATGGTCACTATAGTTGGAAACACTGAAAGGCAATGAGTTTTGGTGTAGAAAACACAAGACCTTCAAAAGAAAAATATCCAAACTACTAATAAACTTTGAAATCTATTGATGTGCTTTTCCTTGATTATTTATTGGAGCTTGCTGACGTAGTGGCTGCACCTTGGGATGCTAACGGCAAGGTCGGTTGTTTGAAACCACCAGCCAATCCTGGGGAGGAAGATGGGGCTTTCTACTCCTGTAAAGAGTAAATCTCAGAAACTCACAGGGCCAGTTCGACCCTGTCCTATCGGGTGCTTTGAGTCAGCATTGACTCAATGGTAGAGCCTTTGTTCTTTTGGCTTTATCTTTTTAAATAAAACGGGCCATTCAACATTTGTCCTTTGTGATCGACTTATTTTACTCAGCACTGCGTCTTGCAACTCCATCATATTGTAGCATAGCCAGACTTCATTTCTCCTACTGGTTGAGTCGTATTCCATTGTATGTATTACATTTTGTTTATCTATTTATCTGTTGACGGGCATTTAGTTTGCTTCCACTTTTCGCTATTTTGAATAGTGCTTTAAAGTTTATTAATGATTAACACGGTAGAAGGAGGCTAAGGGTGTTATCGCATTAAGGGTAAAGGTGCACAGCCTGTTTTTGTAATTACAGTCAATAAATCCCACACCTGCAAAAAGTTGAATTGGTCAAAGTGTTGTGATAGGTATATTTACAACAATAAGAACAAAACAAAAAGCATAGATGCTGAGCTGTTTAGGTACAGCCAAAGTTTTATGACATGCCATTTCTTGGGGGATTAAGATCTCAGTTTCATGGGAATTCCCAGTTAATTCATGTAATAACACATTTAAAGCTTGTGTTCTAACCTGCTAGTTTGTCATGTAGTACCTGCCATCTTACCAGCTCCAATTAATGGCACCCCAGAAGGGAGCATTGCTCGTTCTGCACCATCTTGGTGCTCAAGATCTGGGGCCTCTTCTTCCAATGTTATAACGGACAGCGTCATATGAGATCCATCTAGTTTTCATTGGCTGCCTTTCAGAAGTAGATCTTCAGGTCTTTCTCCCCAGCAAACCTTATTCTGGAAGCTCTGCTGAAATTGATCCTCCATGGGTGAGTCTGCAGGAAATTGAGATATCAGTGGCATAGTTTCCAGTAGCATAGCAACATGTCATCCACCATCAAACAATAAGCTGACCAATGAGTGGTCCAGTAGAATTATACTCTACAGTCAATAGAACAAAACTGAAGTGCACAGGCTAAAGGATGATAGTGTATATGCATGTTTCCACGTAACTGACACCGAAATCAAGTACAGCAACGTTGGGTATTGGAATATGACCACTAATAACAGGCACAAGAAGATCTCTTCAGCGACTACAGGAGAGGTTCCACTAGGGGGGATGGCCTGCACTTCCTGGAAGCAAGAAAATCAACTAAAAAGCTAAGTAGACCAAAAGTTTTTCGAGTGAGAAAGCAGGAACACCTGCTGACAGACTTCCCTTTACCGCTGAGCAGCTGCACAAGCCGCTTCTGTGAGCCCCTTTCCTCCCTGGCAGAGCTGAATTTTCCCAGCCCCCGAGGCACCCTAGCCAGAAAGACCTCTTCCCTCATTAGCTTCTGGAGGCCCTACATGGATAACAGACCACCTGGGCAGCTTAGTGTATTCAAACATTTGAATTATGGTGCTGGTGAAGAATATTGGACTTGATTGCCAAAAAGAACCCCCCCAAATTGTCTTAGATAGGTGTAACAAGGCAAGGATGTTAAGACTTTATGTTAAGTGCTTTAGAGATGTTAGCAGGAGAAAGCAGTCCTTGGGGAAACTTATCATACTTGGTAAAGTAGAGAGACAGTGAAGTAGAGGAAGCCCCTTGACAAGGTGGATTGACACAGTGGCTGCAAGAATAGGCGCAAACAGAGGAACAATTGTGAGGATGGCACAGGGACAGGAAGTTTAACTTTCTGTTGTACACAGTGTCTGTAGGAATTGGAACATCCTGGATGGCCCCTATCAACAACAGTGTAAGATATGCATTTAACTTCCTTCTTCTTCCTGTGGAGATCCAGTTGTTCAAAGACTACGGCTTGGAGAGATTAAACTTTTATTTTCATGAGCTACTTTGAATCCCTTGGAATTGAAATATCTCTATCTTCCTTCTTCCAATTTTCTCTAGAGATAGAAGATGATTCATTGATAACACTTTACTCCTGATTGGTGCATTCAGTGTTTGCACTGGAGTGAATTTCTGTAAGGCATTGTACCACGATCTTCTCTCTCTCATCTCTCACCTGCTGTATATGTCGATTAGATTCTTATCAAAATCGGAGACTGAGGAACAGTTTCTACCTTCCACGTGAGCAGACATGAGACCCAGGAAGTTTGGCAAAGACATATGATATTTTCAACTGTAGCTCATAAAACTCAGATATCTATAGCAACAGAATAAATTCAAATCTTATGGTCAGCAGTACCTGGGCTTGCATCTTGTCAGCACTACTCAGGATTTCATCATTAACTTGCCCCGATAATTACACGTTGGTGGGGTCAAGGTTGTGATTCTTAGTCAAGAAAACAAAATACCGTTAGCAGTTCTTTCCAGCTGTATGTTTTAGTGACTCCAGATGTGCAAATCACAGAAATGCTGGCAACAATGTGGTCTCCAAACAAAAAGGAAATGAAATATTCAGACTGTTTTCTAAACATTTCAAAGACCCTGGAAATCCAGCCAGCAATAAAGTCAATATTTATATTTTAACCTTTGCTTAATTTGAACAATTAGATTTTGCACCAAAGATAAAAGTCATTTGGAGTTGAATTTGTTCTTATGCTTCTACCTCTTATTGTTTTTTGTCTTTATTACATTTTTTTTTTTTGAAAACATTTAGAGGAATCAGGTATTTGATTTAAATGTTTTATTTTCAAAAGAAGCATCTTTATTTCCTGAGAACCCCTGGCTCAATGTTCTGCCCATAATATATTTGCTTTATTATGTGTGGCTTAATGGTCTTTTTATTCCATTATATTCAGTGAATATGAATCAAAATCAAGTCCTTGGCACAATTTTATAAATTCATGCTGGAATTGTGTTCTTTAATAAAACAATAACAGCGTACTACTCTAATAACAATGACTTCTAAATTTTAAAGTTTTGGACCTTATTACAAAATTATAATAATATTAATAATAATAAAGTTTAATTATAGCCCATGTTAAAATAAGAATACATGATCAATTCATAATTTGCATATCTGATCATTTTAGCTAGTGAAAGCATAAATGGCAGCAATAAATTAAGGGAAAAGGAAACACCACACTGTAGACTTCACTAAATTATTTTAGAAAGATCAACAAAAAGCCAGAAGTTAAAAATGTCCAGATTATCCAGTTTTCTAAACTACTGTACCACCTGATCATCTCTGACTTCAACCATTCCTCCTGTCCTCTGTACACTCTCTCCCATCCTTGGGTTTCGTAATTCTTTGCATTCTCCCACACAAGGCATGACCATCAGAGAAATGGTTCTGATAGCTGTGGAGTCTGACAAGTCCCAAATCCATGGGCCATGGATTGGGATGCTTCCCTGGACTCACATGGTTACATGGGCAGATGAACCCAAATCAGGTCACACAATAACTTGCTGGCTGATAAAACAGTAGAAGCTGGTGAATCAGGTCAAATGGTAGCCTGTTGGATCAAGTTCAAAGAACTAGATATCTCATGAGGACAAGCTAGGTGCAGGATCCAGAGAGTGGACTTTTCCAGAATATTAATATTTTAGATTCAGATGATATCCTTAAGGAAACTCTCCATGCTTATCCAAAGTGGTGCAGGGTGTGACTTGAATAAGGCAAGAAATGCCATGCCTATTGTATAAGGGTGGTGAATTGAGTCACATCCTCTGGTAAGGCAGTGATTCCAAATATATCCATCCCGAATCCTCCTCATTAACATAACAAACAACTCACTTCAATGGGACCATAACTGTAAGCATGTTCTTGTGAGGTGCCATGAAGTCATTTCTAATCCATAGCAACTCTAAGCACTACTCAGGCCTGCCTATAATTCCATAGTTCAAGCACATCAAGCAATATTGTATAATTGCTACCACAATCAGTTTCCAAACATTATTTTCCCTGGACTCCTTGACATCATCTTCCTTTTACCCTCTCCCCCACCCTGCCACCACCACCACTGTACCCTCCCTCCCACTAGAAACACTTATTCTACTTGCTACCCTTAAAGGTTCATCAATCCTGGGTTTCATATACAGAAAAAAAACGACACAAATTCAAGAAGGTGACCCCAATGACATATGAGATAAACCTAAATATGAACAAACAGAAAACAAAACAAAACAAAAATACAGAAAGTGTTGAAACCAGATCACATCCAGCATGCATCGGAGGGGAGATTAACTGACAAGGTTTGGTCAAAGTCACGTTTAACCCTTTGATCTTCTATAGTCATTTTTCTAGTGCACTCTGTTCAGTACCCCCTTCCTTCCATCTCTCTGTGAAGGACAGAGGGAGATCACCAGAAGTGTATTTCCTTTGTGCTTCCCACGGATGTATGTTGGGCTCCCACTGTCATCCATAACCTTCTGCAAACCAGAGTCTCACAATTCCGTGATACTGTTCCCTGCTATGATGATAGGATTTAGAATCTTTCGGTGACCGATGATGGTGTGCTTCTACCATGTGGATTTAGTTGACATCTCACTTAGGTGGATGCTTGTTTGGAGACAAGCTTTAAGACCCCAGCTGCTATTTTATCTAATAGTTGGGCAACATCTAATTTCTTCACCACACTTTGCTATGGAACCCATATCTTCTGTGTTCTCTTCCTGAGAGTGTTTCAAGCAAGGACATGATATAAGAAATAATTATTCTGAAATTGGAGCTAGGATTTCATGTGAGTCCAAAAACCAGTAGCCCAAGATACTACTGGATCTATGTTTTGTTTTGCCTTTGGCTCCCTTTCAAAACCTCCTTGTTAATTTATGGTAGAGAGTCTTCTTCTTGATCATGCCTGTGGGGCATAACAATCTTCGGTTAAGACTGCCTTTGATTAACCCTTGTTGCTAATTTTGAAAAGCCCCATTGAGAGAGGAATATTGGGCCAATGTAGGTTAACTTCATATCACAATATCTGAATTATTCACTTGTACAGAATCAATCCTCTCATAGCTGGACACTATTTACACAAACAATGGGTGTTAATTGTTAGGGGAAATTTACAATAATAATCACTAAGTATGCCAGTCACAGGTTTGCCAGAATAATACATATCTTAATGTAGCACATAGGTCAATGATGTAGCAAGAGCAGGTCTGTCTGCGTACCAACAGTTCCAAAATCTCGGTACAGCTGTCTTCTGCTTCCTTGGACACCATGTTCCAACTTACGTCTTCAGGATACAAGTGTGGCTGAGGTGGAGTTCAGTTCACCAGTGGAGTTTCTGTATCAGATCTCATCGATGCAGCCTCTGGACATGCTCTGCACCTTGGAGATCCAGGAATCGGTGTCCCTGCTTTCCATGGGACACCGTGGGTCCCCAGAAGCCCGGGTCAGTGCGGCCCGTTCAGTGATAGGGTCCTCAAAATCATTTTCATCATTCTTCAGCTACAACTGGAGGTCAGTCCCCCCACTTTTCTTACCAACAGGTGTGCCCCTCTGCTCCCCAGATGTGTCTGCTCCCTTTCCCCTCCCCTGGCTTGTGTTGTTTTTCCCATCAATAACTCTCATCCCTCTGATAGGGCTGTTTACCTGTCTGATAGGGACTTCATCATAGCTTTATATCACAGCCACTCAGTAGACAACAGCTCCTTCCCCTCTCTTGACTAATTGATCCCACCTGATGTGAGGCAGCCCCGGCAAAGTTACCTTCAAAATGCTTACATAGAGTGGATGGTATATGGTTTATTGGCACCAATCAAGCTCCTTATCAGACTGTCTGGGCAACCTGGGCAGCAGATTGGATGCCCTACGAGCCTGAGCTTCTGTCTATTCTGCTGCTTGCTCCTATCACAGTGGACTCATACAGTACTTGACTAACTTCACTCAGCATAATGTCTTCCAGATCCCTCCAGGTCTTGAGGTGTTTACGAGCCCACAACCAGTGAATTAGAGTTCCAATCTCACCACAACCTTTCCAATATTTTTTATTCTCATTTTTAAAAATTGGGCTACAATTAATTTTTTTTTAAATCGGGCTACAGTTATGGGTGTTAGATGGTATCTCATGGTTGTTTTGACTTGCATTTCCTGGATGACTAGTGAACAGGAGCATTTCCTTATGTGTTTGTCAGCCATTCGAGTGTCATCCTTTGCCAATCATCTGTTCAGATCATTTGCCCTCAATCTTATCGGGTTGTTAGTTTATTTCTTGTTGTAGGCGTGTGATATACTGTAGACTTTAGTAACGAGTCCTTTCTCCTGTATGCCGTTGCTCAGTATCTTTTCCCAATATGTGAGCTGTCTTTTAACTTTTTTAATGAAGTCTTTCAATGTACACAAGTGTTTTGTTTTTAATAGGCCCCACTCACAATTTTGTCTTCTACGGAGTGTACTTCCTTTGCTATCTCTGATAGCCCGTGTATTCCCTGCACTAGAGCACTTAGATTTGTCCCAAATTGATCATTTCATTGATAATCCTGATAACTGGGTTTTACATTTAGGTCTTTGATCCACCTTGAGTTTATTATTGTGCACGGGCTGAGATATGGATCTTGTTTAATTCTTCTGCAGGTGGATATGCAGTTTTTCCAGCACCATTTAATGAAGAGGGCATCTGCTTCCCATTTAATGCTTATTGGGCCTTTGTTAAAACTCAGTTGTCTGTATGCCGATGTTTTTATTTTGGTGTTTTCTGTCCTGATCCATTGGACCCTGTATCTGTCATTATACCAGTACCAAGCTGTTTGACAACTGTGGCTGTATAGTGAGTGGGTTTTGAGGTCAGGTAGGGCAAGACTACCTACTTTGTTCTTCTTTCAGGAGAGTCCTTTGCCTATCCTGGGCTTCTTTCCTCTCCATATGAAGCTGGTAATTGGTCTTTCTATTTTTTTAAAGAATAATGCTGGAAGTTGGATCAGGACGGCATTGAATTTGCAGATTGCTTTAGGAAGTATTGGCATTTTCACAATATCGTGTCTTCTGATCCACGAACATGGGATATTCTTCTATTTGTGTAGGTCCCATTTGGTTTCTTGTAATAATATCTGTGGTTTTCTTTGTACGGGTCTTTTATTTCTTTGGTTAGGTTTATTGCTAGATATTTCAGCTTTTGTATGGCTATTGTGAATGGTATTTGATATAGTTAAAGTTTATCGTGCCAACCTGGCCAATAAACACATGTGGGGTTAATTGAAGGGAGGAGATATAAATGGCTCAGTGAGCCTCGCTTTTCTAGTTCTCAGGTCTCTTGCTTTCTGATGGTCGGAACAGGGGGCAGCTGCCTTAGCCAGTTCCCTGCTGGCAAGGCTCACTTCCTGCAAGACATTCCCGAGGAGAAGCCGCATGGACCTACCCAGATGCAGCCCTGGGTGCTGGAGCAGCTGTGTGGAGAACCCTGCCAGCGCTGAGATGTTTACACCTTCACTGACTCGGCCTTTCCTCCTGAAGTCTGCATCATTGTGTGTATTTTGTTAGATGGAGAGGACTTTGTGGATTGGTGTCGGACACATGGGTTAATGTTGGACTGTGGGCTTGGGCAACATTGGGTTGGGATGTTTTGATGTGCACTTACCCTTAAGCGGGACAACATTGATAAAACTCATATCCTGGCGAAATAGCCACATGGCAGCAGAAAACCGTATACCCTAGCTTGTCGTGCATTCTTTCCAAAAATCGGGACTTTTTTAAAATGCCGCGGGACGTGGGAAAAATGGTTAAAAATCGGGACTGTCCCGCCAAAAGCGGGACGTCTGGTCACCTTACCTTTATACAAACTCTCTCTTATCCATGAGTTTCTGTGGATTTGTTTCTCTAAAGTACCCAGACTCCTCCTCCATCGTTTCTAGCAATCCTATTGTGGACACTCCAGGGTTCTTAATATATAAAATCATATCATCTACAAATAGTGAACGTTTCACTTTTTCTTTGCCCAATTGTATTCCCTGGATTTTTTGTTGTTGTCTTGAGGTACTAGCTAAGACTTTAGCACGGTGTTGAATATGAGTGGGGATAAGGGACATGCATGTTAGGTCCCTCTAGTCAGTGGACATATTTTCAGCTTTTTCCCATTGAATGTAATATTGGCTATTGGTTTTTCATACATGGCCTTTGTTGTGTTGAGGATTTTGCCTTCTAATCCTATCTTCTTGGGAGCTTTTATTAGGAATGGTTGTTAGATAGTATCAAATGATTTTTGTACACCTCCTTATCCTATTTCTTTTTAATGTGGTGGATGGGGTGAGTTGTTTTTGAATATTGACCCATCCCTGAATCCCTGGTACGAATTCCACTGGGTCATGATGTATTATTTTTTTGGATATGCTGTTGGATTCTATTAGCCAAGCTTTCGTTGTGAATTTGTGCATCAGTGTTCAGGAGGTAGCTCGGTCCGTAGTTCTCTATGCGTGTGGGGTCTTTGCTTGGTGTTGGTATCGGGGTTTTGCAGGCTTCATACAATGAGTTTGCTGTCCTTTTCTATATTCTGAAAGAGTTTATGTAAAATTGGTGTCAGCTCTTCTCTGAATACTTGGTAGAATTCTTCTGTGAAGCCATCTAGACCTGGGCCTTTTTCAGTTGGGAGTTTCCTGATGACTGTCTATTTCTTCTTGTATTATGGGTCTGTTCAAATTTATATCCACGTGCAGAAATTCAGAAAGAGCATGTTTTACTAGGTATCTTTCCATTTTATGCAAATTATAGAATCTGGTGGAATACAGTCTTTCATAATACTGTGTTATTAATCTTTTAATTTCATTTGGGTCTGTGGGGACTCCTCCTGGTTCATCTCTAATTCTGAATGTTGTCGTTTGCTCTTTCTTTTTCTTTGTTAAGTTTGCTAGCAGTTTGTTAATTGTGTTAATCTTTTCAAAGAATCAATTTTTTGTTTTGTTGATTTTTTCCCCATTATTTTTCTGTTTTCTAGTTCATTGATTCTGCTCTAATTTTTATGTTTTATTTTCTTTTGCTTTTGGGTTTATGCTGTTGAAGATGTTCTCGTTATTAGAGGTGTTGTGCTAAGGTGTGAATATATTTCCTCTTTTTTCATGTGTGCATTAATTACTATAAAGTAATAACTGCTTTTTCTGAGTCCTGTAGATTTTGGTATGTTGTGTTATCATTGTCATTAGTTTCTAGGACCTTATTTTTTTAAATCATTTTATCAGGGGCTCAAACAGCTCTTTCCACAATCCATATATACGTCCATTGTGTCAAGCATATTTCTACATATGTTGCCATCATCATTTTCAAAACATTTTCTTTCTACTTGAGCCCTTGGTATCAGCTCCTCATTTTTCTCCCCCCCCACCCTTTGTCCCTTATGAACACTTGATATTTTATAAATTATTATTATTGTTCAGATCATACACTGACTGCTATCTCCCTTCACCCACTTTTCTGCTGTCCATCCTCCTGGGAAGGGGTTATATGTAGATCATTGTGATCGGTTTCCCCTTGCTCCCCCACCCTCCCCTTCCCCTCCTGGTATCACTGCTCTCATAATTGGCCCTGAGAGGTTTATCTGTCCTGGATTCCCTGAGTCTCCAGCTCTTATCTGTACGCATGTACATCCTCTGGTCTAGCCGGATTTTTAAGGTAGAATTGGGGTCCTAATAGTGGCAAGGAGGAGTATTAAAGAACTAGAGGAAAGTTGTATGTTTCATCGGTGCTATACTGCACTTGTCTCTTCCTTGTGACCCTTCTGCAAGGGAGTGTCCAATTGTCTACAGATGGACTTTGGGTCACCACTCTGCACTCTCCTTCATTCACATTAGTATGATTTTTTGTTCTGGGTCTTTGATGCCTGATACCTGATCCCATTGACACCTCATGATCACACAGGCTGGTGTGCTTCTCCCATGTAGGCTTTGTTGCTTCTCCACTGGATGGCCTAGGAACTTCTTAATTCATCTCTTAGTTGGGTTATTACCCAGTTTTGTTTTGTTTTTGAGTAGTATGTTATAGTGTTTGTCTTTTTTTAAAAAATTCTTTCTATTGTTGATTTCCAGTTTTAT
This sequence comes from Echinops telfairi, assembly GCF_000313985.2. Taxonomy (NCBI): domain Eukaryota; kingdom Metazoa; phylum Chordata; class Mammalia; order Afrosoricida; family Tenrecidae; genus Echinops; species Echinops telfairi. The sequence goes on from NW_022103900.1 coordinate 26,316,300, forward strand.
AGCTCTTTGGTTGGAGAAGATGGTTTGAATCATCTCTATGTGTCTGCATTTTCTCAGGCTTGCTTTATGGCTCAGCATGTTGATGGTGTTAATCTATTTGTCCATTTCTTCTAGTTCATGAAAATTGTTGGAGTACAGCCTTTTATAGTATTATAATTATTTTTATTTAATTTGGATCTGTTTAGATCCAAATAAAATTGAAATAATCTTTAATTCTAGATATTTGCGTCTTCACTCTCTTTTCATTTGTTAAATTTGCCATGGCTTGTAAATTTTGTTAATCTTTTCAAAGAACCAGTTACTTGTCTTGTTTATTTTCTTTTTTCCGGTTTATTTATTTCTGCTTTAACCCTTATGACATTCTTTTCTTCTGGTGTTGGAGGATTTATGCTGTTATCCTTCTTCCAGTTGGTGGAGGCGCTGTGTTAAGGTGTTGATTTTGGAGTTCTCCTTTTTGGTCATGTGTGTGCCATTGCTATAAATTGCTCACAGTTAACTGCTTTTGGTGTATTTCAAAGCTTTTGGTATGTTGTTTTATCATTCTCATTTGTTTCCAAGAATTTCTTTGTTTAATCCCATATTTGATCTATTAAGCAGTCGTTTGCACTATTTAGTCTGCATCCTAATATGTGTGCTCTTCTAGAGGATGTACCATGTGCTGTCTTGCAGTTATTGAATGGAGTGCTGTGTACATGTCTAGGAGTTTAAGCTGATGGTGATGTTTAGCACTTCTCTTTCTTTAGTGAGTTTCATTCCTGATTATATCTTTCCTTAAAAGTGGTGTGTTGAAGTCTTCCACTACTATTGTTGAGCTGTTTATTTCTGTTTTCAACTGTGATATTTTGATTGATGTATTTCTAGGTTCTTTTATTTGATGTGTATATATTTATTAACCTTCCAAAGGGTTACCCTGCCAAAAAAAATAAAGTGGAATTTTTTTTCAAAGCTATGTACGTATTTATTTTATTTTTTTACAAAACCACCTTATCACTTTCAAAGTATTCTCCATTACACTTAATACATTTGTCAAATCTGTTATTCCATTCTTGGAAACATTTTTCAAACTCATCTGTTTGGATGGCTGACAGCACCTCCCTCGTTTTTTTCTTCACCTCTTCTATGCCATCAAATTGCTCTTCTTTTTCATGTTTCTCTTTGTGGAAACCAAAAGTCACACAGAGTGAGGTCAAGTGAGTCAGGTGTGTGGGGGCATGTTGTTTTTGCCAAAAACTAGCTCACGGAGATGACTGCATGAGGAGGTGCATTTCGTGGTGACAAACCAGGCCCCCAAAGGCCACAAATCAGGCCTTTTCTGTCACACATTGTTTTGCAATCTTTCCAGAATCTCTAAATAGAAAGCTGATTAACAGTCTGACCTGGTGGAACAAACTCCAAATGCACTACATTTGGCTGACATTTTTGTCTGTTTGGGAAGTTGATGGATGTGCAAAACAAGAGTTATCATCAATAAATATTTCACCTTTATTGAAACAAGAAAACCACTCATACACTTGGAGTTTTTTCCATGGCGCTGTCCTTATAAGCTGCGTTCAACATCACAACAGTTTCTGTGGCATTTTCCCCCAGCAGGAGACAAAATTTCACACTGTACGCTCTTCTCTTAAATCGGTCATCACAAAAATTGCGGTTTGAATGAACTGCTTTTATGAACAAACTTCACTGTGATGAGAGAGAACCTTCCCAGGAAATGCCATTGGGTGCACTAGCTCAGAGCAAGTTCCTTGATGCTTGCTTAGTGGAAAGAATTACTACTACTAAAGCTCCACTCATCAGAGGGTTTTTTCTGTTTTTTGGGGGGTTGGTGGAAGGATGGGGGGCTTAGTATATGTTCCTGGTATGTTGATCCTTTAATCACTATTTAGTATCCAGTTTTGTCTCATTCACCTTGAAATCTATTTTATTAGGTAATAATATTTCCACTCCTATCTTTTTAACCTGCAAGCCCTAGTAGTGTAGTGGTTAGACATCATGCTGCTAACTGTAAGGTTAACAGTTCGAAACCACCAGCCACACTGCATATGAAAGATATAGAACTTTCTACTCCCAGAAAGAATTGCAGGCTAGGAAATTCATAGAAGCAGTTCTACTCTGTTCTATAGAGTTGCCATGAGTTGGAATCAAATCGATGCTAGTTAGTTTTATTTGGAGTTTTATTGGTTTAGTAGAGTTGTTGCCATCCTTTGGAAGTTTTGCTGTGTGTACACACCTCTGTGGGGGAGTGAATCCTATGTAATATAGGGTGGGGGAGAAAATACCAAGGAAGGAGCAGGCTGGCGGTGGGTGGGGTGAAAGATGGAAAGTGGAGTGGAGAGAAATATCAAAAAGCTTTGTTTGGGTACGGAGAATGTCTACATCAAGCTTCCCACGCAGTCTCCTTTCCCCCCAGAGCCCAGCAAGGTCAGAGATTTGGCTGACTGAGCAGGGGAGGACCAGCTTGTGCCTGGGAGGCAGGGGTGCACCTAAGCGGTTAGTGCTACTGGTCACTGGTAAAGGGAAGTCTGTAAGCAGATGTTGCTGATCTCCTACTTTAAGAAACTTTGGTGAACTTAGCTTTTCAGTTCAATTTCTCAATTCCAGGGATTGTAGACTATCCTTGCTAGTGGAACCTCTCTGGTAGTTGCTAAGGAGGTCTTCCTGTGCTTGTTATCTGGTCACCAAATTCCCCTGTGCCCGACTCACTTTCCTTCATTTTCATTGCCATTTTTTCTAGGCTTCTACCTCTGTTCTTTGAGATTGCTTCCCAAGATGAAGGACCTTTGCATGCAAACCCTTATCTCATCCTCTGCTCCAATGAACCTAAGCTTAACAGCTGTTGGAAATGTCCCTAGGAAACAAACCCTCATCATAGGATGCTGGGTTGCACTCTCGCTGCAGAGTAAGTGGATCCCTGTCACTTCACACACATAAGCCAGCACAGCATATGGTGCTAGAAGTATCCATAGTGTTCAAATCAAGACCAAATGAAAGAGTCATGGCAGAGATTCCAAGCTGTCTGAGGTAAGATTAGGCTTTCTGCGGGAGATAAACACCCACTGTGAACACAGCATCTTTGGGAATCCTAGAGAGTGAGTTTCTGCCCAGTAGAAACTGGACTAGCCTACATGTTCCCTTAAGATCTACAAAGTCATGAAGTCAGGTCAATACAGCGGAATTCCATAACATAATAAGCATATTACATACCAGTGGGTTCCTAGCAAGCCTGGAGGACCTAAATAAGTTGTAGAAGAGATGCTCTTTCTCTTTTGCCAGCTCCCTTTGTTTTATTAATGTTTTCTCTTATCATAAACCTCTGGTCTCATAGATTTTCACATGTCACCAACCAATGCAGAAAATACTTGGGCCTACCTGTATAGAAATGGGCACCTTTTTTGGTGCCGGTGCTAGTTAGATGTGGATCACATTTTCCTATCCCCTTCTCTTGGTTGGGGGTAATCACTTCCAAAAGAATCTACCTCTGTGCAAATTCTAGTCTCAAGCTGTGAATTTGAAGCTTTCTAGGACAAAAGGAGTGTCCCTGGTGGCATACTGGTTACTCAGTCTGCTGCTAACCATAGGTTCAGCAGTTTAAATCCACCACCTGCTCTCCCTCCCTCTCTCCTTGACTACCCTCCTCCCTCACTCTCTGACTGCCCCTTCTTCTCTCTCTGCTGCCTCCTTCTTTATCTCTACCTCCCCTTCTCCCTGATTGCCCCTCTCTCTCCATTCCCCCCTCTGCCCCAACCACTCTAAATATCTCCCCCTTCTCTTTGACTGACACCCCACCCCTTTCTCTCTGAACTGCTTTACCCCCTCTCTCTAATCCCTCTTGCCCCTCCCTCTCTCTGTATTCTTGCCCTCTTTGTCTCCCTGCTCCCCTTCTCTCTGACTGCCCCTCCCTCCCTCTATCCCTCTCTCTCCTGCCCTGCTTTCTGTCCATGGGGGGCAGGGGGGGGGGTGAAATCCACCAGCTGCTCTGGAGAGAAAGACAGGGATTTCTACTCTCATAAAGAGTCACAGTTTCAGAAACTCACAGGACAGTGCTACCCTGTCTTGTAGGGTCACTTGAGTCGGCATCGACTCAGTAGTGAATGAGAATTGAGAGTATGGTAATAGCCAACAAGAAAAACGGAGGGGAAAAGGAAAAAAGAAGAGGAGAGAGGTTAAAATGGATTAAACACAATAAAAATGCATTTCTTTCCCACATGAGACTGGCTAGAATACTCCCATCATAGAGTGTCTGCCTTACACAGCAATTCTGAACTAAGGGCCGAGAACAGCACTGCCACTCTGAACATTTGGCTTTGTGACAGTTTCTGGTCACTGTCATTTCAGTATGGAGGAGGGAAGAGCGACCCTCTAGGGCCAGATAGAATCTCTTAAATAAGGGAGGCCAAAGTGCCATATGGAATTCCTACTCATTTTCCATCAGTAAGAGTTGCGTGGCCACAGTAATTGCAAGGGGAGGTAGATGCTCAGTGTCTAGATGAATTTGGATAGAAACTAGCAGTCGTTGCCAAGCTGACCATATAGATACACTATTTTTTCCTCTGTGGCAGGTATAATCCTCGGTAATTTTTCTACCAGTTTGTGTTTGTTTTTTTAATCACTTTTTAAAATCTCTTATCTCACTTCCTCCCTGTGTGCTTGGTTTCCATTCTTTCCCAACCCTGCCTCTGAACTTTGTTCTTGGGCAAATGTTATCCTTTTGATCTCAAATGCTTGATTAGATCTCATATGGTTGATGATTCAAAAGACCATGCACCCTTAGTGTTATTATTCACCTGTAAAACATTCTATTGTCTGACTGAACATGGAGCTCCAGGATCTAAAGGCTAAGAGCTGCAGTCTCAGGGGTTCCTCCAATTTCTAGCTAACCTGTAAGTCTGTTTTTGTTTTTGTTTACGATTTTGAGTTTGGTCCAACTTAGATATCATTTTTGATTCTGTTTTTTTCAGTGTTTAAGGTTAGTAATTTGCCTCAAAAGTGATACACAATTATTAAGTGGGTTATATTTCTTGGACTCCAAAAGATATGCTCCTTCCACTATATTGTATTAACTATCCAGTATTATCACCTATATTATACTTTCCAGTATGGCATATTTAAGACCCAAAGAATATATTTAATATACTACTTGTTGTTGTTTATAGAGATTTTTGGTACACTTGCCTCATAACAAACTCGTGTGCAGAACAGAAGTGTTCCATCGAATTTTTAGGCTATGCCCTTTCTGAAATAGATCACCAGGCCTGTCTCCTGCGAAGTCTTTGAGGAGGTTTGAACTGCAGCTAACATTTGAGCTAACCTTTGAGAGCCTAACCATTTGTGCTTCCCAGGATTCCTGTAAAGGGCAACAGGGGATATACATTGGAAACATTTTAGCCCAAATTCACAAGATTAAAATGTTTGTGCTTAAAGTTGTAGATCTTACTAAGAAAACAACCAACTATTAGGAAGGCAATATGACTTGTCGATTTGAGAGGATCAGAAACCTGCAGGGCAGTAAAATAAAAGAGGGAAAGTGTATAACACCAGAAGAAAAGTTGGTTGTCATCTAAACTATTTTCAAATTCTGCTCCATGGAATCTCAGAAGTACATAATTTCACTTCAAAATATATCATGGAGTCAGAACAAGTTGTAACATGTGGATATTTGGATCCCCTTTGTGTTCACTGTAGCATTTCTACTGCTCTGTTCTAAAGGGTGCGTCCCCACTTATGATGACATCACTAAAACATAAAGTTTACAAACCATACGTGTGGACAATTAGAAGGTTTTACACATACCAGATGGACAGAGCACGAGCCTGGAGTTCTCCAGGCTTTAGAAACAACTTAAAAATCAGGACACTGAGAGACTTCTTAGTAGTACCATGGATTCTGAGCACAACAATAAATTATTACTATGCACCTGGACAGTATGATCTTTCCTGTTATGAATTAACATAAAATTACCTTACCTATAGTGTTAAAGTAATATTCTCATCTAATAATGCAAACATAAATTTATTTGGAACAGGTCTATTCTTAAATCCAGGCTTTGACCTAGATTTGTAGGGTTGTGGGAATGAAAAGGTTCAGACAAATAATATTTAAAATTGGGATTCATCAAGAGTCTGAGTTGCCCATCTCTTCTTACAGTAAGAAGTCTGTTAGGGAGTTATATTTTTGGCACTGAACTATGCTAGACAGATGTGATTTGATTAGCCTGTAGGCCTAACGTGCTTAGAAAATGCTTGAGAAAGTAGAGGCAGGAGGTCTTTGATGTTTCCGGTGGTTATTGGGACACAGAATGTAATGCATTGCAAAGTGTGCCTGAGCGTCAAAGTGAAAGCTTGGTAGCAGGGAAGGATGCTTACAAAGTGGAATTCATTTTTCTAGGCCACCAAGCAGCTTAAAAGATTCCATTTAGATGCTGAGTTGTTTTCATGGCCTTAGAGTTATTAGAAGACAAATTTTAAGGTCATGTTGAGCTGTACAAGATTCAAGCTCATTTATTCTTTGGAAGTATTACAAGAGCTATAGCTTAACAACAGTATGAAAATGCTAAGTTTTCAGGTTTTATCAATGCTGGATTCTTTCCAAGGCCAGCTGCCCTTGTCCCCCCACCCCCCCCAATCCTCACACCCATGTCTCCCTTTACTTTCTATTTTGGATAAAGCTTTTCTCTAAACCAGGTGAGCCTTTATGGGCTAATTTTCCCTCTAATAAAACCAATTTACTGTCCACTGGCCTCTATAGACAATTATTCTATTCTGAACCATTTCCAAAGTTATTCATTTTCAAGCTGTGCTCTGAGCTACAAGGGATATATCCCTTCATGAAATGAAAATCTTGAATTAAAAAAAAATTCTGCCTCAAACGCAAACTATAAAACCAGAAAATATATATCTTACCACTCCTTGATAGCCCATGCCCACTCTCCCCAGTTGATGAGGAACATAAGAGGAGGCCATGTAGGAAATATTTGTTTGGTGAGCTCATGTTCTATCCTTGTTCCTGATTGTTATGAAGGGTTGGATGTAGGGGGATTCCATGAAATAAGGAGGGATTTACACTAAGTTTTACTAGTGTGATAGTTAGAATTTATCTCAACTAGACAAGCCTGGATGAAGGTAAGGGCTGTACCCACCTATCAATCATGTCAGAGTCTGATGACATCTCCTCAGAGGGTGGCCTTTTATAGGAGAGAGACGCCTCACGGAGCTGAATGTCCTTGTCCTATTGGATCTGGATCCTGGGTCTGGTTCATTAGTCTCCTATTCAGTCATCTGCCAATCCAGGAGTCAACAGCAGACTGCTGACCTCAGATTCATTTGGCCAAACTCGGATTCATTTACCTCTGCATCCACCAGCCTGTGGATCACCTACTTTATCAGCCTGTTTCCTGTTCATCAGCTTCCGCAGTTACGCATGTCAGAAAAGGCCTTCAATTTTTACTTGACCTACAGACTCGAACTGAGCCGGACTTACCTACTTCTGCAACTGTGTAAGGCATTTCTTGATGTAAATTCCTCTCTATATATACATATACATACAAATGTCATTAGTTTTGATTCTCTAGGGAACCCAATCTGATATCCCCCTCCCCCGCCCAAGGAGAAAAGTATCAGCTGAAAGAGCAAAGAAGATATCACAAAAGGTAGGGTGATAGACATATATTTGAGACTAAAGAGAAGTTGTGAGGCCTTTCTGTAACATGAAACCTGGAGAGTTAGAGAGGGAAATAACAGGAGTGGAAAGGAAGGCAAGTTCAACCAATTTACATGGGTTCCTGTTTAAGAAACCTCTTCTTTTTGGCTGAATCCTTGGCTCTCAAGTTCAGCTTCCCACCAGTACTTCTCAAAAGCTGGACCTTGTGAAAATTCAGGTTCTGATTCTAGGCAACCTGGGGTGGAGGACCCTGAGATTCTGCATTTCTAATAGGCTCTCAGGTGTGCTACAAGGCTGGGGACTGAACTTTAGAGTACCAAGATCACAGTCACGGCTTCTCTTTTCTTGGCGTTCTTTACAGAGATGCAATTGTAACATGTCAAGTCAGTGTTTTAAAAGGAATGGTGTTGTGGTTAGTGGCTGTCCACTCGGTTTCCTTTCCTGGTGACCCAGGGTGTTACGGAGTATGGCTCCACAGGGTTGGCTCGGCTGTAATCTCAAAGGAAACAGATGGCCGGGGCTTTCCTTCCATGATTTTAATTGAACCTCAAAGGGTACCTGAGAACCTTTCAGATCAGCAGTGAATACAACTATGTGCCACCTAAAGACCTTAGCATGGGCTCAAGCACAGGGACAGTTGTGAGAATGGCGTAGGACTGGGCAGTGTTTCCTGCTGTTGTGCATGATGTCTGGATGGGCCACAAACTAACCCAATGACACCTACAACCACAGCAAGGACCTTAAAAGGTATAATGCAACGTAAGTAATCTTCAGCAAATGTGCTCACCCTTCCTTAATGAGTCTTAGAAATGGTTCTTTATCAATCTGTTCCTAGCTACTCTAGTATTGGGCTCTACTCACAGTGACCCCAAATTCTGGCATGCCAATTTGCATCAGAATCAGACTATTGTCATCCATAGGATTTTCATTCACTGACTAATTGGAAGGAGATCCCCATACTTTCTTCCCAGTCTAATTCAATCTGGAATCTATGTAGCATCATAGAACAGGCAATCCCCTACTGACAGATGAATGGTGGCTGCATATATTGACTGGGAATTTTATTATAGATGGCAAGAATTCCACCCCTGAATTACCTACAAATACCCCCTTTCTTAGTCAACAGAAACTTGGTATTCTCTTATATAAGTAGATTATAATAATAATCTTATTATTATTATAATTATAATAGTCTTATTATTGAACATTTAATTAATATTTGATATTGTGAAACTGATGAAATGCACATTCTTAAATAATGTGTTATACCACAAATATGAATATTATTTTAGAGTATAAATAACAAGATATGAAAATGTTGGTTAAAGGAAATGTCAATATTTTACTTTCCATGGTAATTGACTTCCCTACAAACTCATTTACTGACTCATCAAAAATAAAACAAAACAAAACAGAAGAACCCTGCCATAGAGTTGATCCTGATTCATAGCAACCCTACATGACAAGGTTCCCATGGGTTTCTGAGATTGTAACTCTTCAGGGGAATAGAAAGCCTCGTCTTTTTCCTGGAGTGTGGCTGATAGTTTGGGGCTGATAGTTTTGAACTGATGACCTTGGCATTAGTAGCCCAAAAAATAAGCACTCTTTCACCAGGGGCTCTTCTACACATTCCCAAGGACATGCTGTATTATAAATATTATATAAGTGTATTAGAGATGGTGTGATGACTTTGTTCTTAAATCTTTTATGTGTTAAGAGATTTTCACATATTGAACCATCACTGCAATCCTGGTACGAGCTCCATTTATCATGCTAAATAATTGTTGTAATAAATGGCTCCACTTTATTTAGTTGGCAATGCTTACGCAGCCATAAATGGGGTGTTTTATATGCTTTCACTACACTATGCTCCCCATGTGGCTTTGGTGGTGGTGACCTCAGAAAACAAGTGTATAATTGTTTTCTACACAATAAACATCGAAGAATAAAATCAGAATTACTTATTTCTGAAAAAATGTAATAGATTGGCCAGTGAAAATATCTGGATCCTGTGCTTTTTATGATCCAAAGTCCTAGAGTTGGAAAACCCAAAAAGAACATGCTTAGCATATCTCACACACACACACACACACACACACACACACACACACACACAAACACACACTCAAGTTGCACTATTGAAAGATTCTACGGGAAACTTTTTGCATGAATGATGCAGGAAGCATCCACAAATGATGCAAAGTATACCCAGAATCACTGTACCCAAAAGATCTAGTCAGCATTCCATCATTTCAGGAGCCAGCAGACTTGCAAGAAACAAAGGTATCGAAGGTAGAAGTTCAATGTGCCCTGAAAGCATTTGCCAAAAAGGCTCCAGGAATTGATAGAATAGCACTTGAAATGTTCCAACATCAACCTTTGACTTTCTTTTCACCTTGTTTCCTTTACATCTTTCCCAGGACATTAGGAAATCCATCCTTTTTGTGAGGGAGCCCTGGTGGCACAGTGCTAAAGTACTTGGCTGTGAGCAAAAGCTCTCAGCTCCTCAGGAGAAAGACAGAACTGTCTACTTCTGTGAGGATGTGCCGCCTGGGCACCTCCTCCTGCCTCTTTTCCCAGGGCCTCTTCCTTTTTCCGTCCCTAGGCCCCCTGTGTAGGGTTTCCACGGAAAAGCTTCCTTCAGTTCACGGTTCTTTCCCTCTGCATCGCTCATTCTCTCTCGCTCCTTTGCTCGCGTTCACTCTCTCTCTCAATGCATTTTGGACTCAATTACTGCTCTTTCTTTTTGTAACCCCTGGTTGATCATTTATTTGCTCTTATCTTTATATTTGTCTCCTTTCATTTTTAAAATATTTATTTTGTTTTCAATTTACAATACTACCTAAGTTTGATACTTTATTTTTTTGTTCTGTGGTGCAAGACATTTTATTTTTTTGTGGTGAATAAAGATTTTGAAACTGCATAATGATACCAAGCTGGTACCAAAGGCTCAAGTAGAAAGCAAATGTTTTGAGAATGATGATGGCAACATATGTACAAATGTGCTTGACACCATGGATGGATGGATGGATTGTGATAAGAGTCATACATATAAATTAAAGTTGCATTCTGTCTTGACCTGTCAACCTCCTCCAATCTGCTTAGCAGATATGTACTGAGAGCCTCCTCTGAGTCTAGTAGTGTGCTAGATTGCAAAGATTAAAACAAAACAAAACAGAACAAAAGGAGTGAGATGTGGTTTCTTCCTTCCAATAGCAGACAGCTTAGTAGAAGCAGATCTACTGGCGAGGACCAGTATTATGAACTAAAGTTAAGTTCTTGGGTGCTGAGTTCTGACATCTTACTATTTCTTGCTGGTGTGCTAGCTGCTTGCCTTAGCAGTCACTTGCATACTATTACCATGGCCTCTTGATAGTTTATATCCTCTTGTTTAACTAGATCAGTCTTTATTCCACAATATCTGCCTCCTCCTACTTCGCTTAACCCTCCTATGACTGAATGTGCCAGAGATTATATCTACTACTTTAACATACTAGTTCTTTATGATCTTTTCTGATTATAAAAAAGGAACTCAGTAAAATGAGCACATGCGTTTTCTCATTCACAAAATATATGTGACATATTCCCCGAGGAGCTTTTACTTTATTTTATTTGAAGCATCGAACTCTGAATTTATAAGCCATTCTCCTTTCCAAAGAAAAGGATAGAAAAATGATTCCTAACATTCAAAAGGGGGCATAGTCTAAGATGATTAGTAAATTTGCCAATTTGAAACCCTGCCATTAAAACTAATTTTCCCAAAGAAAAGCAAATACAACAAATAGAGAACAACATTTCACCACAAAGTGGAAACACATGGCACTAATATAGATCTCAGGTGATTAAGTACACAAAATGGAGTTCTAGTGATAGCAGGGAGCTTCTACAAACATAAGGAAAAACTGAATTATCTTAATTTTTCCATGAGCTTGTTAAAGCCCCGTCATGAACATATAATTCAGTCATAAAGAGAAATGAAGTTCAGATATATTCTACAACACGGGTGAATCTTGAGAAAAGCATACTAACTGAAATAGGAGTCAGACACAAAAGACAATTGTGTATACTTCTATTTATGTGAAATACCTCGAATGGGTAAATGCCTAAAGGGTAAAGTGTATTAGTGGTTGTCAGGATCAGGGGAGTGAAATGTGGAGCTCAGAGTTGCTGTCTGGGATAATGACAGCTTTAGAAAAGGAGAGTAGTGATTGTTTCACAACCTAGTGAATGTAAATAATGTCACTCATTTGTGCACCCTAGATGGGTTAAGTGGCAAAAATGTTATTTTATTTATTTCACCACAGTTTTTTTTAAAGAGTGGGAAAATATACATCTCAACAATAATGACAAAAGCAAAACATAACTGGGTCCCTAATGAATTTAACCAATAATAGAAAGTGTTTGTTAAATAAAAGAATACCTAGGGCCTTTGGTACACTCAAAGCTCATTGTCTTGTGACAAAACAAGGTTCAAGAGTCTTCCTAATGCAAACTAATTGGTTTAGGTTTCTGCAGTCAGTTGCTGTTGTGAATAAGCATCTGAAGGAATTTATCCTGTTTTCTCCTCTTTCTCCTGTAGCATGATTCCCAGCATGCATCTCAGGGGTGGCATTTAAGGGAGACTCTAGTGTATTATACTATAAAGTAGAGAGGAAGTAGCACACTAACTAGACTCATGTTTTAAAACATGTCAGCATAAGTTTTGACCCATCGCCAGATATCCAGATGAAAACTGAATGAAAACGAAAAGAACTCTCCAGATGTTCTCCCTCAGCGAGTGCATAGGGAGTACCAGGCTTATTCTTTCTTTGGGGGAGTAGCTCAAACAACATAAGCGAATAAGGACCAGCGAAACAATAGGGTCAACAAAGACAGCGTTGAACTCTTAGCAGGAAGGGAAAAGAGCACATCAGATATTGGCTGATGAAGACGGCGTAGGTAATCACTAGAGCTGGTCTCTGTTTTACGTCTCCTGTATGTTAAGATGTGTTGGGTATGATAGACTAATATTTCAGCCAAATTTCTTATCCTTCTATGTTTCATGCTTTGGGTGTTCTGTTATGGGTTGAGTTGCTTTTGTTCGGTGCTATTGAATTGGCACTGAGTTACAGGGACTCAACATAAAACAGAAGGTGATACTGTGTCATTCTCACAATCTTTTGTATGTCCAGTTACTTATTGAAGCCACTGTGCCAATTTATCTTCCTCTCTTTGGGCCACCCTCTACCAAGAAGGATGCCTTTCCAGGTACTAGTCTCTAATACATGTCCAAAGTATAAGAGACAAAGTCATGCCAATCTTGCTTCTAAGGAGCACTGTAGATGTATTTTCTCTAAGACAGATTTGTTTGTTCTGGCAATTTATGATACTTTCAATGTTTCTCCCCAGTACCATTTAATGCAGAAATATTCTCAGGTCTTCCTTATTCATTCTCCAGATTTTACATGCATCCCAGTTGACTGGAAATACCAAGGTTTGGGTCAGACACACCCTAGTCCTAAAAGTGACTTCTTTGTTCTTCAGCATTTTAAAGAAGTATTGCCAGTAGATGTGCCTGATGCAATGATTGATTTGATTCCTTGACTGCTGCTTCCAAAAACATTGGCTGTAGATTCAAGTAAAACAACATCCTTGACAACTTCAATCTTTCCCCCAATTATCATGGTGCTGTTCCTAGGTCCAGTTGTGAGAATCTTTGTTTTCTTTACGCGGATTGTAATCCTTACTGAATGCTACCGTTTTGGGTCTCCATCAGTACATGCTTCAAGTCCTCCTCACTTTGAGCAAACAAGGTTGGGTCATCTGTATGTCATTGATTGTTGGTAAATCTTCCTTTAATCCTGATGCCACATTCTGCTCCATATTGTCAGATTCTCAGATTATTTTCTCGGCATACAGATTGAGTAAGTATGGCAAGAGGATGCAACCCTGAGGCACACCTTTTTTTTATTTGAGATCATGCACTATTCCCTTGCTCACTTAGAACTACTGGCTCTTGTTCCTGTATAGGTTCTGCATGAGAACAATAAAGTGTGATGAATGGAATTCCCATTCATAATAATGTTATACATAATTTGTTAAGATCTACACTGTTGAGTGCCTTTGCATAGGCAATAAAACACAAGTAAACATTTGTCTGGTATTCTCTGCTTTCAATCAAGACCCATCTCATTTCAGCAAGAACATCCTTTTTAACATGCTTTCTTTTGAATCCAGCTTAAATTTCTGGCAACTCCCTGTCAATGTTATACTCAAGTGTTTTCCAATATTTAGCAAAATGTTACTTGCATATGATATTAATGATATTGTTGGATAAGTTCCTTATTCTGTTGGCTTACCTTTCTTTGGCATGGTCTTACGGATCATATGGATCTCCTCCAGTCCGTTGACAGGTAGCTGTCTTCCAAATGTCTTGGCATTGACTAGTGAGTTTTTCCAGCACTGCATTAGTTTGTGGAAGCCCTGCCGTTGGTATTCTGTCCGTTTCTGAAGCTTTGTTTTTCACTACTGCCATTAGTACAGCTCGGATGACTTTCTTCAATACCATCAGTTCTTGATGATATGTTCCTTTTGAAATGGTTGAACATTGGTCAGTTCTTTTCGGTACAATGACTTTTTTGTATTCCTTTCATCGACTTTGTAGTTCTTGAATTTTTCAATATTTTGCTGATAGAAACCATCAATATTTCAATTTGACACAAAGTTTTGCTCAAGAAATGTTGAGGATGCTCTTCCATGTTGGCTTTCAAACCCAAGGTCTTTGAACATTTCATTATAATCCTTTGCTTTGTTTTCTCAAGCTATCCTTTGGAATATTTTGTCAAAGTATTTTATTTCATCATTTTCTCCATTTACTTTAGCTAATCGATGTTCAAGAGCAAGTTTCAGACTAGTCTTCTTTCACATGGACTTTGATCTTATAATTTTTTTCTTTCCTGACTTTTTAATGATCTTTTGCTTTATATATGCTATCCTTGATAGCATCCTATAGCTCATCTGGTCTTATGTCATTAGTGTTTAATATTTCAAATTTGTTCTTGAGATTGTCTTTAAATTCAGGTGGGATATACTAAAGGTAATATGGGTTGAGAGGTCTCCTTTCAAAACAATAGGTCAAAGTCCTAATCCCTGGTACTTGTGAACACAACCTTTTATGGAAATGGGAACTTGAAAGATATATTCAATATGATTTGTCAACACCAGAAGTCAACGGTATTTATTCTTTTCCAATCTTCCTTGCTCATTGTTTAGATTTTATATGGATCTCAGATGATTGAAAATACCACGGCATGGGTCAGGCACACCTAATACTCAAAGTAATATCTTTACTTTTAAACAATCAAAGAGATTGGTTGAAGCATATTTGCATAATGCAGTGCTTCCACTGCTATTTTTATGAGCAGTTTTTGTGAATTCAAGTAAATGAAGTCCTTGATAACTTTAATCTTTTCTCCCTTTATTATGATATTGCTTATTAGTTCAGTTTTGAGGACTTCTATTTTCTTTCATTGTAGTGCAATTCATACTGAAGACATGAATTCATAATTAATATCGTTAACCTTCATCAGGAAGTGCATCAAGTCCTCATCACTTTCAGCAAGCAAGGTGTGTATTCTGCTTAACCTAAGTTATTAATGACTTCAAACCTAATATCATATTTTTCTCAAATATTTGCTCAGCATGCAGATTAAATAAATATGGTGAAAGAATACAGCCCTGACACACACCTTTCCTGATTTTAAACCACAAAATATGTCTTTATTCATTTGAACCACTGCCTCTTGGCCTATGTACACGTTACACATGAGCATAATTAATTTTTCTGGAATTCCTATTCTTTGAAACATGAGCTATAAGTTATTAAAATCCACACAGTTGAAAGGCTTCACATCATAAAAGAAAACAAAAACATAGGTATGCATATTGCTCTTGTCACCTGTTTTCAGTTCAAATCCATCAGATATTTGCAGTAACATCCCTTGTTCCATGTCTTCTTCTGAATGTAGATTGAGTTTCTGGAAGTTGCCTATGAATGTACTCCTGCAATCATTTCATTATTTTCTTCAGCAAAATTTTATTTATATGTAGCATTAATGGTATTATCCAATGTCTTACAAGAGAAGTTCAAATTGAGAAAAATTATGCCATATTTATAAACACAATTTATACAATTTCTGTTAAATGTGGACATGATTTGAATGAACTTCTATGAAAGAGTATATAGTCTCATTATGAAATTTCTCAGAATTACTACAACAAAGCATTATTTTATATCATTTATCAGGAAATTGAATTGACTATATTTCTTATAGTTTTCCATTGTGAGAAATAATAGACACACTGCCAAAAATAAATTCATAACAGCATTTAGTCAGATAAAATAGTAACCTTTAGAATTTAGCCTGAGTTCTCATATTCAGACTTGCTAATACTATCCATCTGTAGAATATAGGCAGTATGAATCACTGAAATGATCCTATTGCGTCACCTAAATGTCAAAGGAAGAGAAGCTATTCTTTCATGTTAGACTTGGCATCCTTAAGCAGAGCAGTGGACCATTATAATTTAGAACAAGTTGATAAAATTAGGATTGAAGCCAAAATGAATTTGGAATCAATCTTCTGTTAACCAGAACATGTCTTGTACTTCATTAACTTGTGTTTTGTAGGGTTATTATACATGGTGTACACAGGCATAATTAGGGAAGTTGAGAAGTATTTGTTGAGGCCTTATTCTTACTATAGGGTTGCTATGAGTCGGTATGAACCCAATCAATGGTAGTGAGTTGTTTTTCCTTAGGGGGGATGGGGATCGGGGTAGTATTCTTACTAGGAACTGTGCTAAGTAATCAAATTTATCTCATTTGATTCTCAAAATAATTCTGTGATATATAAAACAGATTCTTCTGTAGATGTGATTACAATATGCTGATTTGGGCCCTGGCCCTGTGCCATGCATTAGTCCCTGGTAGTACAACCAGTTTGCTCTTGCCTACTAATTGAAATGTTGATGGTTCAAATCCACCAAGAGGTGCTACAAACAAAAGATTGGTAATCTACTTTTATAATTTCACAGGTACTGAAAATTGTATAGATAATTCCACATGTTTCACTCTGAAACATGTGGAATTGCTCTGAGTCCGAAGAATAGGGACATCTACCTGTTCTTTGATTTTTGTGGGCTCCAAGCAGTATCAATTAACTATGTATTAGAAATAGTTGGGGGTTCTTAAAAATAATTGTATCAAAGTCCCACTTCAGGTCATTTATCTTGGAACGTATGAGGGTGTGGCATCAGTACCAATATATATCTATATATCAATCTATGTATCTATCCATATTTAAGCTTTTCTGTATATTCAAAGAATGAGAGACAAGAAAGGTGAGGCTCACCGGGCCATTTAGCTCTCCGCCCTTCAATTAATCCCACTTGTGTTTATCAGCCAGGCTGGCACAATAAACTAACTATCTCAACAGACAACTATCCACCCTACTTTGATTGAATAAATAAAGAAATCTCAGACTTGTAAACAAATGTGATTTTTAATTCTACTGAGCACTACTACCTATTTTGTTGTCTATTTATTAGCAGCCATAACTGATATTTAAAATTTTTGTTGTATATTTAGGTTTTAAACATTATATATGCTAGAAAATATTTTTTCTATCTTTCTTTCATTTGGGGGGTGAGATTATAGAATGCAAATCTTGTTATCACATGAACCAGATGTCTCAGTTTGGTCAGAGTGCAAAGGAAACCTATGAAGATCAACAGTAAATCTTTCTCTATGCTCACAAACTGCTGAAAGAATTGGCCTAAAATGTGTTACTACTGCAGTAAGCCATGCTTGTAGATGTTAATGACTATATTTCAGTGATTACTGAGATAATATTTGTTGTTTAGGAGACAAAGAGACTTAGAGAGATTGCATTATATGACTTGCATTTTCCTTATCATGTAAATTTCTCTCAAAAGAAACCTAACTGCTTCAGGCAGAAGGAACTTTTCCCCTGAAACAAACCATATTTAATCACTTAGAACCTAATTGATGTCTTTTCTTCTGATCTCCATCACATTTTTTGTCTATGATCATTTTTAGAAATATGCATTTTAACTGGTTTCAAATTGTGCTATCCTGGATATAACTAATGTTGTTGTTATCAGGTACTGTTATGTGAATTCAACCCTGTATGTAAAAGAGCAAACCATAGCCACTACTGCGCTTCAAAATTGTTGTTATGTAGAAGCTCATCACTGCAGTCACCATGTCTCTTGTGGAAGCTCTTCCTCTTTTTCACGGACCTTCTCCTCAATTAGGTGCCCTAGTGGTGTAGGGGTTATGCAATGAGCTCTGATCCACATGGTTGGTAGTTCAGAACTACCAGCAGCTCTGTAGGGGAAAGACTGGACATTCTACTACTGCAAATAGTAAAAATCTCAGGTCAATATCGACTCAATGACAGCGAGTTTGATTTTTTGTTTCTTTATTTTTTTCCTTTAATAAGCATGATGTTCTTTTCCAGGCCCTTTCAGATAATTTGTTGGTATAACCATTCAACTTTTAATATCCTCATTTCATATTTCCCCAGCCACACTATAAGTTCCTTGAGAAGAGAGTCCATATTTTATATGGCATTCTAAATATCTCCAGCATCAAAGAAAAAATGAATACATTTTCAATAAATTAAAAATCAAGTAGTTTTATAGTTAGAAGTGTTTTTCTCCCATGTAGTGAAACATCAAATGCTGGGGAGCTGTTAGATGCCTTCATTGTTTATGTACCAACACCTGTATGGTGCTTACCAGGTACCAGTCGCCAAAATTAGCTCACAGAATATTTGCAACAACCCAATGAGATAAGTTCAATTACTTCATTTTATAGATGAAAAATGGAAGCACAGAGGAGATGCCAACAAGGAATAAACAGCAGATCCAGAACTTCGATCGAGGCAGAACGGCTCTGAGATGTGTGCTCTCATCCCTCACCCCCTGCTGTCCTCTTGGCCATACTGTGCTGACTCAGTTGCTCCTGACATCCCACTGGTTCCATTACCATGCTGTGGTGTGTTACATGTAGCTATGGCATTGGAAGTTATGTCACCGGTAATTCAAAGACCAGCCAACCAGGTCATTCCCGGTGGAAAGGTTTTAGTGAAACTTCTATACAAAAACATGCTAAAAATCCTGGCAATCTGCTTCTGAAAACGAATCAAAGAAAACTCAGTGGATTACAACAGAATACTGTCTCAAGTTGTGCTGGAAGGTGGGCACTCTACCTTTGAACTCACTCAAAACACACGATGAAGACAAAAACAAAGAAAATGTTCTAAAACTGATCGTGCTGATCATCGTACCATTCTTGTTGGTATATTGAACTATTGAATATTATGATATATGAATTATATGCGAATAAAACTGTTTTAAAACAAACAGTGATAGCATACTGATGATGGTAAGGATGGTGCAGGACCAGGCAATGCCCAATTATGTTACTATGGACTCATCATGAATCACACTCAAGTCAAGGACAACTAGTAATTTATCTTAGGTACCGTCAATTATGTATTGAATATGCTCTTATCTATACCATCAGCTCTGAAGTTGTCTTAGACTTATTGGTATTATGCACAATATCAGATACATTTGCAACAGCAGTTCGAATTCTCTTTTGTCCTCTGTCTTATTAAATTTTTATTAACAGTTGGCACTGTTGCCTTGATGTTCCTTAACCATGACAGTGCAGATTACAGTGCTGCAGTGTTCCTTTCTATTTGTTTAGTCTTTGAGAATAAATATTCTGATTCCTCGTTTTTAATCTCTTCTGGCTACATGCACGGTATTGATGCCTTTTTGCTGGGAAAACAGAACACTGAGAACTTCTATCTTGGCATCCGTTTCAAACCCCATAAAAGCAGACCTGCATCAGGCTCTTCCTGGTGCTTCATTGCAGCCAAGACGGGAAATCATTCTCATCATAGCCTCAGTGTGCTCCCAGAAGCCACTCAGGAGCTTCAGCCAAGCTGTCCTGAAGCGGAAGTTCACTCTGCCAGTGTGTGTCTATTCAAAGCCGCCTTTTCATATCTCCTTTCCTAAAAATAAAATAAAAGCCTATTGTAAAGACATTTCTGATTGAAGCAGAGGGATGATATCCTATGTAAATGTTGTTGACCTGTTCTCCTCTGCCTGCTGATCAGCCACAGGATGCCTTTCTCTACCCCCAATTACCAGAACATCTGTATAATGAAAATAGAGTTGATGTGAGTCAGGAAGAAAGAGGCTAAGGGCTGGGAGAGCTTTTGTGGAGAAAATCCTTTAATGTGGACCCCCTGTTGAGGGCGGAAGAGAGAAATGATCAAAAGGTTCAAAAGAGGCCCATCTCCTCTGAGAGAAGGAAGGCTGTTACAGTGAATTATCTGAGGACTGCGCAATGGCGTGGGGAGAAACAGAATGCCAGCACAATACCTCGTGTGTGAGGGCAGCCTACTTTGTTCAACACCACTGCATATGTATTTAGGGTCATCAGCTCTCACATCTATGTGGAAGAATGATAGGGTGAGTGTGAAGCTCTTGCCCACTCACACCTTATTCACGGTAGCCACTTAAACAGAGTTGTCTTCAATAATGGCCTATATGGACACTTTCAAGAATTGTCATGTTGCTTAAAATTGCTAACGGCAATGTATCTCTTTACTGAGAAAAACCTCTGCCCCCAAAGTTATGTGCACAGGACATAAAGTTGAGAATAGATGTGTCAATAGATGGTACTCACTCTGCGGACATTACTGAGCATATGTTACAACTGATAAATGAAGAGGGCCCAGTCTGTGCCCTCACAACAAATGTTTTAGAAAGACAAGAGACACAATCATACAACCATAATGCAAAGTCAAAAAAGTGCCCAAAGAAGCAACTGTTCTCCGCGTGGTACACAGTTGGACAAAGGGTATATATCTGAGCCTCAGCAGGTCAAGGAGGACTTCATGGAGGGTCAAGGTATGTGAATTCATTGTTAGTGAACATACCCATATAGGAAATTTCAGTCTAGAGAACTTATGTTATAAATGACTGGGACTCACTGCCAGTGAGTAAACGCTGACTCATAGCAACCTCTCGTGGGTTTCTAAGACTTGAACTGTATACAAAAGTGGAAAACCCAGTCCTTCTTCCATTGAGCAGCTAGTCGTTTTGAACTGCCAACCATGAGAATCGCAACCCAAGGCTTACCCACTAAACCACCAGGGTTGCTCATGTTACAAGTAGTTCAACGTATTACAGATAGCGCTCAGCATCTCGGCTGCTTTTATAATTCTAACAGGGAGACAATTATCCTGTTCCTAAATGTGGTTCCAACCATTTTTACCCAAACCTCAGCTATAAAAAGACTTCGACAGGGGCCAACAACATAATATCAATTTTCCAATTTGCAGTACTTAGACCAGCTATGTTCATCTCCCCTTATACTTAGTATTTTCTCACCTTACTTGAGATTTTATCATTACTTTTTGTAACAGCTCTTCTTTTTTACCTTACTGTTTCTGTTTAACACACACACACACACACACACACACACACACACACACACACACCTGGTTGAATATACCTAGAACTTATTCTTCTTTGCAATAGTTATGACATATGAAAATATATTAATAATGTATTATTAATGTTAATATATTAATGACATACTCTTATTAATGATATATAAAATAATTAAAATATATTGATACAATATATTAATTTTAATATGTTAACATATATTAATTAGGGAGGAAAATAACTAAGAGGGCTACTTTAATATCAAGAAGATTTTCTCAAGAAAAAAAGAATTGCTGTCATATTTCAATTTCCAAATGACTGTCGTCTTTTTCAGACAGCCCAAGCAATGGTCTACATTGTCATCATTGCTAAAATAGACCGGCACCCAAACCAGGAAAAATGGGGTGAGTTTAGAAAATAATAACTAGTGTGAGCATAACTCGTGATTCCAAAAGTCAATTACAGGGCACCGGTCTAAGGGCTTTACAGACATCATGATACTTAATGCTCAGGACGGCCCCAAGTGATAAATAGCATCATTATCACCCTCACTGCAGTGGAGAGGAACAAGCTACGGAAATGTGCTTGAAGTCAGGCAGCGAGGAGCCAGCAGAGTCAGCAAAGGACGCTGACAGGCAGCCAGTGACACAAGCCCTGTGCCCCCAGAGCTTCCTGGGGCGCCTTGGCCAGAGCTTCTCCTAAGAAAGGGTTACTGGGGGCAGCGCCAAGTGGCAGTCCTCCCCATTCCTCTGCTCTTGTCTTTGCTTTCAAGACAGATTTCGGTCAGGTGAGGGGCAGCATGCAGACCAGAGTCAGAGAAAACATTTGAACAGAAAGAGCAAGTTCATTGAAGGAGAGACTTTTGGCAAAGAACTCCAGTGGGGTCCTTCCCCCGTCTAGACTACCTGACCAAAGGTCAACGCAGACCTTAGATCTACTCGTGGCGGACCTCCCACCCTAGACTGGCGTTCTCGCGGGTCTTCTGCTGTTGGCTGATCCTCTGCAGTGTACCTCCTCTTTCCGGGTGTATGCACCCCAGCATGCCGGCACCCCCGCAAGCCAGATGTCGTGCTATGCTCTTGCCTCCGACCTCAAACTCAAGAGTCTGTTGCATCATTGTGAAGTTCGTGTGATCATCCTATCTTTCTTCCCGGAGGGCCATTTCCTTGTCTCCGGGTCTCTTCTATTGATAAAGAAATGTGTCATATTCTGCTCTTCCCTTCCTTTGTGCCGGTGGACTTCGTGGGGACAACGTCTCCACCTCCCTTTTGGGTTAGGTTCCTGAGAGGTTCCTCCCATCATAACCGCTTTGCTTCCTGCCAGCCTCTGACTAGCTAACAGAAGGGCCTGGAGGAAGCCTACTTCAAAATCCAGAGTATTTATTTCCTCGATAAGGGAGTTCACAGAATGATCCCAGTGATCTTACTCCTTTCTCAGGACTTCTGCTTAATATTGCAGTTTACTTTGTTTTTTTGCCTATACTGTTTTTATTATTTCAATTTACCTTTTTTTTTTGCCTGCACAATTTAAGAGATTCCTTGAGTAGATTAAGCACTTAATGGAAAAATTAGTGATTCAAACCCACCCTGAAGTACCTCCGAAAAAAGACCAGGCAATTATTTGCTTTCGAGAAGTCGCAGCGTTGGAAGGGCAAAAGAGCCTAGCTCCGCTCGGTAACACAGAGTCCCCAGGAATCGGCACTGACTCACAGACGCTGGTCGTTTATTTGAAAGATTGCTGCTAGGCTTCTACACATGCCATGTTATAAAATCAACTACATAATGAAAAGATGCTGTGATCAGAATCCAGCTCTTGCCTTTTCCTTCGAGAAAGAATTACTCTGGGCAGACACAGGGCAGTGCTGGAAGAGACCCACTTAATAAAACAGGATGATGGAAGAATAAAATGCTCCTCTCCAACAAATGCAGGAGGAGGAATTTAAAGGTCCTCGTGGGGCCTGAGGGATTCTGGACATTTCAGTAAAAAGCATTCTCTGTTTCCATCAGATGACCTTGGGTGTGAGGGATTCAGCAGAAGGTTCTCAAGATAGCCCTGATTCTCGGTCTCTGAGGTAATAACTGTGAAGTCACTTAAACATCTCATTAAGGGAGAAAACCTATCTCTGGGAGATTCTCTGAGCTCTAGTCCCACTTAGGAAGGCAAAGGAGCCTTGGTCTATGGTCTGGCTGTCTCTGTGTTTCATATGCTCCCTTACTCTGTTTCCATGGGAGGTACATGGACCAAGAGAACACCTAAGCTCTCAATGGAGAGTTATTGGTTGTCATTGAGGATTCACCATCAGGGACCAATGATCACCTATATTTTAGCCCAAACACCCTAACCTTTTCCTAAACTCTGCTTAAAGCTCAGTGAGCCAAGGGTGCATCTCTAAGTATTACCATACCTTAATACTTCTATATGCTAGAAAAGGCTTTTGTTGCCACCTTTCGCAACGTTAGATGGAGTGGACATTCCCCTCACCCCCAATTGCTGAATTATATTTTGTCTATCTTGAATAATTACAAAACCTGTTCCTTTATTTAATAAACTCTAAGATGTCACTTTAAACAGCATCTAATACACAGCAAAAGTTCAACAAATGTTAGCATGATTATTATTGTTTTAAATATGAGCAGTTTTTGTTTTTATTAGATACAATCATATGGCCTCTCTTACGTATTCAGTGGAAAAATTAAATGGTGTAGTTATTAATCTCTTGATTGCTGACACAATCTTAGAGTATGAGCCAGCTTCTATGCCACATGAGTTATCTAAATATAGAATAAATGGTTTGCTGCTGGGTAACAGATGCTGCACTAAAGTCCCGTCTAATTAACCAATATCGAAATCGACTCATTCGTAAACTGTCGCCATCACCAGCAGGACAAATATGTTTCTCAAACATAATGTTGACAGTATGCCAGTCAGCAGTGTTCACATTACATGGCCTTAACTTGACCAAAGCAGCCCCTCCTCAATCCTGAGCAGATGGACTCAATGTACCCCTCACTCATGGCCATAACGTTTCCATACTAAGACCCAAAGATGTAGAGATCTTAGCTTCTCCTCCCAGGTTTGCTGAGAAGAACAGCAGAACTCCGAAGTAGAGGAATTTGATGTTTTTCACATAAAGATGCTGCATGGAGATAGAGTAGAACTAACAGGAGTTGACGGAAGTAAACAGACAGTGTTTTTGTTTGGTGACCCAACAGAAATGACCCAGAGGTTGAATTTTAGATCACTATCACAGCCCCACAGGTTTTGGTATGCAATGGTAGTTATTATTAGGCTGCCGCTAGAGAATCAGGCAAATGAGCTGCTGTTCTCCAAATTAGTCTGGAAAATATTAATTTCAGTTTGGTGAAAGACTTTTTAAATGGTTGTCAGGAATGTGTTTGAAGTGGAACAAAAGGAATGATGAATAAATAAAGGCACAATTTTCACAGTTTCCTATGAGGGAAAACAAAAGAAAACCTTGTTTTCTAAAAAGCATTATTTCATTGTAAATGTAACGAGCAATTTTGGCCTTTCTCGCCTCCCCCCCTGACAAAACTTTGTCACAGTACGTTTTGCATATTAAGTGGGGAAAAACACAAACATTAACACTTGCATAAAAATATATTTTTGAATAAGAAAGAGATTTATCTGTGCTCCGAATTTACTACACATTTACAATAAATGTTTAAAATTTACATATGAGCTCATGAAAAACCACCCCATATCTTAAGCCCTTATTTTCTGAATCTAATTGCAAAGATATCTATATAATACAGACATATAGATCCATTATAACTAATGGCATTTTGGGAAAGCTGATAACACTATAATAAAAAATGAAATATTGCTGGCAAACTCTCCTTAAATATTGGTCTTTTCAGCCAGGAATTCCACAATTGAGTTCTTAGCTTTGGCTCTTTAACGAATTAATTTATTTTAGAATTTACTGTTATTCATAGTGAGGCAGTTGCACAAGGTTTGTGGAAATGTCAATTGCCATTAGTTCCATTTTCCACACACTTTTTGAAATTCCTTTGCAATAATAACAAATGCCATTTATTAGTTACTCACTCTTCACAATAGTCCTGAAACGTGGTCCCAAACGTGTAGAGTTAGAAAACCAAAAAAATGAACATGTTCGATATATCTTAAACTGAAGGAACTCAACAAAAAAATGCAAGTCTCTAGTTGAAATATCGATAGATTCTATGGGAAAAATATTGAATGATGTAAGAAGCATCAAAAGACAGTGGAAGGAATACACAGAGGCACTGTGGCAAAAGAACATTTCATCATTTCAGGAGAGCATCTGAGCTAGAACGAGTGGTACAGAAGGATGAAATTCAAGCTGAAATGAAATCATTAGACAAAAACAAGATTCTAGGAATTGATGGAATGTTGATATTTGGCCAACTGACTGGGCGAGATCCACATTTGTACCCATTCCAAAGAAAGGTGACTCAACAGAATGCTCAAATTGTAGAATAATATCATTAATATCACATGCAAGTAACATTTTGCTGAAGAGCATGTAACAGCAGGTGCAGCTGTCCATTGAGAGGAAGCTACACGGTCAGGTTCAGAAGGATAAGGAACAAAAGATACATCATTGTGGATGTAAGATGGATCTTAACTGAAAGCAGAGGATGCCAGAAAGATGTGTACTTGTATTTTATTGTTTATGCAAAATCATTTGGGTGAGTCAAGACAAACTATGCATAGCCTTGAGGAGAATGGGAATTTCCAAACATATAATTGGGCTCATGTAGAACTTGTTCATGAATCAAGAAGAAATCCTTCTACAAGAGCAAGGGCATACTACATGGTTTAAAATCAGGAAAGGGATGCATCAGGGTTGTATCATCTCAACATACTCATTAAATTTGTATGCTGAGCAAATCATAGAAGCTGAAATATATGAAAAAGAATGCAGCATCAGGATTGGAGGGAGACTCACTAACAACCTGCGATATGCAGATGACACAGCCTAGCTTGCCGAAAGTGGGGAAGAGCCGATGAAAATATTGTGTCTTGTTTGGATCTATGATTAATGCTAATGGAACCAGCAGTTGAGATATGAAAAGATGCATTACACTGGGTAAGTCTGCTGCACAAGACTTCTTTAAAGTGTTGAAAAGCAAAGAGGTTACTTTGAAGTTAATGTGCGCCATGGTATTTTCAATTGCTCATATGCATGTGAACGTTGGACATTGAATAAGGAAGACTGGAAAAGAATTGGTGCGTTCGAATTGTAGTGCTGGCAAAGTATATTGAAGGCACCATGGACGACCAAAAGAACAAACAAATGTGTTTTGAATTATAGCCGGAACACTCCTCAGAGGCAAGGATGGCAAGACCGTTCTTCACATACTTTGGATATGTTGTCAGAAGTGACCACTCCCTGAAGATGCATGATTCACATCATGCTTGGTGAAGTAGACAAGCAAAAGAGAGGATGGCCCTGGACAAGATGAATCGAAACAGTGAATGCAACAATGGGCTCCAACATAAGAACAATTGTTAGAATGGGACAGGACTGGGGGCTGTTTCATTCTGTTGTACACGGGGAAGCTATGAGTGGAAACTGACTCTATGATTCCTAACTACAAAAATAATTACCTTCTACTTAGAAGTTATGAAAAATTAAAGATATTAAGTATCTGGCAAAATATATCGAACAAATGGACTTTGAAGCCAGGGCTTTCATGTTCGTTTTTTTAAAATCATCTTATTGGGGTAGATACAACTCTTATCACAATCCACACGTACGTCAATTGTGCAAATCACACTTATACATTCGCTGCCCTCATCATTCTCAAAACACTGGCTTTCTGCTTGGGCTCCTGGAATCAGCTTCTCATTTTTCTCCCCCCCCTCCCTGCTCCCCCCTCCCTCATGAGCCCTTGATAATTTATAAATTATTATTTTATCATATCTTGTAGTGCCTGATATCTCCCTTCACTCACTTTTCTATTGTCCATCCCCCAGGGAGGAGGTAATATGTAGATCCTTGTAATCAGTTCCCCATTTCTACCTCCACCCCCCCACACACACACCAGTCCCCTCCTCCCTCCCGGTATCACACCTCTCACCCCTGGTCCTGAGGGGTTCATCTGTCCTGGATCCCTGTGTTTCCAGTTCCTATCTGCACCACTATGCATCCTCTGGTTTAACCAGGATTGTAAGGTAGAATTGGGATTATGATAGTTGGGGGGGGGGAGGAAGCGTTTAAGAACTAGAGGAAAGTTGTGTGTTTCATCGATGCTACACTGCACCCTGAGTGACT
>NW_022103900.1:26344246-26365446 GCF_000313985.2 Echinops telfairi
ATGGATTGTGATAAGAGTTGTATGAGGCCCTAATAAAAAGATTAATAAAAAAAATCATTTTATTGGGGGTTCATACAGCTCTTATCACAATCCATCCATCCACCCATTGTGTCAAGCAAATTTGTACATCTGTTGCCATCATCATTTTCAAAACATTTTCTTTCTACTTGAGTCGTTGGTATCAGTTCCTTATTTCTGTCACCCCTTCCCTCACAAACCCCTGATAAATTATAAATTATAATTATTTTTTCATGTCTTACAGTGACCGATGTCTCCCTTCATGCTCTTTTCTGTGGTTTGTCCCCCTGGGAGGGGGTATATGTAGATCATTGTGATCAACTTCCCCTTTCTCCCCTACCCCTTACCCTCTTGTTATCACTACTCTCATTATTGGTCTTGAGGTGTTTATCTATCCTGGATTCCCTGTGTTTCCAGCTCTTTTCTATACCTGTGTACATGCTCTGGTCTAGCTGGATGTGCAAGGTAGAATTGGGGTTATGATAGTGTGTGGGAGTGGGGGATTAAAGAACTAGAGGAAAGTTGTATGTTTTGTCATTGCTCCACTTCACCCTGACTGGCTCATCTCTTCCTTGTGACCCTTCTGTAAGGGGATGTCCAATAGTCTGCAGATGGGCTTTGGGTCTCCAACCCACACTCCCCTTCATTCACATCAATATGATATTTTGTTCTAGGCCTTTGATGCCTGATATCCGATCCCATAGACACCTCATGATCACACAGGCTGGTGTGCTTCTTCCATGTGGGCTTGGTTACTTCTCAGCTACTTGGCTGCTTGTTTATCTTTAAGCCTTTAAGACCCCAGATGCTATATCTTTTGATAGCCAGGCATCATCAACTTTATTTACCACATTTGCTTATGCACCCATTTTTGTCTTCAATGGGAAGGTGAGTATCATGGAATGCCAGGTTTTTAGAACAAAGTGTTCTTGGATTGAGGGAGTTCTTGAGTAGAGGCTCAATGTCCATCTGCTACCTTAATACTTAGGATGTAAATATATGTACATAGATTTATCTCCCTATTGTTATATATAAATATATTTACATGTGTGCATGCCTGTATTTAGACCTCTATAAATGCTCTTCACTTTCTTGTTCTTTCCTCTATTTCCTTTTAATTTCCTCTTGTCCCACTATCACGTTCAACATTCATTTGGGTTTCAGTAATTCCTCTCCATTACATTTGTCTTGATCAAGCCCCAACAAGCATCCTATACCCTCCTCACCATTGATTTTAGATCACTAGCTGTTCCCTTGTCCCTGGGTTGGTTGACTTCCCCCATCTCCCACTCTCTTGTGTGTCCCCCTGGATCCATTTTTTTCTCTTCTGGATTGTTTATTCTGCTTATCTTATTTAGATAGACATGCAGAGACAATAGGCAAAAAAACAAGACAGAGGAAAACAAAGTAACAAAAGAAAGCAAAAAATAAATTAAAAAGCAAAAAGAAAAGCCTATAAATACTTCCAGGTCTGTTTGTTGACTTTTAAGTGTGTTTTCTGGTCAAGTCTGATAGGGTGCCATACCCTGGCCCCAAAGTCTATTTTTGGTATTCCCCAGGGATTTCATTGCTTTGCTTTCCTTGCTGCTCTGTTGCATGCCCTTAGTGTTTCACCCTGGTGTGGTGGGGTCAGATCTGGTTCAATTGCCATATAATTAAAATATCACACAATTCAATAGTACAATGACATCAAGAAGAGTTGTGCAATTATCACCACCATCAATTTTAGAACATGTTCTATGTTCTTGTACTCATCATTATTACTTCCGTGCCCCTGCCCCCCAGACTTTCTTGTTATATCCCCAAAGAAACATTAATCCAGTTACCCTCTCAATAGATTTGCTTATCCTGGATTTCATATAGAGAAAAACATAAAAAAACCCAAAAGCTTAACAATAGCAAAGTAAAACATAAATACTTCAGTCTAAAGCAGAAAATATTAAAAAGAAGAACAAATTAAAAATGTATCAAAGGAAGATCAAATGATATTGCATTAAATTTTAACCTAGTTGTATTGACAAAATCCACTTTCTAATGTGTTATCCATGAAAGCAAAGCTACCCACATCCCTGGTCTATGGTCAGAGAGGATTCACCAGAGGCTTAATCCTTATGTTTTTCCCTCCTGCCCCCCCACCTTTTAAAACTGAAATAACTTTAAAATGGGTACAAAGGGAGGTCAAATTTTAACCTAACTATATCTGCCATCATTGACTTTACACTGATCTCTGTCTGATAACAAGGCTATTCACACTCCCTCACTGTGATCAGACAGGATTCACAGGAGGTTTCATCTATGTGGGGACTCTGCAAATGGATTTTGGGTTTTTACTGTCATCCATAGCCTTCCGCAAACTATCTGTTCACAATTTAAACTCTGATATCATTCCCTCCTTGGAATTTGATTTTATCATTTATAATCCTTGGATCACATATGCTGGTGTGCTTCCCCCATGTGGACTTAGTGGAAGCCTCACTTAGATGGTTGCTTGCTTGAGGACAAGTCTTTAGGAAACCTGAAGATATTTCTTCTGATAGCTGAATGTCATTCAATTTCTTCATCACACTTTGCTATGGCACCCATAGCGTCAGTGATCTCTGCATAAGAGAGAGCATCAAACAGGTCATGTCATGAGAAAGATTTGTTCTTAGATTGGTGCTAGAATTAAGGGCAAGCCCCAGATCCATTCATGTATATATGGTTTGCATATATCTCTGGTTCATTTTAGAGATATCACTGTCATTTTATGTCATAGAACATGATCAATTATCCCTCTAGAGCACCATTTCCACTGAGGCTAGTATTTCATGCTCTAGCATTTTCTAGGGTCTGAACTCATTCCTATGCCACACTGTCTCTCCTGTCCTCTAAAACATCTTATTAGATAAAACATCTGCGCTGATGGAAATCTTCTAAACTTGAGCTATCCAATATGGTATTCATTTGTCATGTGTGACTTCTGATCACTTGAAATGTAACTACCTCATCAGGCAGTAGAACTGTAAGTAATGGGGATCATCTCTCTCTCTCTCTATTTTCCTTTAAAATTAATTCATTAGTACTGGGCCATCATGACCACTTTTCAACATTGAAGGTTGAACATGTATGAGGGTGTCTAGTAGTCCCCAACCCATCTCCCTATGTCTTCAATTCATCTTCTCTTCCTTAACTTCCCCAACCCCATTTGGCAAGTCTGTTTCCTTTTATATGAAAGTCTTTATTTTGTTTTTGGTAGTTATTGTTTTCCTGCTTGAAACTGTGGTCTTAAATAATATGTGTCCCTTTGTGATTAGTGATTTTCACTGAGCATAATGTTGCCCAGATCCATCCATGCCATGAGCTGTTTCATATTTTGTTATTGTCTTTTTATCAGTGTGCTGGTGGTATAGTGGGTAACACATGAGGCTTTTAATTCAAGGTCAGCAGTTCGAAACCACCAGGCATTCCTCAGGAGAAAGACAAGGCTTTCTACTTCCATAAAGAGTTACAGTCTAGGAAACCTACAGGGGCAGTTCTACCCTGTCCTATAGGTTTGACATGAGTTAGAATTGATTTGATGGCAGTGAATTTGGTTTGAGTATCCTATTGTACAGCACATGCTTTGATGGAAATGGAAGGACAATTCAATACACTATTCAGTGCCAGGCAATGAACATTTTGTTTCATCCCATGGAAGTTCACCATAAGCTGTAGCCCACTAAATGGTACTGAACAATAATGATTTTATAAATGAGAAACTTTTCTAGTCAGCCTTAAGTTCCTATAGTCTTTCCCCCTCTCTACCCTGTAATTTGCCTTACAAACGTGTCATTGCTGCCTGTCTTTGTTGAACATCCACCTTGATTTTGAAACACATCTTTGGCACATAAATAGAAGCAATTACAGAAATGACAGTATAAGAGGGGCCAGAGAAAGGTCTTTTGTAAAACCCTACATAATCTTCTCTAAATCGGTGTTGGCAGACTAAGAAAAAGGTATAGATGTTAAAACTAATTGAACTTATGTGGATCAAAAATTAAATCTGATTACCAACAAAGATAAACTGCTGAGACCACATTTATGACAATGAAATTAGGTTAATAGAAAGATGAGATTTGATTAACGACTTAGAATCATCCATCAAGGTTTCATTGTGCTAAAGTCAATTCTATTAGGAAAAGAAAAAAATTCCCAACTCTGTATAAAATTATGCTCTTAATATTCATCTCTGTAATATATCCTTTGTTGAGCACTCTAGCTGAAGCCTAACATCTTTCTTTCTTTCTTTATTTTTAAAAATCATTTTACTTGGGGCTCATTCAACTCTTATCACAATCCATTCATCCATCCATTGTGTCAAGCACATTTGTACGTTTGTTGTCATCATCATTCTTAAAACATTTTCTTTTGACTTGAACGCTTGGCATCAGTTCCTCTTTTTCCCCCTCCTTCCCCACCCTCTCTCCCTCATGAACCCTTAATAATTTATAAATTATTATTATTTTTTTCATGCCTTACACTGTCTGATTTCTCCCTTCACTCACTTTTCTGTTGTCTGTCCCCAAGGGAGGGGATTATATGTAGATCTGAAACTTAACATCTTAAAAGCATGCCTTTTCAAAGACTTGCAGTAGCTATGAAGAAAAATGATATTTTGTGTTTATCAAGGTCAAATTCACATTTGAATCAGGTTCAACTTCTAGGATTTCCAAGCTCTTTTAAAGAATAAAACCCCAGACCCTGGATCACTGGGTCAATTCCAACTTGCAGTAAATCTAGAGGTCACAGCAGAATCATCACCCCTTCGAGCTTGGGAGCCTGTTTATCTTTATGGGAGCAGAAATCTACATCTTTCTCCTATAGAGTTAGTGGTGGAGTTTCTTGGGGTTATGTAACCCACACACAGCACCATCAGGACTTCTTTTTAAAGAGAAAGTTGTTACCAATAAAATGTAAGTTAATCTACAGTAGTTCTATTTATTCATGAGAAAACAAAGGATAGAAACCATTAGTAGCTGGGCTTTTTAAAAGTAGATCTAAAGAAGTGTTACCCTCCTTAACATTTTATCTTAACATTTTTAATAAAGTGCGTGTGAATATATCATTCACAATTTTGACCTACACTAACTCTTAGCTCCCCCTTATTTTAACTCTCATGGCCCCATAAAACCTAAGATGTTGACAATCTCACTTATTTAAGATATACTTTAAAAAATTTAAATAGAAACAATAAGAAAGCATAATTCTGCTTTAACCTTGCTTACTAAATTTCCCCCCCATTTAACAGGTGGAGCATGAGTATGAAGTTATACTACATGCTTCTAGATCTCTTAGATTACAGTTCCAAAGTGCAGAATTGCTTCCCTTTATACTAATTTATTGAACGATGATAGAAAGGCATTTCTAATCATTCCTGCCATCTTGTCTCCCAGTACCCCAAACATGGATTTCCCTGCATACCAACTAATCTTATTCTGCCAGCAAGCCTCTATCACACTATGTGGCTGTGGGTAGTCACTGCTTTGCACCCTTCTTCAAATGCAAACTCCATCTCTGGGAGCCCTCCGTGTCTGTCTAAGGACCCATTTCTAATGAAGACAAATTGACACTCTGCCTGGGGAGCTCTATCCGGAAATGCAATTTTCCAGAATATGGTGACTGGCCTCCAAAAGTATTCATATCAATGAAACATGACAGGTGTCACCAAGAACAGGGATCCCCGGCAAAGGGAAATTAGAGCCTCTCGTGTCTTTGGCTTCCTAATTGAAGCTGTTGTCATTAATTGGTGCTGGTGCCATTTTTGATCAGGTGGGGCTGTCTTGCATGCCTTGCATTTCCGAAGGCTTGACATCCTGAGAGCCACAGCACGTTTGCATCAAATTTGCTTTCAGCATGCCATATTCAAGAATCTTCTTCCCGAAGGCCATCAGTGACAATGGCCAGGCAAATCCATTGCGCCCTCAAATTGAACATGTCACCAAGGAGGGAACCGTACATTTCCTGCAGCTGTGTGGATTGCAGGGTGTGTAGTAATTTATCAATATGGCTTTGGAGTTATAAAACCACCCATATTTCTCTGATAGCAATCTTCTCTCGAAGTGATAATGTTGCGCACTTCTTTAGGCATGCTCCACAGGGGAATTGTGTTTAAAACATATTTTCTTATTGGTTCCAAGGACAGGGAAGCCATTCAAAGCCCAAACATTTCTTTTTTAAAGGAGAAATCAACGATGATTTTAGATGCAACATAAATGTTTGCCATTTAATAAGGCAAATCCAGGTCATATGTATATCTTAGATGTGAGTAAGCCATATAATTTATCCTCAAGGGTCATTTTGTTTTTCCAGGAGCCAGGTAAATTAAGGTATCATGATATCCACTCTTCCATAAAGTGATAATGTTTATGATAAGGTCTATGAAGTATTATACTATTCATAGGATTTAGGGCAAAGGTTTGTTAACTTTGTGCCAAGAGCGTATGAGTTAGCATTTCAGCACTGAAAGCTTCAGGATGTAAATAAATAACTGGGGCTCCAGGTTACGCCTCCTCTGGTCATTTCATGGACTGCTTTTCCAAAATGTTATTCAAAACCATTTCAGATAAAACAGAAGAATGCGTTCATCAGCTGCAATGGGATCAATGATCAAGGGTCCTTTTACCACTACTAGCCTCAGATTTGTACCCCTTCCAAAAACCAGTACCCAGCCGAATGCTCAAGTTACAGAACAATATAATTGATATCACATGCAAGTGAAATTTTGCTGAAAATCATCTGACAATGGTTGCAACAGTACATTTGACAGCGAGCTGACAGAGGTTCTAGTCAGGTTCAGAAGGGGACATGGAACAAGGAACATCATTACTGATGTCAGATGGATCTTGGCAGAAAGCAGAAGGCTAACAAATAATCAGAGAAGCGAGGTTATATGACAGAGAATGTGCCATCAGACTTGGAGGAAGGCTTATTAACACCCTGAAATATGCAGACGATACAACCTTGCTTGCTAACATTGAGGAGGACTTGAAGCACTTACTGATGAAGATCAGGAATTGCTACCTTCAGTATGGTTTACAACTCAATGTGAAGAAGACCAGAAGCCTCATAACTAGACCATCAGTTAACAGCATGATAAATGTAGAAAATATTGAAATTATGAAGGATTTTAAAGGTGTCATTGATGTAGTGCCAGTCAAATTATTTTGTCAGAGCTGATTTTTTAAGATTAATTGATAGATTTTACTGAACTATGTACCTATAGTTCTGGTCTGTTTTTCCAGGTGGACAGTAGTTTATATTTGTAGAATTTTGAATTATATAGGTGCTGAATTTTTACTATATCACTCATCTTTTCACCACAGTTTGTTGTAAAGTAGTGATTTGCCTCTTGCTATGATTTCTGGAAGTTATGTTACCAGGATTTCAAATAACAACATGGTGAACAGATTCAGGGGAGCTTCCAGATTAAGAGAGATTTAGAAGAACGACCGGGTGACCTACTTCCAAAATTTAACCAATGAAAACTTGGTGGATCTGGATGAATCCCTGTAACTATTTTCCTGAGATGATCTTTGAAGCATCAAAAGAAGATGAAAAGAATATAGAGTCAGTGAACCAAAAATAACTCATTGACATCACACCATTTCAGAAGATAGCACATGAGCAAGAACCACTGATAGTGAAGGATGAAATTCAAGCTTTACTGAAAGCATTATCTAGAAACAAAGTTCCAGGAATGGGGCACACTCACTCACTAACCGATAGTTGTCCAAGTAACTCTCTTCTACATGTCTGGCCATAGAAGAGTGAGTGCTCCCAGTGCTCCATTGGCTTGTGGAAACCTTTCCATTCTGTCAATTCCTGGAACTTTGTTTCCATCTTTTGCATTCCAATAGCTAATAATTAACAGTGATTTTTTTAAAAAAAATAAATCATTTATTGGGGGTGCTTACAGCTCTTATAACAATCCATACATCAATTGTATCGAGCACATTTGTACATATGCTGCCATCATCACTTCCAAACTCTTTTCTTGCTACTTGAGCCCTTTGGTATTAGCTCCCCTTTATCCCCCTCCTATCCTCCCTCGTGACCCCTTGATCAATTATAAATTATTATTATTTTCACATTTTACACTGTCCACTGTCTCCCTTCACCCACTTTTCTCTTGTTCATCCACCCCCACCCCACCCCCGTCCCCCTGTAGGGGGGCGTATTGCACATCAATCATTGAGATCAGTGCCCCCTTTCTTCCCCTTCCCCTTCCCCCTTCCCTACCCTCATGGTACCGCTACTGCCATGATTGGTCCTGAGGGGGTTATCTGTCCTGGATTCTGTGTGTCGAGAGCACCGTTACACGCTCCAGTATAGACAGATTTGTAAAATAGAACTGAGGTCATGATAGTGAGGTGGGGGGGGGTGGGGGGAGCACTAAAGAACTAGAGGAATGTTGTGCGTTTCATTGGTATGAACCTGCAACCTGGCTGGCTCGTTCCTTCCTTGTGACCCTTCTGTGAGGGGATGTCCACTGGCCTTCAGATGGGCTTTGGGTCTCCACTCCATGTTCCTCTTCCCCCTGGTTCACATCAAAATGGTTGTTTGTTTTGTATCTTCTGATGCCTGATACCTGCTCCCATCAACAGCTCGTGATCACAGGGGTTGGTGTGCTTCTTCCATGTGGGCTTTGTTGTTTCTGTGCTAGGTGGCTATTTTTTAACTTCAAGCCTTTAAGACCCAAAATGCTATATCTTGTAATAGCTGGGCACCATCAGCTTTCTTCACCACATTAGCTTTTGCACACATTTTGTCTTCAACAATCATGTAGGAAAGGTGAGCATCACAGAAAGCCAGGTTATTAGAACAAAGTGTTCTTGCGTTGAGGGAGGACTTGATAGCAGGCCCAATGCCTGTCTGTATTAAGTATTAAGTATCTTAATACTTAACCTATAAATACTTAATACTTAACCTATAAATATATGTACATACACTATATCCCTATCGTTAAATATCAATATATTTATATTTCTATGTTTATACCTCTATAAATGTATTTTGTCTCCTAATTCTTTCCTCTATTTCCCTTATGGACTATCATTCAGCTCTCAGCAATGCCTCTCAGCTACATTGCACTTGATCAAACCTCACCAGGCATTCTGCAGCTTCCTCACCATCTATTTTAGATCTCTTATTGTTCCCAGGTTGGTTCACGCCTCCTCCCTTTTCCCCAACACCTCCTCTCCCCTGCCCACCCCCCCACCGGAATTGTTGGTCCTGTTGTTTTCTCCTTAGGATTGTTTATCCTGCCTGTCTTATATAGATAAACATGGAAAAAGAAAAAAGAAAAACACAACAAAAATTATCCCTTGAATAGTTCCAGGTCTGTCTGCTCACCTTATGAATGTTTTCTGATCAGGTTTGATGCAGTGCCAAACCCTGCCCCCCATGTCTGAAGCCTATTTTCAGAATGCCTAGCGGACTTCCTTGCTCTGCTCCCCTTGTTGCTCTGTTGTGCTCCCCTTCATGTTAAGCCCTGGTATGGGAGGGGTGGGAGGGGTGTCAGACAGGGCACAATTCCCGCACTGTCTCCGCTGCTGCCCTCTATAGAGCTGTGGAAAACAGTGTATCTTGATAGTTAAGTAATTTCCAACTGAACAAGTTGGTGGAATTTTTCAATTTCTTCATCCTACCTTTTGTGGTTGGTGCATCAATTTGAATAATATTTGTATTTTTGGGGTTTCCTGAATGGGTATACCTATCAAAAACCACAATGTACTTCAAGATTGATCTTGAAACGTTCTTTTGGATGATGACTGCAACCTTATTCCTCTTGATTGTGTCATTCTCAGCATAGTAAACCATCTGATTTTCTGATTAAAAATGGCCAATGCCAGCCCATTGCAGTGCACTAGTGCCTAGGATATTGATCTGTATGCATTCCATTTCACTTTTGACATTTTCCAATATTCCTAGATTCATACTGTGTACATTCCAAGTTCCAGTTATTAGTAGATTTTTTTCAGCAGTTTCTTCTCTTTTCAAGTCATGCCCCATCAGCCAATGAAGGTCCCAAAGGCTATCTTCCCAGAGGCTTTATGTTGCAATCAACTCTACTTTGAGAAGGCAGCTCCTCCTGGGTCATATTTTGAGTGCCTTCTGAACTGAGAGGCTTATTGTCTGGCACGATCTCTGATAATGTTCTGCTTTTATTTATTAGGTCTTCAGTATCTGATGATATCCAGAGTGGTGGTGAATTCCTTCCTAGTTGACAGCCTTTAAAATTTCCCCCTCCTTTTTTCCATAGTCTACTCTTTGGAAGCTCTAATGCAACCTGCTTATTTTGGTTGTCCTCTTGGTATTAGAAATATAACTTCCACCTTTACAGCAACATGTAAGCCACTACAGTATGGCCAACTGACAGACAAGTGGTGGCCAACTGACAGAGGTGATTTTTAATTTCTTCCAAATGCCATGATACCACAAACCTTACCATATGTCATTTACATTTGTGATATTAAGCCTCTCTAATTTAACATGTATAAGAAGCATTACAGTTTTCATTTTTGCAAAAACAAATATTTCTCAATAGGAGGATAGGCCACTGATCCAAGCAATTTGAAAGGCATTTTAGGTGAGGTAAAATGATGACTCTCACCCAATAACAGGACAGAGGCAATGAGATTTTTTTGACAGAAGGGAGAAGCAACGTATATAAGTAAATGATGGTTCCAATTGAGTTAGAATAAGTTGAGTCAGGGCGCACACCAAGCAGCCTGTGGATTACTGGTCAATTCGTGGCTGGTCAAAATATTCACATAGGTATCACTAGATATGGTGAAAGACATCATTCCAGTGCCTGACTGTGGATGTGCTGACTTGGCAGAGATGCCTAGGAACTTTCTTAGTGTCCGAAATGCTCTTTTTCTTGGTTGCGTTAGTGGGTACGTGTAGTGCAGTCAGTTCTGACTCATAGTAGGTGCAGCAGAATGAAGTGGTGCTGGTCCTGAGTCAGCCTCGCAGTCCTTGCTGAGCTTGAGCTCATTGTTGTAGCTGGCATGTCAATCTGCCTAGTTATGAGTCTTTCTTATGCTGCTGCCTTTTCCCAAAGTCTCGTCTCTTCTGATAACAAATTTATTCATTCTCCTGGCAGTCCAGAATGTTCTTCAATCATACCATAATTCAAATGCATCAATCTTCTTCCATCTCTCTTAGTCATTATCTAACTTTTGCATACATGTGAAGCAATTGAAAATACCACGACTTGGATTAGGGGCAACTTAATCCTCAAAGTGACATATTTACACAAATGCCAAAACTTTAAAAACATCTTTTACAACAGATTGACCCAAATCAATGCTTCATTTTATTTCTTGAATGCTGTTATCATGGGTATTAATTGTAGATCCAAATAAAATAAATACTTCAATAACTTCACTACTTTCTGTTTATCATAATGTTGCCTATTGGTCCAGTTGTAAGGATATTTTTCTTTATATTCAAGAATAATTCATACAGAATACTGTAGACTGATCTTGATCAATAAGTGCCTCAAATCCTCTTCACTTCCAGCAAACGGGGCTGTGTCATGTATACTATAGTGCAGGTTGTTGATGAATGTATATATGTAGATGAGTGTATATTCATGTATATACATATATATGCACCTGTATACCTATGTGTTAGTCCGGCTAGACTAGAAAAACAGATTCATAGACACATATATATGTGTATAAGAGAGAGTTTTATATAAAGGGTAATTACACATTAAGAAAGCCTCCCAACCCAGTCCAGTCCAAGCCCATAAGTGCAATATTAGCTCAGATGTCCAATACCAATCTATAAAGTCCTCTTCAGACTCACAAAACACATGCAATGATGCCGAACGCAGGACAAACACAGGCCAGTGGGTAGAAAGTCTTCAGATCCAGTGGAGTTGTAAGCATCTCAGTGCTGGCAGGGGTCTCTAGCACCCAGGGCTGCATCAGGGTAGGTCCATGTGGCTTCTCCTCAGGGATGTCTCCAGGGAGTCAGCCTTGTCAGTAGAGAGTCTCCAAGACAATCAGCAGAGACAGACAAGTATTTCCCACCTCCAAAGAGGAAATACCAGGAATTCCCAGAATCCTCTGGAGAAGACCATGCCCACACAGAGACCTCATTGTCTAAGATCTGATTGACAGACTAGATTCCACCCCTTCACTCTTAATCCTTTTAAGTCCCAAATTGACAACAGATTAGGTAACTACCACAAATATCTGTATATAAATATATATACTAAATTCTAAACCCAAAGCTATATATGTGTGATATATATATATATATATATATATACACATAGATTCAACTGTTTTCTCTTTTTAGTGGGTTGAATGGACCATATTTTAGCCGAAATAATCTGCGACTATAACCGTATTTGGGAAAAAAGAGCTTTGTGATTGTAATTTAATTAAGGATCCCAACATGTGATTCTCTTGGATCATCTGGGTGGGCTCTAAATCTAATGACAATTGTCCTGCTTAGAGAACAGAGTAAAAAGCACAAACACAGAGGAGCAGACCTCTGTGTCTGTGACTGAGGAGACAGAGATTGGGGTTTTGCTGTCTTAAATTGGGGAGCATTAAGAGCCACCAAAGCTGAAAGAGCCGTCGAATAGATTCTGCCCTTGACGTTTCAGGGGCATAAGGCCATGCCAACACCTGGGTTTCAGACTTCTGAGTTTCAAAACCGTGAGAGAATAATTTTTTAAAATTTTTAAATGTTTTCTCTTTACAAATTTATTGCATTAGCTATGTGCAATTAACATAGTGCTAACAAAGGGAGGAGAGATCTTTATTTTTAATCTGGAAAGTTATCAGGTGTCCCAAGAAGGTCAAAACTTTGGCACCTTCCTTTCTTTCAGCATCTATTTGACACCCAATAGCTTTCTTGTCTCTTAAGAAGGTAACCTATACTTTGGAAAGTTATTCAGCAAGGAGTTTAGAGTGTCTAAGGGGCGAAAAATGAAGCTTTCTACTCCCTTACAGATTTACAATCTCAAAAACCCTCAAAGCCAGTTCTGCTCTGTCCTATAGGGTCACTATGAGTCAAAATGAACTCGATGGAAGTGAGATTGAATTTTTGGAAAGGTCTATTGTGAAGCAGAAATTCTAAAATAAATATCCTCTAACAATATTCAAATAGAGAAGTGATCAATAACAAAAACGTAGACATAAAAGCAGGTCTAATTTTATGCCAAAGAAACTAATCAAAAGACACATTTT
This sequence comes from Echinops telfairi, assembly GCF_000313985.2. NCBI lineage: Eukaryota > Metazoa > Chordata > Mammalia > Afrosoricida > Tenrecidae > Echinops > Echinops telfairi. Next base: position 26,357,497 of record NW_022103900.1, read on the forward strand.
GTTTCTGACATAGATAACCCTGTGTTTTTAATATGAAAAAAAATATATCATGAAATTGACTTCTCTCTCAGACCACTGCTACCTTAGCTTCAGTCCCATGTTCCCTGGAAAGTTTTCTGATTTGTGTGAACTTTGGGCTTATGATGTGGATTGAACAATAAATAGCAGCCTGATGAACGGGGAGAAGATTGAAGTTATCAAGGATTTTATTTTATTCTGATTCACAAGCAACACTCGTGGAGGCGGCAGTCAAGAAGTCCTATGATGTAGTCCACTGGGCCAATGTGCCTTGTAAAGTTTGGAAGAACAAGGCTGGCACGTTGAGGACTAAGCTGTGGCTGACCCAAGCCATGGTATTTGCCATCACCTCCTATGTGTGTGAAAAGTAGACAGTGAATAAGAAAGAGCATAGAAGAATGACTGGATTTGGATTACGATGCTTGCTGTGAATATTTACGATACCATGAGCCACCTGAGGAAAGCCAATGTGTTTTGAAACTAGTCCCGCTGGATCGCTCTTGGGAAGCAGAGTTGGGAAAGACTCGGCTGCTGTATGTTGGACAGATGATCCAGAAACACTAGTTCCTGGAGAAGGACATTAGGCTTGCTACAATGAAAGGTGAGTGAACAAGAGGAAGACACTGAAAGTACCAGATGGACACAGTGGCTACTGACTGCAAACGCAATGAATGATGGCTTAGGACCGGCGCTGGTTTGTCCTGCGGCACACAGGCTCACTGCGGTTGAAGCCAGCTTGGTGGCACCTAGCAACAACAGCTGGCATCGGGGTGAGTGTCGCTCTTACATGTCTGCTTCCTCACACTCTCAAATCTGACCTTCTTCCGCTGCACATCCCTGTCTTATGCAAGCGTGCAGCTAAGACTCCTTTGGTCCTTTTAAGAATCTTCTCTTCACGACTTTTGGTGAAGCTGTTCAGGAGGCTTTGGGCAGATAATCTGGCGTGCGCAAATGAACAAACTCCGGTCCTTCCTAGCACAGTCTCGCTTACTGGCGAGTATTTGTGAGAAAGTCTGAGTCTCCAATGCTACAGCTTTTCTCTCTCTGTCCCCAAACTGGCCACATGTCCAACCTAGGATTTCTCCGACAGCACTCGTTTCCTACACAGGAAAGTTCCACTTTCTCTCTCTGGCTGCCCCCAGCCTCGTCATCACTGCTTTGCCCAGAGAACGTTTGGTGAGTAACTGACTTCCTTCTTCCATGTGTTCTTAAACTGACGATAGGAATCCTGACGGGGAAAATCTGTGGACAGTTCTTCAGAAGTCACACCTTTGATCTAATGATAAGTAGGAGGCCCCCGTTATTCTGTGAGTGTTCGAAGGACCTCTTTCATTGTGCGTCTTCCTGGCGCATCAGTCCCAGCTGTTTCACAATTCATTTCTTTCCTCCAGCTGTTGGTAAAGCCGGCTGCTCTCACAGCTGACCTGATTTCCCTCCCCCTCCCTCCTGCCTTTCCCGCACGCTCTGTCATCTCGCCATCTAGGAAAGGCCTGGCATTTTGTTCATTAACCTAGCTGTTTAGTCACTTGATAAAAACTGGCCCTGGAAATACGATTTGCATATCTCCCAGACAAAGGTTAAATGTGCTCTCCTGCCTCGGGTGCCTGCCGTCTGTGCACCGGGCTTTCCCACCATTGCTTGTGCCCATACGGGGAAGGCAGGAGTGATGGATGGGGCACTCTCCAATTCCCCGCCCCAATGGAAGGAAACCAGGCATTAAGTGTTTGATAGTGAAGTGATATATAAAAATAATGGAGAATCTAAATCCTAGGAATCCAAATATGAAAATGGACTTGGTCAACTAGGAAAGTATATTTAATTCAGGCATTCGGATTTAGGTTATTCAAAAAAGCATTCCGATAATAACAGTCCTATCCACGGCCAGTTCTTCTGGAGACAGCATGATGTGGGTGAAATGAATTAATGGAATAACTATAGAGTCCTGCACCATCTGTCAGCGAGACCCAAGAGACGTCTGAGTCTTTCCAATTGCTTCCTCTGGGGTGAAGGCTGTACCGCCGGCTAAGGCTTCTCCTTCAGCAGCACGTCTTCCCTTTACACTGGTAACTCATTGCCTTCCTTAGGACATCTAAAGAAACCATCTTCCATCAGCTTTCTTTCCTTTTTGTCCTTTTTTTGTTCGTTTATTTTGTTTTTAAAATTTGAAAATATCATTGTATGGGGGGCTCTTACAGCTCTTATAACAATCCATACATCAACTGTATCGAGCACATTTGTACATATGTTGCCATCATCATTTCCAAAACATCTTCTTTCTACTTGAACCCTTGATATCAACTCCTCTTTTTTCCCCTTCCTCCCCAATCTTTTCACGCTTAAAAATTTATAAATTATTTATATGTTCATATTTTATACCGTCTGCTGTCTCCCTTCACTCATGGAAGGGTAGGGGGAATTGTATGTTGATCATTGCCATTGGTTCGCCCTTTCTCCCCCCACATTCTCCACCTTCCTTCCCCCTACCCTCATGGTATCCTTACTCTCATGATTGGTCCTGAGGGGTTTATCTGGTCTGGATTCTGTGTGGTGAGAGCTCTTATCTGTACCAGTGTACATGCTCTGGTCTACCCAGATTTGTAAGATAGAAATGGGGTCATGATAGTGGAGGTGGGGGAAGCATTAAAGAACTAGAGCAGCAGTTCTCAACCTATGGGTTGGGGTCCCTTTGGAGGTCGAATGACCTGTCGCAGGGGTCGCCTAAGACCATCGGAAAGCACATGTATTTTCCAATGGTCTTAGGACCTGAGACATCGCTCCTCTATCTGTCTCCAGGTGGATCCGACCACATGCAAATGCGCCCATATACAGTACCCGGTGTCATGACATCATCACACCAACCCTATCACATACACCCCATACAAATACAGGTGAATGTGACAGGGTTGGTACCATAATGTACTTATGCCAACCAGTCACACGTGTATAGAGAACAGCTACTGTGTTGAAAGCAGCTACTGTGTTGAAAGCAGCAGTATTGGAGATAAAACAACACTTCATGAATTATAATCAGTGGGTAAATGTAAAATCATTGACTGTAAAATCATCAACTACTGCAAAAAAAATATCTGTACCAAGGGATCTTAATCTGAATGCTGATGGGTCTTATATTCAGCTGTGGTTGGTGTGAACACTGCCCACTTGTGATAGTAACAGGTATGTAAAAAAAACAACACATAGAATGGTAAATCATATGAAATTTTAATGAACTGTATGACTGAACTATGTCCTGTATCATCTTTTGTATTATTAAACCTGTTGTTATATATTATTTTCACTAGCAAACCATCCCATGACAATGGATCGTGTAGAGAAGAATGTTAAGAAGAGAAAAGATAGTGAGGATTTTTTACAGTATGGTTTTACCTCAATAATTACAGCAGGTATCAAGAAACCACAATGTGTTATTTGGTGTGAAGTTCTATCAGCTGACTATGAAGCCGAACAAACTAAAATGCCATTTTGATAGCAAGCATCTGAGCTTTGCCAGCAAGGATACCAACTATATTAGAAGTAAAGCTGATGGACTCAAGAAAGTCAGACTTGACCCTGGTGGCAAGTCCCACGAATAAACTGTAGCAGCCGTTGAAGCTTCATCTTTGGCGGCACTCAGAATCGCCAGAGCTCTGAAACCTCACACCATTGCTGAGGATTTACTGTGCCAGTGGCCAAAGACATTGTTCGAGTTATGATCGGAGACTAATTTGTGTAGGAGGTATCTACTTTTGTGGCACCCCCCTCCCCATGAATCATTACAGTACCAGTCAGGGTCCCACTTTGGAAAACAAGGCTCAACTTCCTGCTCCCAACTCTTCTTTCTTGGTGATCGTGAGATCCTTCACCATTGTGTTTCCTTATCTTTCTTGTTATCTCTTATAAGATAGAAGATGTGATTTAAGCAAAAAAATATGGTTTAAGCAAAGGTGGGGACTCAAAACACAGCACACACGAAGACCGCCTCATTAACATAGTGCTGCTGCTGCTGCTGCTGCTGCTGCTTGGTACCTTGCCCCCAGTTCCTCCCACAGCTGCCTTATGCAGAACAGAACAGGCGCGCCTGAGCCTGCGCCACCCTTACAGCATTGCTGGAGTGCATTGCTGCGTCCATTGTGTCCACCCCTCTCAGGGAGGGTTTTGACCTTTTTTTGCTGACCCTTTACTTTATCAAGGCTGATGTCCTTCTCCAAGGACTGGTCTTTCCTGATAATAAGAGTTTAGAGAGGTTAGGATTTACAACTCATAAAATAAGGGAAAAGTAAATTAAGTCACAAGATGGAAGGGAACTACGCCATATTAGAAATCATGGCCTAGCCAAATTGCCATGTATTTGGGGGAGGGAGGCAGGGAGGAAAACACAATTTAATCCAGGACAACTAACATCAGTGATAGCAAAAGACAGTGTTAAAAGCCAAATCTTCCAAGCTCCCCTGCTGCCCCCCAGGGAAACAGCAAAAGGCTCTGGTCTATGGAAACAAAGCAACCACTTGATCATAACAAGGCAAGTTCCCAAACTAAAGCCACGACTCACTCTGCACACACAATATTGATTTTTCAGATTGTATGTAATTGAACTGAGGTTGCAGTTTATTTTCCAAATGCAAACATGTGTTTAATTAGAGTAAAATGTGCATCTCTATAACACTGAATTTTAAGTGCCAGGTTCTAAAGTTTATTGATTGATGATTATTGTGGGGAAACATGAGCTCTTATGCATAAATCTTTTGACAGGAGCTGTCTGTCAAAAATAATGATCCTTTTAAAACTCATGAATAAATAATGATGCGGGTCCATTTTACATAAAAATACATACTCATTTACACTCTGTCCACTGAAATGAAATATGGCTATTTAAAATAATGACTCTGTGATGGGTGAGTAATGAAACATTATTAATTTAACACACATGGTATTTTATACTCACCCTCGAATTACATACATCTATTTTCAATATGAACACATTAGAGTGTTTACCTTATTTTTTTTAAAGACCTCTAACAAAATGTCTCTCCAGAATATCTTTTCAGGGATGAGATTGTGAATTTTAATTCTGCCACAGTGGGGTCTCATTTTGGTCACAAGCCGGAAAGTAATAACTTGGCTGTCACCGCGGCGATGTTTTATTGTCTGCCCTGACTTGGAACATCTAGGAGGAGCCACCTCCCCTTCCTCCCACAGGAGAAAGTGTGGGTCGTTGGAAATGAGAACAAGCATGCCATTTGCTATTCTTTATCCTTCCCCATCTGGATTTCAGTTCTGTTAAGCTTTATCTTCTTCCCCCCTCTCTTTTCTTAATCCTCCTTTCATCCCACCCTCCATTTTTATCTGAATGTTGAGTAAGAATTGAGGGATGATTCTTATACTTGGCACTTTGCTGAGTGCTTTGCACCAGCAATTCAGGAACAGGGGGATGAGGAAATCGTGTCCCACTATTTCTATTCACGTTGACTCTTCTGTGCCTCTCTCTGGCTTTGTTTCCTCTTAGCCCCCTTGTTTAATTCTCCAATCAAATTTCAGAAACAAAAGTGGTAGTAGTAGAAAAGGGAGTCTCATTAAGCTTGGGAATGGCTGTGAATATATTTGGAATGATGGGGGAGGAGTGATAAATCCATCTCCTTTCTCCCTGTAGTTTTAAGGCCTGCTGTTCACCTTGGAATCTCCAACTGTTTCTCCAAGTCTATGCCAAAGTGATTATCAGGGTCAAAAAGGAGGGGCCTGCAAAGGAGGCGACTAATACATAGGGGACACCGAGCTTCTGTTATGAGGGATGGAAAAATTTGAGAAAAGATTACATTTGAACAATGTGATGGTATTAATAATGTCATGAAACTGTTCTTGTGCATATTGCTGAAATGGAAAACATTTTGCTCCATATGTATTTAACACACACACAAAACTTAGATCTTGGAATATGACGAATATTGACAGTGAATTCCATCACCATTGTGTAGGTGGTAAATGGACCACAAAGAAATGAGAAGGACTGTAAGCTTGTATGTACAGCATCCTTTTTCATAGGAACCATGTGCAATGCACATACACAAAACCTCATTCCAAGGACCCCTTCTAGGGGCTTCCCAAGCACTGCTCCTTGGTGCCACTGTTTCTGCTGTGACAAACAGAGCATCTGTTGCCTTGATCATGCATAATTTCAACACTTAGAAGAGTCCATGGGTCAAAAAGGAAAAATAGAAACCAAAAAATGTTGTTCCATATTTTCTATGAATTTGTTTTAGTAACTGGCATAGTGGTTACAAATTAGGCTTCTGACCACAAGGTCACCATTTCAAGACCACCAGCTGCTCTGAGGGAGAAAGATGGAGCTTTCTACTCCCATAAGAAGTTGCAGTCTTGGAAACCCACAGAGGTAGTTGTGCCCTGTCGTAAAGGGCTGCTATGAGTCAGCATTGGCTTGATGGCAGTGAGAGCCAATGTTATTCAGCCCGTTAACCATTTCCACATTTGAAGCTCAGAATATTACATTTTTCTTAAATTGAAGTTAATCTGGATTAGAGAGTTTTGGAAGACCCTTGGGACCATTTTCAATACCCTGCCATTCTGCAGTACAGAGTTTGGGAATCACAAGTTTATAATGGGGCAATAAAAACAGAGTGCAAATGAATTCATTTGAAATTTCTGGTAAAAGAATATTCTTTTTAAAAAATTGAAAAGTGTTATGCTTCAATGTTTTTCATAGGAATTCTACATATAGGAGAAAGATTCAGAAGGATTTATAAAAATATACATCCAGAAACTTTGTTTGGATTCATCTTTTACATAATTATTAAGTGTGAATTTAGACATAACACAGATACGGTATCAAGAATAGGGTTACTTCAACTAGCAAATAATTTTCTTAATGATCCCCACATGAGACCTCTGAACTGAGAGTGGAGGTGTATGTAGTTTCCGTTCTATCCATTTTCATTTGATTATTTATAGGACTAGGGTGACTGTTTGCCTATTTATACTCTAATTGCATCTTGAAGTTATCCCTTTGTGTAGTTTTTATCTTGTGAAACATTTTAACTTCATCTCGTGTTTTAAGCTTTTTGGAGAAATAAACTTACAGCCTTTACCCAAGTTGATTATTTATTTAGTATTATTAAGTAATAGTACCCAAGTTTATTATTCTAAACTTAGTTTGTTACATTTAAAGAGAATGAATTTTTTTAAAATTGTGCTCTATTATAGCATTATGTTTGGTAAATTAAGTCAACAAGTAGCAGAATTAATACATGGTGCAGAGTAAATTATTGAATTGGGCCAAAGAAAAAGAAATAAAGAAATGACAGTATAAAAATCTCACAGACAATAAAGAACATTGTACTACAGTACAACCATCAATTATTTACCTACAAAAGATAGAATAGAAATTATTAGCTCAAACATTTCTCTTAGGGAATATATACCCTGTATATATATATCCTGTATTCCTAGATTCTATTCAGATTCATGGCAACCCTATATGTTACAGAGTATAATAGCTTCATGAGGTTGTCTCTCCTGTCATCTTTATGAAAATAGATCATCAAGCCTTTTTCTTCAGTTGCTGCTGAGTGGGCTCAAACAATTAACCTTTAGATTAGTGGATGAGTGCAAACTGTTTGGGGATCTCATAATATATGAAAGGACTTTAAAAGATTACTGCAAAATGGAATAAAAAGATAATGACAAAGAGTATGTATAGAGGTTTTAAGACTGGAATTTACATATGTAAATATATTTATATAAGAGTGTGGGGAAACAGATCTACGTACATATATTTATAGGTTTAGTATTAAGGCAGCAGATGGACACTGGGCCTCCACTCAAGCACTTACTCATTGCAAGAACACATTGTTCTATTAAATTGGCATTCCAGGATGCACACCTTCCTGACACGATTGCTGAAGAAAAATGTGAACATAAGCAAAG
>NW_022103900.1:26366358-26380603 GCF_000313985.2 Echinops telfairi
AGGAAATGAGCAACTGATATTAAGGGCTAAAGTAGAAGGCAAATGTTTTGAGAATGATGAGGGCAACAAATGTACATATGTGCTTGACACAATGGATGGATGTATGGATTGTGATAAGAATTGTACGAACCCCCAATAAAATAATTAAAAACCAACAAAAACAAAAACAAAGCAAAACAAAAAGATAATGACATTTTCCACTAACTTCTTGAAGCTCCCTTATGTCTGTGTGTATTTGTGTACTGTGGTAGTTACACAATTTTATGTCAACTAGATAAATAAGTTAGGGGTGGAGTCTAGCTCATCAATCAGGTCACAGTCTATTGATGCCTTTGTGTGTGTGACCTTTTAGGAGGATTCTGGGAACTTTCTCTCTATGCATTTGTCTTCCTGTTGATCATTCACACAGAGACTTGCTGAGACCTGCGAGAACCCCTTTCTCTGTTTTCACCTTCCTGTTGATGAGCCACACGGAGCCACACTGAGACCTGCAAGAGCCTTGGAGATGCTTCCACCGACATTGGATCTACAAGGCTCTGCACCCACCAGCCTGTGATCTTCCTGCATTCATCATCATTGTATGTTGCTATGTGAGTCTGTAGAGGGATGTATGGTCTAGTATTGAACTTATGGTCCAATATTGGACTTAAGGACTTGATCTGGACTAAGCTGGGATATTTTCTTGATAGAGAACTACTCTTTGATATAAAGCTCTTTTGTTCAAATATATGAATGTCACTGGATTTGTTTCTGTAGTCAATCTGGCCTAATACATGTACATATGCATGCATACATGCACACATATAATTTAGACCTTATTTTCTTTTTGTAAAGAAATCCAATTTAATTCACGAGTTAACTTATGGCATTGATCTTAGAGTGTCTCCAGAATAATTTATTGTTAATGTTTGTAATTTGAAACATCAAGAGCACTGAAGTAAAATTGACAACTTTCAGACCCAAACCAAGAGTGGCCATTCAACTGGCAAGTGATAAGGATGTTCTGAAGAACACAACCCCACTTTTAGAGGAGACATACTTCTTTGAAGCAAAGCCTCAGCCTTCTGAAATTAATGTGCTACATGGCTTTTGAAACTTCTTTTTATACCTTAGTGTCCAGAAGTCTAAACTAGACAAAGATGCTAAATGGTTAAGGTCATGATACAAGATAAGTTAATCTTAAGAAAATAGACATATTAGGCAAAATCAGCTTTGCAAGCACATGGGAAAATGAAAAACAGTTTAAACTAAGTTATTCTTTCTTTCAGATATAATTTATTTACACTGGAGCGGCATATGAAAGTCAATAGAGAAAATGTATCATTTGAGTTATTGGTCTCACATAGAAAACCAATTGCCGTTGAGGACTCTGAATCATGACTCCCTCAATTTACGGTGACTTGTATTTCAAAGCAGATCTCTGCTGAATAGGATCTCCAATGGCTGGGTCTTGGGAAGTCAACTGTCAGGCCAGAACTGGGTTGTGCGAACCTCCAACTTATAAGCAATCAAGCACATTAAGTACACAGTCCAGAAACTCTTACCTAGATGTTTAATTTTATTGTTATATGTTTGTTTCCTCATGTGGTCATTTAGTTGTAACTTATCGTTTAAGGTAAAAATGTTTGAAGATTTATCATGGTGCAGTGAGTGGCATGGGAGGGTGGGGGCTGGCCATATCTGACCTCCTCTGACTTCCTTATTGCCATAAGGCAGGCATCAGACATGCCTTCACCCTTGACCCTTCATCCTATTCCGACACCAACTATTCCTCCCACAGCACTCTACTTCTATGTGGATTATGTAATTCATTGCAATGCTCCCATAGAACTCACAGACAATACTCACAATTAAGGGGATGGCTTAGTGGTTATGCACTGAGCTATTAACAACAAAGTGATCAGTTCAAAACCACCAGCTACTCCTTGGGAGAAAGAGGAGGCTTTCTAGTCTTGTAAAGCGTTACAATCTTGGAAATTGCACGCGTTCTGTAGAGTCGGTGTGAGTCTGTATTGATTTGATGGCATCAAGTGTTTTTTGAAGGATGTGAAGGAAAGAGGAGAGAGATTTTTAGTTGCTGAAAATTATATTTCTTTTGCTTTTTTGGTGTTTTTTTTTTTTAATCAAGATTCTTGTTACCCCGTATGTTTGGTTTTAATAATTAAATGAGCTCTATACTTTCTGCATGTCATTTTAATATTAAAAGTGAAAAACAAGGAGAGTTGTACTGAAGTTTTGCAAAGCCCCCCACCCCCCAATTCTGCTTTTTTTTAAATACCAGATTACAAATAAACTTTTAGGGCATTCATTTTGAACACTGAGGAATGTACTGTGCACGGATAGATTTCTATTTGCTTTTTACATTTTTCTAACTTTGCTTCCGATGCTCAGCTTTGCTGGTTACTCTTGTTGCTTCCATTTTGAGCTCTTTCTTATTATATCTTCAACCCGTTTTCTCATTTATTCCTTCCAAGCTGTTATAGGCTAGGGGAAAATAATCAAACGGATTAAACAGCTCATTGAATTTATCAAGTCCTTGATAATGCTTGGTAAGATTAATAATCTCTAACTGTTAAATTTTTCAGAAAAAAAAATTCAATGTCTGACCTTTAGATAAATGAGTTAGCTCTATAACTAGCCTCAAAAACAGAAAACCAACCATAACCTGAGAAGGAAATTTAGATTTTCACAGGGGATTTCTACATATACAGGGGCTAGTTGAGAAGTTTCTTGGAGAATTTTGTCTCTATTGCTTAGTCTTTTTGAATACTCCTAGTGATTATAGAAAAAATTGCTACATTCCCAAGCAAGATATCATTGCTGAATATTTATAGACCAGGCTATTCTTTTTTTCTGAAAGCTGAAATCTTTGTTCCCTTCACCTCTACTCATTGGCCCTAAGACTTTCTATTCGGAAGGCCTAATGAGTCTAGATGAGTAGTTCTCAACAGCTGCTGTGCATCACAGTCATCTTGGGAGTTTTGTGCACACACGGAGGCCCAATGAGCACCCGGAGAGGTTGCTTTCAGCAGGTCTAGAGTGGCTGTGGTACCGCTCTCAAAGCCCATATGGAGAAACATGCCTACATCCTTGTCTACATGACAGCCCTTCTGATTCTGGAACATGGCCATTGTGTTTTCTCTGTTACCTGTGCCACATGGTTTCTCCAACTATTCGTGAGTTTTTGTTTGCCCATCTCTCATTGCTCAGGTGACCTGAATTTCACATTCTTAATACATTCTTCAAATGTGGCAACTGGGTGTTCAAAGCCGCAGGTGTGATAGGAGGAGAGTAGAATGAAGCTCTTCCCTTTGCTTTTGTAGATTCCATCTTTCTATTACTGCTGCCTAATAATCTGATTGCTTGTTCAATAGCTGTGCCGAAGATATGGCCAATCCCAATTCTTCCTTTGTGTCTTTCTATCTATGTGCTGTTGTGCGTTCTTGCTACGCTTCCATCTGTGACTATTGAGTGTTACTCTGCATTTGGCCCTGAAGAGTGGAAAACCAAGCACGCACTGTGTTTGCTGGGGTTGGAACTCAGACAATGTAGTAATTATGTCTTTAGACTAGTTATAACTTATGCTTTTCTGGTATAATTGATGTATGGGTACTCCTACATTGAGCCAGAATTGACTAGGTATATTGACAAATTGTTTGAAGGAGTGTTACTTTACTTTTCTTGCTCATGTGAAGTGCTAGAATCAGGGCTATCAGTGGCTTTAGTGGGTTCTAGAATCTATATTTAACAACATCTGGAAGGGTTCTTTAATTCGTGACTTCATGGATATGTTGAGAGCATTTGTTAAGAATAACTGAACCCTGCTGTGTAACAAAATCATTTTATTAAATCCTCCAGTCATGATCATCAGGGTGGTGGGTGAAACCACCTGTCTGGATCTTCAGTTAATTGACCTGATAATTATGTTAAAGTCTTCTATCTCCTCTATTTCCTTGTATAATGCTTGGGGCCCTTAAGGGCTTAAAAGTAGCCAATCAAAGTATATAAAACCATTGGTCTCTTGAGCAACAGAGGCAAAAATCAAGTCAGGAATAGGAGAAAGATGTAGAATGTGGCTAATTATGTCCCTTAACAACTGTCCTTTGCCATGAGACCCAAACCATATGATGCCTAGCTATCATTAGCACTGTCACCATCCATAGGAGAGTAGAACTACTCTCCAGAGTTTTTGCGGTAGTCTTCACACAAGCAGAATGCCTGATCTGTCTTCCCCAGAGTGGCTGGTGGGTTCAAACCACTGACCTTGTGGTTAGACCAATATATAACACACTATCCCACCAGGGATCCTCAATATGTATATGTACACACACACACACACACACACACACACACACACACACACACACAGGTATTGAGTTGATTCCAAGCTAAGAGTGTCATAGCCCTGGTAGTTTAGTGATTCCCCGTTTGGCTGCTTATAGTTTGAAATGACCAGCTGTTGCACAGGAGAAAGATGGAGTTTTCCACTCCTGTAAAAAGTTACAGACTCAGGAACCTACAAAGGTAGTTCCAGCCTGGCATATGGAGTCACAATGAGTTGGAACAGACTTGATGGCAGTGAGTTTGGTTTTTTGGAATCTTATGAAAACAGACTGCCACATTTTAATTCTGCAGAGTGGCCGGGGGCGATGGGTTTGAACAGCACAGCATTTCAGTTAATGGTCAAGTACTTAACCACTGTACCATCTAGGCTATCTCTGTGTGTATGTTTGTATTTATTATCTATCTATCTATCTATCTATCTATCTATCTATCATCTATCTATCTATCTATCTATCTATCTATCATCATCATCCTGTATCACCTATCTATCTATGTTTCTATCTATTTACCATCTATCTATATAGTATCTATCAAACATCGGTCTATAGAAGAAAGTTTCAAAAAATTCATGGAAAAAGCTAACTAAAATAAGGTGAAGATTTCCCACATGCTCTTTGAAGGCCCACTGAGTACACATCCAAGCAGCCTTGGCAGAAGGGTGGGTTACATTGGACTTTTCACCCCAAGGTCAACCCTTTGAAACCACCACCTGCTTCTTGGGCAAAAGATGAGTCTTTCTACTCTGTAGTGTTGCAGTCTCACAAACTCACAGGGCCAACTCTGCCCTGTCCTCCTATAGGGTCATTATGAGTCAGAGCTGACGGGATGGCAGTTAGCTTGAAAGTTTTGAATACACACACCCACCTCACTTATCGACATGTGTGGGTTCCAAAGACTAGTATGTTATATGAAAATTGGGGTGATGCCAAAGTAGAGGATGACCACATAAGATCAAAAACAGAGGATAGCAAATGAGAATCCAAGCCCAGCCAAGTGAACACCCCCTTAGCAATCCCAGTCCCCATTACTGTCTCCTTGTGCTTTACTCTTTGTTATAATCAGATATTTATCATTCATGCACAAAGTACACCGTAGATTCTTTTTTCACTCTTTTATTGTTGTAAATGTGGAATATTGGACAAGGAGATTAGTCAGTAAGTACGGAACAGACATACAATGCTGGTGTACTTTCAGTCTTCTCATTTATATTTATAATACAAACGTCATCATATTTTCACACCTAACAAGTTGGAGGTTTGTGTTTTCTTCTATCACACATGTAAATATGTGGCAATATAAACTTCTGTGAAATTAAACTAAGGCATATTTTATAATGGCATTTCTTTCTAACAGCATTATCACCGAAAAGATAAGCTATAGAGATGTGCTTTCAATGAGCTGCAGTTTTTACAGTCATAACATGTTGTATAAAAATAGTACTTGCCACTTTTAACTGTATAATACAGATTACTTGGATTGAAGAGACTCTGAAAGAGAAATGCAAGTGTCATACGTGACACATGGGATGTGACAGCAGTGAATAGGCGTGGAGGATAGTCGGTGACAGTAGGATCAGTTCACTACATCGAGGGGACCTGTATTTTGTCACTAACATTATTTAAATTGATGGAGTATGCTAATAAAAGGTAGACTGACGTTTAGTTGTATTTCTTGTTGTAACCATGAAGTCCTTCACAAAATTGGAATAAGTGGCTCCAATCTAAGTAGTGGGTAAAACACTCAAAGACTTCAGTTGCTGTGTGATATTATACTTTTCACAGCTAAAAGGAAAGAGTGGAATGAGCTAAGGAAAAATTAATCAAGATCACTGATAACACATACAGACTTCCTTGATTCTTCCAAACATGCAACTAATATAGATCTTTATTTAATTTTTGACTTAAATAATTTCTCAGAAAAACATTAACATGGTTTGCTTTAGTAGGGGCATGAATTGTAGGAACATTCTTGGAGAAATAATTTGCATTTGATCCCATATAACCAATTGCCACCAAGTTGACTCTGATTCCTGGTGAGCTGATGTGTGTCAGAGCAGATTGGTCCTCCACAGAGTTCTCAGTGCCTGATATTTTGCAAGTAGATTTCCAGTCCTTTCTTCTCTGGTACCTCTGGTACACTCAACCCCGCCCCCACCCCACCCCACCCCTTCAGTTAGGTCTTTAACATGACAAAACCTTATGGAGGAACCTAGTACTTTAGGTCAGTTTCATGAGGTCACTCCAAACAAACAAAAAGCAAAAAATACCTCACTAACGTTGAATTGTTTTCAACTCATAGCATCCCTACAGGAGAGGGTGGAAGTGCCCCTGTGAGTTTCTGCGCCTGGAACTCTTGATGGGAGTGGAAAGTCTCATGTTTCTCTCACGCAGTGGCTGATGATTTTGAACTGCCAACCTGACGGTTAGCAGCCCGGTAGGTAACCACTTTATCACTAGGGTTCATTAAGTGACCAATAGTAATGATTAACATCACAAAGCAGAGGGAATTGTTATCATTTTAAAATACCCTTCCGATTGGGGAGTCCTGGAAGTGTAGTGGGTTACAAACTGGGCTGCTAGCCACAAGGTCAGACGTTCAAAACCACCAGTTCTTCTGCAAGAGAATAATGAGGCTTTCTGCTCCTGTAGAGTACAGCCTCTGAAACCCAATGAGGCTGTTTTGTTCTCTACAGCTGCTACAGGTTGGAATTGGCTCCGTGGAAGTGAGTCTTTTGGGATCTTTCAGATTCGGGAAGACTCCATCAACGTTAAGCTGACTGTTTGCAATAGGAAAAGATGGGCAATATGGGGCACTCTATTGAGATCATTGCTCCAGCTCCTACCCTGGCTTTTCCTGATCATAGGATCACTCTCTGAGCATCTCATCTTTTCTTACGTTTAAATTAAAATCGCACTACTTTGGCTTTCTGTTTGCTCGATTATTTCTCAATGGAAAAATGGGTCAGGCATTAGGGACGCTGCGAATTTTACAGTGTAAAAGAATATCAAAACCTTGCTTCTGATCAGTTTCCAGCAGTTAGTGTCCACGTTTTTCATTGGCTGTGGAAACCAGCCATCCAAAAAGATTTTGATGTCAAAAATGGCTGAAAGCAAATGGATGTGGAGACAAATATGCCCCCAGCAAGGAAATTTGACTTTTTCAATTAAAAGAAATGAAGTCAATTTAAAAATAAAAAACAATAATATATTAACAATAATTTTCAATATTAAACATTGGCACACGTTCAAAATATTTAAGAATTTGAGAGAAAGGCATTTCCTTTGGAATGCTTCCAGCCAACCTTCACATTTAATGTGTTATATGATGTAATATTAAATAATCTTTAAATTTAGCTGATCCTATAAGGAGTTCTAATTCTGTAAAAGAACGCTGTGGTAGTTACATAATCTTCTGTCTACTTGTAAAGGGGTGCAGTCTAGCCTGTCAGGTTACAACTTGATGACCTCATTTGGAGGCTCGAAGGAGATAAATAGCTCACTGGAGGACTGACACACTCTCTGCTTCATCTTCCTGCTGACAAGCCAGACATGCAACACTGATGGAGCCAGAACCCTGGGGCTGGGGGAGCCACGTGAAGACCCATGCCAGTGCTGAGATGCTTCCACCACCACTGGATCCTCAAGACTTTCCACCCACTGGCCTGTGATCGTCCTTCCTGCATTCGGCATCTTTGCATGTGCTATGTGAGTCTGAAGAATTTATAGACTGGTAATGGACATATGGGCTAATATTGGATTTATAGACTTAACATGGACTGGGCAGGGATATGTACTTAATGCACAATTTCTCTTGATATAAAGTTATCTCTTACACATATGAGGGTCTCTGAATTTGTTTCTCTAGTCTACCTCCTCATTTCACAACCAAACTTCTTAAACGTTCTGTCTGTATTCTCGGTGAGCACCATTTTTTCACCTCCTGGGCCTCGCTCAATACAACAAAGTCTTTGCTATCAGTTTTTCATTGACCCTGCTGTTTTCAACGTGGCTTGTGACTTACTTGTCAAATGTAGTAGCCGGGTCGTAGTCACAATTTGAATTAGCTTCTCTTTCACACTAAGATTCCTTCTCCTCAAATGCTCCCCTCTTGTGCTTTCCATTTATGGCTTTCAGTTAGTCAAATTGGCTGGACCACGATCCTCAATGATGTGACACTTCTGTAATCATTTAACAATTGTGTGATGTGGCAGCTTTAATGAGGTAATGTAATGATGTAGATAATGATACAATCATCCCTAGAATATGATCTGATGTTATTAGCATTCATCTGATGTAAGGAGATTAGGGTAGCATGTAACACCCTTACTCAGCTCACAGTTCTGCCCTAACATAAAGGGAGCTTCCCTGGGATGTGATCTGTATGATCTTTTAATTTACAGGTGATCCAAAGAAAGAAAATCCAGCAGAGGCAAGGGGACCTCGTACTATCAAAAAGACCAGCAGGGAGAGGAGAACATCTTTTGGATTTAGAGGAAGATGAAGATATACGGGGATCCCCCAGAAATTCTGAGCCCACAGAAGCTGAAAGCATATGGCATCTTCCCTTAGAGTTGGCACAGAGAAGCCTTCCCCAAGAGCTGAAACTCTGACCTTAGACTTTCCACCAACATCTAAAATGCAGCATTGCGGCAATTAACCATATCAGATTTCTCCCCACTCTGGGATATCTTCTTGTAAGACAACCAGAGGCTTGGATTTAGCACTCACCACAGGTGCTGATTCACCAAGGAGTTTGATGCTTTTGTGTACCACCAATCAATTCTTGGAAATCATTTTCTTCTTTCTGTCATCATTGCCACCATTACCTTCATTTTATCCTATTCAGTTTACCAAAATCGCAAAACTGGTTGGCCTATCAGTCTATCCTAGATATCATTCCTAGATATTAGAGTACTTGCATTTCTACATCACAAACTTAATTATATTAGTTTTCCTCCTGAAACCACTTAGTGCCTTCTTATTGCATTTAAAAGATCCAAATCTACTGACAACTTGAATAAGGCTCTGTGTGATCTGCTTTGGATGCCAACCTGCTTTCCCAGTTTCATTTTCACTTTGTGCTTAAACTCAACCTTGAACAATGTGGGTTTTCTTCCTTTCACAGTTGTTTCATTGCTCAGACTCTCCTTTGTTGGCTAACTGTTAGGCTCTCTTCAGGACTCAAATCACCAGCACTTCCCAGGTAAAATCCTACTCGATGCCTCATCTGCCAAGCCTTCATAAGTTACCCTGACTTTGTATTTACACAGATATTTATGTGCCTGTGAGTTTCATTGCCAACCTCAAGGTATGGGTGGGAGAAAGGCAAGGCTTTCTACTCCCGTAAAGAGTGTCAGTCTCAGAAGCCCACAAAGGTAGTTCTACCCTCTCCTATTAGAATCATAATCAACTCAAGGGCAGTGAGTTGAGTTTAGTTTATACTTTCCTTATGAGCGCCTGGCTGGTGCAAAAAGTTGAGCACTGCTTCACAAACTAAAAGAACGACTGTTCAAATCCACTCAACAATGTCTCCAAAGGAAGACTCAGAGATTTAGAAGGGAATTTCAAAATCTTAATGGAAAATTTGCATTATCTGTTCATTCAACATTTCCATGAATTTTCTGGATTCCTCTCATGGTGCTGATGAGATCACAGCCATTGAAGACCATGGAGCAGTTCTACTCTGACAAGAGTAGGATCTTCATGAGTCAAAATCAATTTGAGGTTTGATAGTTCTCATTTTTTCTTCCAATAATGCATAATCTCCATGAGGGGAAGAACAATGCCAATCTTGTTTACCCTGGTGTCTCTCACCCAGCAGGACACCTGAAGCACATCTGGTGCTCAATCATTATGTAAATCTGTTTTTGTTTCAAATGAACCATGTTTTTTTGCATAAAACCTGAAGAAAGAAAGCTAACAAGCCAGGATCACTGAGTTGAAATTTTAAGAGAGATTTAAGTGAGTCATGAAAACAAGGACATTGTTTTCTTTAAATACTGAAACAGATAGACAGACAGACATATTGTTGTCACCAGTAGACAGGCCAGTTGGCTGGGTAGGACATAGTATGTAACCTTGGCAGACTGTGCTCCTGTATAACAATGATGACAGTAACAGCCATAATGAAATAAATGTCATCATAGCACCAACGTCCCTATGTTTTTGTAAGGTGCTAGCCAGTTGGTTTTGACTCATAGTGACCTGAATGTACAACAGAACCAAATTCTGCCCCATATTGTGACATCCTGATCATTGCCGCTATGTCGGAGCCCACTGCTGCAGCCCATGTGCCAAACTATCTGGCCGAGGGTCTTCTCCTTCTTTGCTGACCTGACCTTCTATTTTAACAAGCAAGATATCCTTTTCCAGAAACGTCTCTATACGCATATTATTATTTTAAACCTGGCAAATCATAAAAGCAGTAGTCATGATATATGCTTTTCAAAATGGTCTTTGTCATGGGAATCATTATCTTAATCAAATCACGAATATGCAGAGGCATTAAAAAACCTTGTTCATAGATGCCTTAAGCACATTCAACTCCTAACTCCCCATCCCCCTACTCTATGGCATGCTTTGGTAGCTAGGAGCTAAGAAAAGCAGGGGAAATAATATGAAATAAGAATTCATACTTTGTAGTTTCATATAAGGCACTTCTGTTGTTTTTAAAAAGTTCAGAATAGGCAGTAATAATAAAATCAATAAACGAATTTTGAAGCCTCCTTATGGAATTCAATTATGCTCTCTTTGTCCCCCATAATAATGACTAATCATTATTGAGTTATATACTGGAGTCCAAATTCACATTCAATTGTGTATATCTCATCAAAGGGTCTTTCTTGTGAAACTTGGTGTTCTCTCAGAGAATTTTGGGGGGGAAATAAAATATAAATTATCACTGCCCATTACATTATTTTTCACAAATAGCTATTGTAAATCCCTTAAAGCATGCATTATCTAAAGGACTAGATAGATGAAATTCCAAATGAAACCCTTGAGGACACTTGCTCGGGTAGACACAATGCTATCGTCTATTAACAGATTTGCTCACGGAAAACATAGCTCTTTTGATTTGATGCTTGCATAGAAATCTTGAGAAGACTCATCTGAGCCCAGCTTGAAATCAGGACTGATTTCTACTGTATATATTTTGCCTAAATGATAGCAATGCATAGATGTTTCCACAAAACTCAGGCTATAAGCAAATCAGTATGATATTAGTTAAAAGTATTTTTGTATGTATTCTTCCAACTGACAGGATTAAAATACTCACACACAATGTTTTAGAGAAGTCACTTGGTGTTTGCGCTTGCTTGCATCTATGCACCCACCCAACAGATCCTTAGGCTGATTCTCTATAAACACAAGTCAAATATTAAAGATGCTACAAAAGGGACAAGAAAACCCAATAGGCAAGACACCCAAGCACTCGAAAGGTGAGGCTCACCAAGCCATGTATCCCTGCACCCTTCAATTAACCCCACCTGTATCACCAACGAAGATACAGAGGGGCAGGTGATTATATGAAGAAAATGATCAACACTGTAGACTGTCAGAGTATTATGAAATAAAATCACAATCAGAGACTAGAACACATCTATTAGAATAGCTAAAATCCCAAACACTGACGACACCAAATGTTGGCAAAGATGTGGAGTAATAGGAATTCTTCTTGTCGGTATATAAAATGGTACAGCCATTTTGGAAGACAGTTTGGCAGTTTCTTAAAAAGTGAAACACTTACCATATGATCTTACAATCACATTCTCAATTGTTTCTCCAAATGAGTTAAAAACATATGTCCATATAAAAGCTTTCATACAAATGTTTATAGCAGTTTTACTCATATCCCCAAACTGGCAGAAACCAAGATGTACTCTAATAGGTGGATGGATAAATTCATGCAATGCAACATAATTTGGTCATTAAAAGAAATGAGCTATCAAACTGTGAAAAGACTTGGACAAATCTCAATACATACTGCTAAATGAAAATGCTGCATCCTGTTGTAGATGTCCTCAAATCAGTTCTACTTACAGTGACTCAATGTGCAACAGAACAAAGTACTGCCCCACCCTGCCCCTCCTCACAGTTATTATGTTTGAGCCCACTCCTTCAGAGACTGTTAATCTGTCTTACTGAGGGTCTTTTTTGCTGCACTCTACTTTACATATTGCTTGCTTCAAAATGTTTGCAGGAAAATTCCATTATCTTTGTCATTTCATATTTAACAAACCTTGTGAAGCCCCTTTGTACATATGAGTCCAAGGATATGACGTTCTAGAAAAGGCAAAATTATAGAGACAATAAAAAGATCAGTGCTTACTACTGGCTCGGGGAGAGGAAGGGAGATGAATAAGTGGATTAAAAGGCATTTATCAGCAGTGAAGCCATCCTGCATGACATTCTAATGGTAGACTCATGATATAAGCCTTTACTGGAGACCGTTGGACTGCACAGCATAGAGTGACTCCTAATGTGAATTCTTAGTTTTTGTTCATGCTGTTGTCTCCGTATTGGTTCACAAGTTGTAGAAAACATACCACACACTGCATGGTGTTAATAATAGAAGAAGCAGTATATATGGAAGGGGTGGGGAGTGGAGGGATGAGTGACAACTTTTCAACCTTTCTGTACTTTGGTACAACTTTCTGTAAACTTAAAAGTGTTCTAAAATATAAAGTCTCTCTTCAAAAAAAAAACGTATTCATGAAAAGGTACCCCTTAATATGCTATAGAACATGGTTTCTAATTTATCATTTCAGTGAGACATAACTGAGCATTAGTGAAATCTTGGATACTTTTATTCCAAAAAAAATTGATAAGAATGTATGTTATTACGGGTTGTGCCTGACTTATGACATACAAGGACTGAACTGTTTCAAGCCAGATTGAGTAGAGAAACAAATTTATTGCAACTTGCAGAAAGCAGAAAGAGTGTTTGGCTCACCTCCAGTGAGAAAGAAGAAGATGCAGCCTCAGAAAGCCATTCATTTCCAAGTAAGCTGTGAGCTGATTGACAGGTTAAACTCCGCCCCATGTTCCTATGGGAGCCATGTTGGCACAGTAAAACCTAACTATCACAGTCGACCCCTTGCCAACTTGGCACTTGTACACAAATTCTTCAGCCACATATAATTTTAAAAACAAGAACAATAGTAAAATCATATTTGTGCATAACACAATAAAACTAAAATGCATAAAAGTCAAAATGTGCCGGCCTCATTTAAACATATTCTGTAAGTGAACAAAACAAATATATCAAGTGGGTACCCTAAATCCCTGGAATTGCTCTGGGCAGAGCAGACTTTCTGTAGTATCCATTTTTCCAAGTAAGTGAGCATCAAGCAACTCGCTCTGAGTCACTGCACCCAGTGGCGTCACTTGGGAAGGTTCTCTCTGGTCACAGTGAATTTTTTTGTAAAAGCTGTTTCTCCTGAACCTTGTTTTTTGTGATGGCCAATTTAAGAGAAGAGCATGCACCTGTGAAAGTTTGTTTCCTGCTCAGGGAAAATGCCACAGAAACTGTTGTGATGTTGAACGCAGCTTACAAGGAAAGTGCTATGGGAAAAACTCAAGCATATGAGTGGTTTCCTTGTTTCAAAAGAGGTGAAATGTTGATTGATGACAAACCTTATTCTGAACATTTGTCAACTTCCTGAACAGATTAAAGTGTCAATTTGTTGTGCAATTTGTAGTGCATTTGGAGTTCATTCCACCAGGTCAAACTGATAATCAGGCATTCTACTTAGAAGTTCTGAAAAGATTGCTGTATTAGTCTGGGTACTTTGGAGAAACAAATCCACAGCAACTCACATATAAGAGAGAGTTTTATGCAAAGAAAATGTGCATCACGAAAACATCCCAACCCAATGCTGCCCAAGCCCACAAGTCCAACA
>NW_022103900.1:26380891-26420164 GCF_000313985.2 Echinops telfairi
GAGGCTTCACCACCCATTTATCCCTCCGCCTTTCAACCAGACCCACATGTGATTATCGGCCAGGCTGGCACAATTAACTAACTCAATTGCCTAACAGTGTGTCAGTCTGTGTAGACTAGAGAAACAAATCCATGGACACACATATGTGTATAAGAAGAGATTTATATACAAGAGCAATTGAACATTGAGAAAACATCTCAGCTCAGTCCAGATCTAGTCCATAAACCCGATATTAGCCCATATGTCCAATACCAATCTGTTAAGTCCTCTTCAGACTCATGAAACACATGCAATGACACCTAATGTAGAAGATCACAGGCCAGGGGGTAGAAAGTCTTTGGATCCAGTGTCATTGGAAATATCTCAGTGCTGGCAGGGGTCTCTACATCAGGGTGGGTCCATGTGTCTTGTCAGTTTCTATGTCTCCCAGGATGTGAGCAGAGAGAGAAGCGTCTCCTGCCTCCGAGGAGGCAGTACTGGATTTCTCCTAATTCTCAGGAGAAGGCCATGCCCACATAGAGGCCTCATTGGCTATAATCTGATTAACAAGCTAGACTCTACCCCTACACTCTTAATCCTCAAATTGACAAATGATTATATATATATCTACCACAAACAGTGTGCAAAAAAAGGGGCCTGATTTGTAGTAGACTGGGGACTGGTTTTTCCACCACAACAATGTGCCTACTCACACACCCATCTCAATGTGCCTGAGATGTTTTGGGCAAAAAAACCACAGCATACCTCTTTCTCCCTACACACATTACTCACCTGACCTCACTCTGTGCAATTTCTTTTTGTTTCCATGAGTGAAGAGGGACATGAAAGGATAGCAACTTGATGACATAGAAGAGGTGAAGAAAAAAATGATGGAGGTGCTGTCAGCCATCCAAACAGATGAGTGTGAAAAAGGTTTCCAAGAATGGGACAGCAGACTTGACAAATAAACTAAGTGTAATGGAGAGTACTTCCAAGGTGATAAGGTTGTTTTGTAAAAAAAAACATCTAAATGCATAGCTTTGAAAAAATATTCCAGTTTTAGGGGGGTTGGTGGTACCCCTTTGTATTCTAAACTTAACAATTGCAGTTATGTGAAGACCTACACCATAATCCTATCAAAATATCCCCCTCACCCATGAAAGTTTATAAACCAGACACTTCGTGCCTTTTCTGCCCCCATTTTTGGTATCTATTTTCTCTTCTGCCCATTTATATCAACCCACTGCTCTGAGGAGACAAGAATGTCCTTTGATGTGAAGAATCTTCATTCCATTTGGAACCTGTGAGTCCGCATCCATAAGCAAAGTCTAATCAGGACAGGCCTTCCATAAAGTCAGCATTACCATATACCAGTTCACAGGCCCCCAAAATCTGATTTTTATCTCAATATTCTGGTCAACTCAATGTTGGCTGCCTTGCTTAGCCTCACCAGGATGCCTATTGGCCACTTCACCTTTTAACCATGCACCCTGTTACAAATTCTCAACAACGCTAGACCCCTTGTGCTAGGTCATGCCATAGGCTCAGGTTCCACACAACTCTATAAACTTCAGACCAAACCAATTCTCATCTTCTCCTCTAATCCCTGTGAACCAGGTTCACATGTGTCAGCAGCCAGATTCCACCCATCTCTCTATTGCTGTTTCTCCCACTTCCACTGAACAAGTTGATCTAGGTCAAGCTTTTCAGGCTGCCCGCAGGCTCACTTTAACTTTCAGACCTAGGAGGGAGTTTCTTCATGGTTCCAGATTTTTCCAGCTTTAGATGTAAAGCACTAGTACAAAATTCAAAAAACCAAAGGGCTCCTTTTTATTTTTCTCAGTCTATCAATAGCAAATGTCCAGAGCACTCAAGGAGCTTATATTTTCAGAGCCTTCTTTGTAGGCACTGATGGCAGTGAGCTTACAAACTCTATATTTTTATATTTCACAACAATTGTTTCTACCACAAATTATATCAATAATAGCAGGCAGAAGAAATCAATGTAAACCTAGTACAGTCAGAAACTATAGTCACTTCTTAAAACAGTCAAGTTCAATCCTTATCTTACCTAAACTATCCTTTCATATGCAATTTAGCCTTAAGCTTCTGGCTGCATCAAGCCAGGGAGGGATCTTCTGTCAGATATTTTGACCTTCTGTTAGCCATTTTGTCTAAGCAGCATGATCTCAGAGGATAAGTTGAATGGGCCATTTTGCCTCCCGAGCTCAAGATATGCATTACTCATATTCATTTTTGCTATTTCAAACAGGAATAACCAAAGGCCACAACTAGGGAAAAGAATCAAAACGCTAACTTCCCATGTTCTTTCCAGAAAACAACCCAGTAAACTGCATGGCCATAACTGACCTCCAGAGAGCCAGAAAGGAAAGACTGCCATGAGGCAGAGGTCATATGAGCATTCATTCTCCATCTCAATGATTTGTTTCTCTAGTACCCCACTCCAAGTACCATTATGTTTTAGGCCCAATTGACTAAAGAAACAGTTCACTGACACTCACATGAGTAAGAAAGAGCTTTTATATCAAGGAGTAATTGGAGATCAAGAAAACATCCCAGCCCAATTCAAATCAAGTCCATCAGTCCATACTAGTCCATAAATCCCTTTTCAGAGTCACACAGCTACATGTGATGGAGAACACAGGAAGATCACAGGCCAACGGGTGCAGAGACTTGTGGATCCAATGGTGGTAGAAGCATCACAAGGCTCTGGAAGGTCTGAGCTGCATGGCTCACCAATAGGAAAGTGAAACAGAGAGAGAATGTGTGGCCTGCATCTGGGGAGAAAGAGGAAGATCTCAGCCTCAGAGAGCCATTTATCTCATTTACCCTCTAATCAAGCTCTGAACTCATTTACAGGCTACACTCCACCCCCATGTTCCTACAGGAGCCATGTTGGCACACAAAAAATGACCACATACACTTACTACTGCCTCTATCTCATTTTTTCCATTTCATTGTTCAAGCGTATATACCTTAAGTAATGTTGCAGCATAGAATTTGATGTGATCTGCCTTTGATGGAATATGGCCCGAGTGCTCTTTAGAGGCAAGGATGGCAAGGCTTCTTCTCACAAATTTTGGACATATTGTCAGGACAGACCAGTCCCTGGGGAAGTACTTCATGCTTGTTAAAGTGGAGAGGCAGCAAAAAGAGAATGGCCTGCGAAAAGATGTATTGACACAGTGGCTACAACAGACAGGTCAAGCATGGGAAGACTTGTGAGAATGGCACATGACCAGGCAGTGTTCCATTCACGAATGCATAGAGTTGCTGTCATAGTTAGGCTTCTTGTGGCAACTAGGCTACCATAGAAACATGTGGGTGGAGTTTAAGCTGGTTGTAGCTTGATTGGAAATGGACTGAGATAAATGGATCTATGAACCTGACCTCTTCCTCTTTTGTCCCTGGTGATAGGACCAGTATGCTGCTGCCTGAGCTAGTCTTTTGCCTCAATTGTGTGCTGCACTATCAGTGGGCTGAGCCAACCCATGGATCATGTGTCACTGTTCCATTCCGAGCCCTGCTTTAGGGCCAGGCCTCATCGGAACCTGCTTTGCCACACTGCTAGTGGATGCTCTCGCTGTGCCATGACTTGCTAGGACTTCAGGCTGTGTCGGAATGCTGCCACTGCTGCTCCCACTTCACATCACAGTGCTTGCTGCCTGCAGAGCAGCTCCACTCATCTTGCCTAAGGGAAAATTCTGCTCTGCTTCCTTGATCTTGGACCAGTGCCCAAGTGAGTTGAAGGACCTTCAGTACATTAACTATCCCACAAAAGTGAGTTGAACTGCTTATGGATTAATTAGCTGTTGTATTCCTTCTCACTATATAAACCCATCTTTATATATACACATATATAATCATGTGTCCTGATTTTTGTTTTGGAAAACTCCAGGGGACCAGTTCTATCATGTCCTATAGGGTCCTATGAATTAGCATCAACTCAGTGGCCGTGAATTTGGTTTTTGGTTTCCTATTGAAAAGCAACTTTTGATTTTTTTTCATATTCAGGGTCATGTGTAAAGTTTGTCCGAGCTCAGCTGCTCAGAAGTTGATCACTATAAAGCTGAGTAACGTGGACTTTTGTTTGTTTGTGTGTGTGACTGTTTTTGTGTACAGGAGATGATTGGTTAATGTACCAGAAGTCTATGGGGTGCTATGGCTCAAAAGGAGTTTGTCATACCTATAGATATAGCCATCAATGCTCCATCTTGTACTAAACTCGTTCCCCATTTTTATACCCAAACACCTCCATGCAGGGTTCTAAGAATCTTTGCCATCTTTCAGAAAACCTCTGATTACATGCACAACAGTTCAGGATAAAAATTGATTCCTTGAAGGCAGGATTAAACAGTGTAGCTTCGCTCTCTTCCTTTAGCCCTCTAAATCCAATTTAGACTAACAACAAAGCACCATAATATATGTTTGGGGTCAAAAGGTCATCTCTCATAGCCCAAATATTGGACATTTTCTTTGTATTTTTATGTTAGCATTCTTGTTCAGCTATTCTAAGAGTTAATGGGATGCCAAAGGTGATTCAAGGAAACCTGATATATTGAAGTAATATTTTCATTCAAATTTTCATCCTATTAAGTATCTGTAACCATGTCTTACTGATGAACACATGTGAGAGCATTTAAATACTTAAGGTATATACTCAAGTATAAGCTGAGTTTTTTAGCACATTTTTAATGCCGTTTTTGTGGTAAAGTTAGGTGCCTTGGCAGATATTTGGGTCAGCTTATACTCCAGTAGATAGGCATTTGAAAAGATGCTTCTTCTATGCAGTTTGCCTTCTACTAATGGGTTAGTTAGCTAAAGGGAGAATTTGGAAAGAACTTCCTATCAACTTTTTGTACCTTTGATATGTTAACCATGTGTATATTACCTACTTAAGGAACCCTAGTGTGGCATAGTGGTCCGACTGCTCTGTGGGAGAGAGACTGGCTTTGTGCTCCCATAGAGAGCAACAGCCTCATACACTCACAAGTTCTCCTCTGTCCTATGGGGCTGCTAGGAGTCAGCTTCAACTGAATGGCGGTGACTTTTCTTTTGGGTTTGGATATTACCTACTTAAAAGACAAATTAAATTGTTTTTTAAAACACTCCATGTCCCTTGGTACAAATAATGGCTGTTACTAACTCAATAACACTTTCAGAGAGGAAGAAGTCTTTGCCAGTGAAAAGTTGCTAAGAAGTCAGATCTACTGCTATCTCCCCCTTTCTTGTGGGTATAAGTAAAGAGCGTAGAAGTAGTGGGTGTGACATCAAAAGTAACAATGTTTGCTGCAGATTAAAACTCGTGGTGTGGTTGGGATATGAAAATTCCTCTGAGACCCGGAACTCAGGCTCTCAGGAAGTGGTACGGCTTACTGAGCATAATCCCTGACAGAGATAAAAAGGCTTAGGAACTCCTTCCACGACCATGTTCCAGAGGATTTCCAGCTTCTCCACCCTCGCAGGCTCCCACACATGGTCTGCATTATCTCTCCAGGACCTGGAAGCCATAAAGAACAGTAACATATACAGGAAATGATTGTAAAAGAATGCATAAGTGAAAGTGGTTTAACAAAAGAAAACAGAACGCCGTTGTTCATTATTATCATTTAGGGATAGAAAGGGGAAAGAAAAATAAAACTGGCTTCTATATGAGAAAGCATACCATATGCTAACAGAAAATGCTTCTGTGTGGGCTTTAATAAAGTCTAACATGAAAATGGGAGGTGAGCAGGGAGGATCATAGTCAAATAATTGGATTCTCATCTTTCATGTGGGAAATCCAGGTTGAATTCCCAGCTAGCGGGTCTTTTGCGTTGATTTGTTATGAATCACCAACTGGATGGTAGCTAACAGCATTAGAGCAGATGTTTGTGAACCCTTGACCACTTGTTGGATAGCTATCATACTCAAGCTCAGTAAAATTATCATCAGGGCTGGAAATGGGGTGGGACATACAAGACCATTCTTCTATCTAGATTGTTGGCTCTTGGAGAAGAAGGTACAATAAATTTCTCTTGATCAGCATTAACTTAAGGGATATACCTAGGATCAAATCCTAGATCTACCATTTATTCAATGTGTCAATGTAGGCAAGTTGCATAATCTTTCAGGATTTCTCCTCTGTAGATGGGAAATAATAATAGCGCCTAGCCCAAGGAGTACTTATGAGGATAAAATGAGTTAATATTTGTGAAGCACTAAGACTACTGACTAGCGAGTTGCTGTCATTAGCCAACGGGAAGCCAATCCTGATGCATGCATTCTTCCTTATGTGTTCAGAGTAGAACTCCGCCACCAGCTTTCCTAAGTCACAGTCTTCATAGGTGCCATGGGGTTGGGCTCAACCCAACAATTTTTGGGCTAGTACTGGAGTGCTTAATTTTCTACATCACTAGGTGCAATGTCAGTATTTGTTCAAGGAACATGTATGTGAGGACTCTAATACAATTTTGCTCAAGAACTTTATTCATCAGTACCTTCTTGCCTCTGCGAAGCCCCTGAGCAGTACACGATGTTAACGTGCTGGTGGATAACCACAAACTTGAAATTTAGAGTGCACCCAGAGGTATTTCCGAAGAAGCCTTGGGGATCTACTTCTGAGCTACCAGCATTGACATTTCTATGGAGCACAGTTCTACTGTGACGCAGGCGCGTTCACCAGGAGCAGGTATTAACTCAAGAGCAATTGAGTTAATACATTCATTTATGCTTCCAAGATTCTGAATGCCCATAGCTATTGGGTCCTTCTCTTCTCCCACCCATAGAATCATTCACTCCTTACGACTGGCTGTGGTATTCCCAGATATATTTATGTCAGGTATATTTACTGATGTGGTTATAAAATTGAATGCTATGAATAAGCCTACTTAATATGCATTAAAAAGTGAGTTGTTTGTGCAAGAACTAGAGAAACCTGATAAAGAGAAGGTGTTTATAAAAAGTGCACTTGCATTAGGAGTTTATGCAGCAATGGAACATATCGAGAAAAAAAAATCACAAAAATCTGGGAACATTTTATGTGGAAACTGCTTTTTAAATGTCTTTAAAGTTCTGGCTCCACTTAATAGAAACAAATACTGGAAATTATTGACAATGCCTTGTGGGAGTGGTTGTTATAAAAAGGGGTCATATAAAATTCCAAACTAATGACCCATATTGAAAAGCAAGGCTTGAGTTTATGACAAAGGCTTGGCAAAAAGGAGCCCTGATGTGCTAGAGGGTTACCCCGGAGACTGCTCACCACAAGCCGCTCAAACTCGCCCGCAGTTGCACAGAAGCGAGGTGCAGCTATCTGTTCCCACAAAGACTGCAGGGCTGAGAACCCTAGGAAGCAATTCTGCCCTCCGTATGGGTCACTGTCAGTTGGAACCAACTCGATGGGAATGAGTTTGGTTTGGTATATACTTTAAACAACAACAAAAAAATTTGTTACTATCAATCAATTGTTAAAGATTTCCTCATGAAATTGTCCATGCTAAATAAAAGAACATCCATCAGATGTAAGGTCAGTCAGTGGGCATTGGAAATCCTACGTTGGGTTTGAATCCAGGCTCTGCTAATCAAAAGCTATGAGACATTGAGGAAAATAATTTGCTCAACTTCTCTAGGAATAAGTTCTTATAACTCTAAAATGTGGGTTTTGGTAGTATGTATGAAGTTATTTGGGGGATTCAGTACAAGATTTCATGGAAAGACTCAGCATATGGTAAACATTGGCCAATGTTGTTATTATACTCTCCTGAATTCATTCATCACCTAACTTAGTGCCTTACACGTTGTTGTTAATGAATAAGTGCTCATTATTATTTCCAAGTAATGATGATTAAGTATTGATGAGAACACTGTTTGTGAAACAGCAGAATATGATGTGGGGAACACAGCCATAAATTCAGTTATATAGTTCTCAGCCCTGAGTAGTTTTTGTTAATCAGATGTTAAATCACAAATTACACCTAAATTAAGCACTGTTAATCTTGTCCCATGGATAAATGCAAAAGACAGAGAGAAAACATTGATATTGACGATGATAGATAAGAATATAGCTATTCCAGTTACAATGATTTGGGACTTATTCATTTGTCTTTTCATTCTATAAACATTTGTTTATCAGGTTATATCCTAGAAGACAATAAATTCCAGGGGCAGGACAAAAATAAATAGCTGTATAGAAGTAAAAACATCATAAGAGAGTACAAATAAGAGAAATGACAAGAATTCGTGTAAAGATGTATTGTACGTTCAAATATCTCTACTATAACTTAACCATGCATAAATCAAAAGAGCTTTCTTAACAAATCAGACATAGTAATCTCTGGTCGTATCAGCCCTTCCAACATGATGAAAGGGTATGTTGTGTTCTGAATACAGATTTCAAGGCTGAAATTAGAATCCAAACTCTGTCACTTATTGACTGTTTGGCATTGGACAAATTACTACTCCTACTTAAAATCTCAATGTTCTCCATTGTAAAGTCAAGTGAAGAATAGCTGTTCCCAAGGTGGTTGTGAGCATCAACAGAGAAAATAAATATATGTAAGTTGCCGAGAAATATGCCTAGCTCCATGACACTACAGGGGAAAGAAAACAAACAAACAGCCCCCCTCAAACTCACTGCTGAGCCACTTCCAACCCATAGCAACTATATCGGACAGAACAGAATGCCCTTTTGTGTTTCAGAGACTTTAATTCTTTACAGGAGTAGACAGTCTCATCTTTTATAAAGTGAGGGTCATTTTGACATGAAACACTCAACACTATTCTCCCACTGCATGGCAAAGTGCCAAAATGCTCCCATCACGCTCAAGGCGGTAGAGCCACTTCATGAGCCCTCATCTTAGACTTCCATACAGTTTGCAGCCTGGTACTGTACTCCCATTTTGACTCACTGAGCCCAGCTCCAAAAGACAACGGCCTTTCTCTGGTTGTGCCGCCCACAGAGTTAAACTCTCATAGACAGTAGCTCTTTATTTGCAAAGAAAACCTCACGATGCTTTTATTTATTCGTCTTGTTTTGTTCTTCTTCTGGGTTGTGAATGGGACTCCTAATAACTAGATTACAGGTTTCTTTAGATTTGTGTCTGTCATTCCACAAGAAGTGCAAAAACAAGTTTTATGAAGTTCTTTATTTTAACATCCTCAGCTCCTCTGAACAACCAAAAGATTCTCAATAAAATTTGATGATTATTAATAGTTTTTTAGCTTAAATTCTTTCACTGTGTACTACTAATACATTTCAGTGCCAGTCCTAAGATACCTTATTAAACCAACAAAGTAGCAGTCCAATAACTATTTGCCCATTGATTTATTTTTCTGAGTAATTGAGCCCTAATATCTTGGGCAGTGTCCTGATGCACAGCTGGGCAAATGCGGTTGAATGGCACGCAAGCCTGCTACATCCCAGGAGCAATGAGGGATACGTTAGCCCAGAGCCTCGGCTTTAACACGCCCTCCACCAAAAGATGATAAAGTGTTGCTGACATTAAAGTAGTTTCGAAAGAACAAGGGAAGTATGACATGAAAATAAAATCACTTCTTCGAAGGACTGAAAAAGAAGAAAAACAAAAGCATCAAAATATCATTGACAAAGGGAGCAAGGTCACTTTCCCATTGCGAATGAGACCTGATCTTAATTTCATGAAGTCATTCTGTGCTAGGAGGCTGATGGATTGACATTAGATCCCTAGCTATGCTTCTGAGTTTCCTAAGGTACCCAGTTCTTTTTGACAGACAAGAAGAGTAAAGAAGGAATTACTCTACAGCAGCTCATGTGTATTAAGCTTAACTATATTTGCTTAGATCTACAACACTAAATTCATAACTAGAGGAAAACAAAGAAGACCCAGCACTTCAACCTATTAATCTCTGACCATACTTTCACCACGAAATAAGTTCAGAAATATAATTAGCTTGTATGTTCGGCTTCTCAGAAAACCGTTAGTTTTCATTTCGGATGGTGGAGACGATTAGCAAGATAAATAAATTAAATTATTCCCCCCACTACCTCTCCATCCTGGGTACTTTCCAATTTAGGGCTAAATTCATTCCTTCCACTTATGCGTAACAGAGAGAATCAGAAATTGCATGACATGGGCCCTTCCTTCCCTAAGCCCAATTAAATGTTTCTTGGCTGAGAGATGAAGTGATGAATGAAGAAGCACACCCAAGTTCATTGCTGGGCTTGCTGCAATGCTATTTTACACAGAGCCTTTTGCATAGGGACCCATAGGGGCCCTCTCTTTTCTGTCCAATTTTGTAACTCTTTTTATTTCTCCCTTCAGTTTGTGCCCATCCAAATCCTTCCAACTATTTTTGTCTCTTTCCTAGCAGGAGGACTTAACTGCACAAGAAAAGGAAGGGAGGCGAGCAGTGAGGCAGGAAGCTGCTCTGGCCGACACTCTCCAGAGCTGCGGGAACAGTTCTGCTAACATGAATGAGAGCGACATGCTGTTCCTTATGACTGTGATGGGGCCTTGACCAGGCTTGATGGAAATCACACGCTAGAAATTCCACGTGCTTTGGAAAGCACCCCTTCGCCTCTCCCCAGGACCTCTCCTCTCTACACAAAAAATGCTCTGCCTTCTGGATTTTCGTTCATATTCTGAAGCTTGCTTTCTTCTTTCATTTTCTGTTGTTCCTATGTGTTCTTATTTGCCTTCTAGTCATCTCCGACTCGTGGAGACCATTATAATGTAGATCAGAATGAAAACTCGCCTGATCCTGCCTCATTGCCATCAGATTTGATGAGTTCATGTTGTACGTAGTGCCTTCTCTTCCAGCGCTGTCTTGGACAGTGTTCCGCTGGGAGCCCCAGGCTCTCAATCAAGACTATTTCAGAAGCTGATCCCAGCTCTTTTTCCCTAGACTGTCTGAGCCTGGAAGATCTCCTCAAGGCTGTCCACCATCATGTGAAATGTCAGTGGCCTGTCTTTCAGCATCATAGTACACACACACAACCTACCACAGTGTGACAAATTCACAGACAGTTGGTGTACTTTACTTCGTAAAAACGTCAGTCACAGCGAACCGGACTCCATGTCCTTTAGGGAATAACAGCAGCTTCTTTCCAGCACATCCAGTACTGTCTCCCTGTCTGGCAGTTTATAAGACAGTGGAAACAAGGAAGGGGAATTTTAGCTGTATAATCCAAGGGTTTAAAGGGAACATGTTTGAGCTCTCTCGCCAACTTACAAAGGCTTGCATTTCTATGATGTTAATGATAACTAAAAAGAATACTAGATGTAGCCATTACATTTCCTCTTTTTTACTTTTGCTGATTGCTTTGGCTAATAACAACAAGGTAACAAAACTAATTTTTATAATACCCCCATTCCTAATACAGGTGATCTGATGGTTCTCCAGAGGAGTATTGAAACCTCAACATTTAACTCATATTGAGATTTCAACCTATACTAAATTATTTAGTGAAGATTAAAACTATATGGGTGAGTACAGGTGAGGTAGTTAGTTTATTGTGCCAACCTGGCGGATAAACACATGTGGGATTAATTGAAAGGCAGAGAGATAAATGGCTTGGTGAGCCTTGCCATTTTTGCCTCTTGCTCTTTGATCATCAGACCAGTGTGTGACAGCCTTCTTTGTTCTGTGCCTCCATTTGCAAGATACACTACCTGTGGGACACCTAACCTGTGGACTGTGTGGCTGTAACTTGAGGTTCCTTCAAGACCTGCTTCGCCACACCATTGGAATTTACATCTCTTGAGCTGGGGACTGTTGAACCCTGTCATCTGGCTGACTGTTGGTGACCTGTCTTGCTGCCTGTGCCCAGATAGCCTGAATTGCTCTACGGAAGACTAGCTGGCGGCCCTCAAGACTTGAAGGACTGCCAGTGTCTCACAACTGTCTCACAGGAGTGAGTTACACTGAGCCATTTGTACTGCTTTATAATTTAATTAACTTTATTTCTTATGATATCTATCTATCTGTATAAATATATATAAAATTATTATCATTCTGGTTTTATTTCTTTAGAGAACCCTGTCTAACACAACAGGACCTATTCAGTACCTGTGACTATGTGAATGCAGACTTTCAGCAACAGGGAACAGCACTACTGAAATGGTAAGTGCTTATGGCTTATCTACATAGAATATAAATCCATTATCAGTGCTTTGTTAATTGTCTCAAAAGAAAGAATAGGGCAAAACATACCAAGTTGTCATTGGTGTCGGGCACCATTGCATCCATTCCATCTCATTGCAACCCTATGGACAGCCTAAAGAAACACTCCCTAGTCCTGTGCCAAGATTTCAAATTGTGTTGTGTTTGAGGATATTGTTGTAGCCACCACGTCACTCTGTCTGCTGAGCGCCCTCCTCTTTATAGCCGGCCCCCTACTTTACCCACCGTGATGTCCTTTTTCAGGGCCTGTATTCTCCTGATAACAAATCTAATATATGGGGCATGAAGTCATGTACGCTTTCTTCCAAGAAGCATTCTGGCTGTACCTTTTCCAAAATAAATTTTTATATTATTCCATCCCATAATGGTGTCAATAGTCTTCACCAACACCACAATTTAATGCAGAAATCCTTCTGCAGTCCTCCTTACTCGTTACCTACCTTTCACATGCGTACGAGTGGCTGGAAAAGACCATGGCTTGGATCAGGTACACCTTAGTCCTCGAAGTGACGGCTTGCACTTCAACACTTTGAAAGGGTCTTGTAAAGGAGATTTGCCCAGTGCAGTGTGTTTTTGCAATTTTATTTCTTGGCTGCTTCTTTCTTAAGATTTGATTATGGGTCCAAGTCAAATGAAATTCATGACAATTTCAGTCTTTTCTCCACTTATGATGCTGTCTATAAGTTCATTTATGAGGATTTTTGTTTTCCTCTCATTGAGTTGCAACCCACAGTAAAGGCTGTAGTCAGTTTGTCATCAACAAGTGCTTCAAGCCCTCCTCCCATTAAGCAAGTAAGTTTGTGCTATCTGCTTACTGCAGGTTGTTGGTAAGCCTTCCTCCATCCTGATGCCATCTTCTTACAGATGTTGTCCAAATTCTCAGATGGGTTGCTCAATATTGAATAAATATGATGAAAGGATACAACCCTGACACAAATCTCCCATATTTTAAACCACGCTGCATTCCTTTGATTTATTGAAAGGTCTACTTCTTAGTCGATATACAAATAACACAAGAGAATGATAAATTACTCTGGAATTCCATTCTTCACAATGTTATCCATAGGTTTGTCATTATCCACAGTCACATGTCTCTACAGAGTCAATGACATAAGTAAACATCTTTCTAGTAGTGTCCGCTTCAGCTAAGGTGCCTGTTCTGTCAGCCATGATGTCCTTCATTCCAAGTCTTCTTCACAAACTGGCTTGAGTTTCTTTCAGGTATCAAGTGCTGCTGCAATCATTGTTGAATTTTCTTCAGCACAATTTTATTGACAGGTGATGTTAATGATGTTATTGTTGTTGTTAGGTGACATGGAGTCAGCTCTGACCCATAGCAACCCTATGCCCCACAGAATGATACACTGCACTGTCCGGTGCCATCTTCACAATTATTCCTATACCTGAGGCATAGTCCTATGCCTGAGCCCACTGATGCAATCACTGTGTCTATCCATCTTGTTAAAAGCCTGCCTTGGTTACTCCTCCACTTTACCAAACACGACGTCCCTCTTCAGAGTCTGGTTCCTCCTGACCAGAGTCTGACCATGTATGTAACCACGGGATGGAAGACGAAGCTTTGCCATCCTTCAGTCTAAGGAGCATTCTGGCCTTACTTCTTCCAAAACAGACCAATGTGTCCTTTTAACAGTCCATTGTACCTGCAACACTCTACTTCAGCACCATAATTCAAATGCATCTATTCTTCTATTGTCTTCCTTATTCGGTGTGGAACTTTCACATTCATATGATGCAAGGGAGAATACAATGGTTTTTTCAGCTTGCTGAAATATTTCAATGGATATTCCTTCAAATCCTGGAGTCTCAGTCTTGGCTGAAGCATTCAATGTAGTTGAACTTCTTCCTTCAGTACTGTTGCTTCTTGTTCACATGCTTCCTCCTGAAATGGGGGACTGTAGACTAGTTCTTTTTGGTACAGGGACTCTATATTTTTCCAACTTCGTTTAATGCTTTCTGCTTTCATCTTCCTTTAAAATTCTTCCCACTGAATTTTTCAAGATTGCAACTCAAGGCTTGAATTATTTTTTTTGAGTTCTTTCTGTTTTAGCTATGCTAAGCTTGCTTTCCCCTCCCCTTTTCCCCCTAATACTAGGTCTTTGTACATATTATCATAATATTTCGCTGTATCTTCTTGAGCTGTCCTTTGAAATTTCTATTCAGCTCTTTGACTTCATCCTTTCTTCCATTTGCTTTAGCTACTCAGAATAAGGGTGAGTTTCAGAGTTTCTTCTGACATCCATTTTGATCTTTCTTTCCTGTTAGTTTAATGACCTTTTCCTGTCTTCAGGAATGACAGTCTGGATGTTTTCCCATAGCTCATTAGGTCTCATGTCATTAGTTTCTGAATCAAATGTGTTCTTGAGATGTTCTCTAATTCAGGTGGGATAGGCTCAGTGTTGTAGTTTAGCTATAGTGGACTTGTTTTAATTTCATTCAGGCTTACCTATGGTGTGGGTCCAGAGCACCTTAGTCCTCCAAGTAACATCCTTACTCTTCAAGGCTCTAAAGCAATCTTGTACACAGGATATGTCAATGCTCATGGATCCAAGGAAGTCAAAGCTCTTGACAATTTCAACCTTTTTGCCATTTATCATGATGTTGCCTATTGACCCAGTTGTGAGGATTTTGGTACCCTAGGAAATGAAGGGCCCATTCTCCATCACAATGTCCTGTTTCCTTTGTTTAGGCTTTCATTATCTGCCAGTGGTTTGAAGCTATGCATAAGCTTCTCAGAGACTCCTTCCTCTGTAATGGGGAGTGGAGGCCCTCTTCATTGCCTGTTCTTGGTCTGGAAGCTCAGCTGAAAACTATTCCCTTTGGGTGAGACTCTGCTGGCATTTGAAATACCATTGACATAGCTTTCTAAAATCCCAGCAATATGCAAGGCATCACAGTATGACACACTGACAGATAGTAATGATAGTGTTCAATAATTTTCACATTCTCTTGGCTTACCTTTCTTTGAAATGGGTTCAAATGTGAAGCGCTTCCTGTTGCCTGTCCAGGTGGCTATCTTTCAGACTTCTTGGCATAGCCGAGAGAGTGCTTCCAGTGCTGTATCAGCTTGCTGAAACATTTCAATCAATATCCTATCAATTCCTGGACCCTGGGTTTTTCCTATTGCTTTCAGTGAAGGTTG
Source organism: Echinops telfairi (assembly GCF_000313985.2). Taxonomy (NCBI): domain Eukaryota; kingdom Metazoa; phylum Chordata; class Mammalia; order Afrosoricida; family Tenrecidae; genus Echinops; species Echinops telfairi. The sequence goes on from NW_022103900.1 coordinate 26,396,193, forward strand.
GGTTTCTTCCTTCAATACGTTCAGTTCTTGATCATATGCTACCTCTTGACATGGTTGGATTTTAACCAACACTTTTGGGACAATGTCTCTGTGTATTTCCCCCATCTTCTTTCAATGTTTCCTACATCATTCAATATTTTATCCATAGAATCCTTCAATATTGCAACTCAAGGTTTGATATATTTCTTCAGTTTTCAGCTTGAAATATGCTAAGCTTGTTTTTCCTTTTTGGCTTTCTAATTCCAGGGCTGTTCAAATCATTATGATATTTTACCTTGTCTTCTGGAGTTAGCCTTAACTCTACTTTGAGGAAGTAGCTCTTCCCAGTAATATTTGGAGTATCCCATCCCCCCACCCAAGGAACTCATCTTTTGCCACTGACAATGCTCTACTGCTATGCATAAGGTTTACAGTGACTAATCCCTAGAAGTTGATAGCCTATTACTTCTTCTTACTCTGTCCTTAGTCTGTAAGCTCCACTGAAACCTGTTCACTAAGGGTGACCCTACTGGTATTTGAAATGCTCGTGACAGAGCTTCCAGTCTTGCAGCAACAGGCAAGGCTCCTTAGTATGACAAAATGACACACAAGCAGTGGAAATAGTGCTGTGTGAAAATTTAAAAGGAGGCGGAGCCCATGGAGTAAGATGCCTAGGAGTGCCCACTGAGAAACAGGATATCCTGACACACTCCACTTAACTCCAAGAGCAAGGACCCCAGGGACAGAATGTCATGCTTATAGTACAGCAGTGTATGCTCGCTATACACTTTTAACTACGGGACGCGGGTTCTGGCAGTCTGTGACAGGAGATTGACAAGTAACAAAGGCAACCAAGCATATATTTTAAAAATCTTGATATTCTAAACAGCGTCCAAATTTTCTTATACCTGCTTTATATTCAGAGGGAAAAATGCATAGATATACAAATAGATAAAATGTGTTTCTCTCTTACAGATTTTCTTGGGCTCTTAACTTAACAATTTTATTGGTATACTGAAGGCTGAATGGAAGATGATAGTCCATAAAATCTGTTATATTCCATACCAGGGGCTGGAAAACATCCTAGTAGTTTTCTGGAGTGACTTTTTCAGAATCCTTCCCAAGAATATAAAACGTCCCTTGGTTTTCCCTCTTCCCTCATTGGTGAGAGCATATTCAGTTAAGAAATGTCTTGCTTATGCCAAAGATGTATTTATTACCAGAAACCTGCAGGCAAATAAAATCCCATTTGCTAATCTCAGCATACAGCATTGCTGTGGCATGTTCAAGAATATTCTCATTATCCTTCCCCATAATCCTTTTATTTTAATGGAAAGAACAAAATCCTCTTTGAAAAGGTTTTATTCTTTTTAATCCAGTATTCTATTGATGCTGAAGTGAAAGCATGTTATAAAATTATGTTAATAACCAAAATTCTTATAAAAATCATTTTATCTATCATCTGAATGGTCTGATATTGGGTGAATTCTGCAAAAGTCCAGTTCGGGGCTATTTTAATCAAGCCCAGCAATATTTATATAGTCTAATATATAATATATAAAATCTAGAGTTTAGATTTTTTTTAAAAATCATTTTATTGGGGGCTCATACAACTCTTATCACAATACATACATACATACATTGTGTCAAGCACATTTGTACATTGTTGCCACCATCATTCTCAAAACATTTTATTTCTACTTAAGCCCTTGGTATCAGCTCCTCATTTTTTCCCCTACCTCCCTCACGAACCCTTGATAATTTATCAATTATTATTATTTTTTCATGTCTTGCCCTGTCTGGTGTCTCCTTTCACCCACTTTTCTGTTGTCTGTCCCCAGGGAGGGGGTTACATGTAGATCATTGTGATCAGTTTCCTCTTTCTCCTCCACCTTCCCCTTCCCCCCTTGGTATCACTAATCTCATTATTGGTACCGAGGGGTTTATCTGTCTGGATTCCCTGTGTTTCTAGCTCTTATCTGTAGCACTGTAAATTCTCTGATCTAGCCAGATTTGTAAGGTAAAATTGGGATCATGATAGTGGGGGGAGGAAGCATTAAAGAACTAGAGGAAAGTTGTATGTTTCTTCAGTGCTACCCTATACCCTGACTGGCTCTTCTTCTCCCCATGACCCTCCTGTAAGTGGATGTCCAGTTACCTACAGATGGGCTTTGGGTCTCCACTACGCACTCACCCACATTCACAATGATATGATTTTTTGTTCTTTGATGCCTGATCCCTGATCCCACCGAAACCTCATGATCACACAGGCTGATGTGCTTCTTCCATGTGGGTTTTGTTGCATCTGAGTTAGATGGCTGCTTGTTTACCTTCACGCCTTTAAAACCCCAGACACTATATCTTTTGATAGCTGGGCAGGATCAGCTTTCTTCACCACATTTGCTTATGCATCCATTTGTCTTCAGCAATAGTGTCGGGAAGGTGAGCATCATGGAATGCCAGTTTAATAGAACAAAGTATTCTTGCATTGATGGAGTACTTGAGTGAAGGCCCAATGTCCAGCTGCTACCTTAATACTAAACGTATAAGCATATGCACATAGATTTATTTCCCCATCTTCATATGTAAATATATTTACATATGCACACACCTATATTTAGACCTCTATAAATGCCCTTTGGCTCCTAGTTCTTTCCTCTATTTCTTTTTACTTTTCTCTTGTCCCACTATCATATTCAGCCTTCATTTGGGTTTCAGTAATTCCTCTCGGTTACATTGCCCTTGATCAAGCCCTACTAGGCCACTTACACCATCCTGGCCACCAATTTTGGATCACTTGTTGTTCCCTTGTCCCTGGGGGTGTTAACACCCACTTCCTTTACCGGCCTCCCCCTCTTCTATGCCCCCCAACCGTCAGTCCTGTTGTTTTCTCCTCCAGATTGTTTATCCTGTCTCTTATCTAGATAGACTTACAGAGATAATAATAAACACAAAAAAACAAGACAGAGCAAAACAAAGCAACAAAAGAAAACAAAACAATAACAACAAAACCAACAACAACAACAAAAAGAAAAGCCTGTAAATAGTACAACGTGTGTTGTGTGTTTGTTGACCTTTAGGACTGTGTTCCTGTCCAGTCTAATGGTGTGCCACGCCTCTGGCCCCAAAGTCTATTTTTGGTATTCCCTGGGGACTTCCTTGCTCTGTTCCCCTTGCTGTTCTGTTGCACACCCTTAGTGTTACATCTCAATATAGGGGGTCAGATAGGGTGCAATTCCTAAATTCAAAGGCAGTTTTCAGCTGCTCAAAGGCTATCTCCTAATGAGATTAATTCAAAACTGTGATATCATCTACATTATGTGTAGGAGAACGTTGTGTTAGGCTGGGTTAATTAGGGAAGCAAATTCAGTAACACACATATAGGTATAAGAAAGAGCTTTATATCAGGAAGTAATTATATATCAAGAAAACATCCCAGCCCAGTCCAGTTCAATTCCATAAGTCTGATACTAGTCAAGAATCCCTATTTAGACTCCCACGGTCTAAATATCTGATGGTGCAGAATGCACAAATATCACAGGGCAGTGTTTGTAAAGTTATCTGGACCCAACGTTGGTGGAAACCTGGCAGGGTTCTGGCAGCTCCAAGGGTGGCCAGCAAGCAGGAAGTGAAGGCAAATGACCGAGAGGTTCCCCAGGCCCCTGGATAAGAAGGGTACCCCACAAGGAGACGCCATTAGGTTGTGACCTGATTGACAGGTTGGATGCCATACTTACAATTTCATATATCTTCAAGTTGACATAAAACTATGTAACTACCACAAACAAAATTACATTACATAAATTACTTAAAATTATGTAATTAACTCAGAGTTATTGTGAGTATAAAACTGTAAGCATTAAATAAAAATTATGAACTTTGGGCTCTGCATTGAGCTGCGAACTACAAGGTCAGAGATTTGAACCTACCCATTGCTCTGAAGGAGAAACAGGCTGCCTGCTCCCTGAAAGATTAAAAAATCTCAGAAACACAAAGGCGCACTCCTGCTCTCTTGTCGAGAGTCACTAGGGGTCAAAATCAAGTTGATGACAATGAGTCTGGTCTTCTCAGCCTTTGAAATGCAAACATTTTTTCCTGTTATTAAAAGATACATATTAAAGATATATCACAATATATTAAAAGATGTATCACACAATCTCAAGGAAAACTCCCGAACCAAACTCATTGCCATTGAGTCTGTGCTGACTCATAGTGACCCCAGGAGGTTTTGCGAGACTGTAACTGTTTATGATAGCCGAAAGCCCAGTCTTCTCCTGTGGATCGGCTGCTGGTTTCAACTGCCTGCCACGTGGATCACAGCCCAACTCGTAACCATAGGCCAGGAAAATAGAAATATCATCTAAGTGAGCCCACATGCCTAATATTGCCAAGAAAGCAGAAATAATCTGAACATTTCAAAAAGAGCTACTGAGATGGGAACCAGCCAATGAGTAAGTTTTGAAAATGCAATTCCTAAGTTCCCAGCACCCTCCACAGAAATGCAAACCCAAACTGAACCCAATGCACTGCTATTTGTACATCTGACTCCTACTTCCCAGGTGGTTTCTAAGACTGAAAATCTTCACAGAAGCAGAAGTGTTTATCTTTCTCAGCACAAGAAATGTTTATATTTCTCAGCACAAGGAAAAATACAAAAACAAGAAACCCAGAAAATGAGTATAAACTGACATTATCTAAAATACATAATCACATTAATTCTCCCTGTAGCACTAGGAAAGAGTAGTTGGTTCAAACGCACCTGCTCCTACCTGGGAGAAAGTTGAGGCATTCTACTTCACTGAAGATTTACAGCCTATGTCTTAAAAGGTGACGATGACTCAAAATTATGGGCTGCCTTTATTCCCCTTCCTGAAAAATTCCATTGAAAGATCATATAATACACAAAGGAACTAAAAGTGAGAAAGGGATCCATCAGGATATGAAAACTTTGACAACTTCCTAGGAATAGATATTTATGTAACACATGACACACAGCCTATGACAGGATATTTGACATGTGACATATAATATACAATTAAAAAAATACCTCACTGCCATCCAGCTGATGGCAGCTCATAGTTTCTGAGTCTGTGACTGTTTATGGAAGTGGAAAGCCTTGTCTGCCTTCCTCTGAACAACTTGTGGTGTCGAACTGCTGACCTGGCAGATCACAGCCGAACTTTTAATCACTATGCCATCAAGGCCTAGTGTATATATTATACACTATACACTATAAATATACAATGTACATACACAATATATTATAAAGATATAATATATTATATGTATACAATGTAAATTATTAATATATAGGTTAAATTTTATGTGATAGTATATATATACTATATATATAAATTCTATTTTGCTTTCATTATATATGCATATGTGTATATACATATGAATATATTGATTTACATTGTTGAGTAGACCTTAAATGAGAAAACTGAGTCTCAAAGTTAAAAAGGAGAAAGTTACATGGTGAAGGTAAGCAATTTCCCTTAGAATTGCCCTCCAAACTCTACTGAGGTTAAAGCCAGAGTACAGGAATGGGCTATAATTATGGCAAATGCTATACAGGTGTCTGTAGATTAACTTTGAAAAATTGTTCTTCTTATACTATTAAAAAAGCTGAAAGGTGTACAAGAAAGCCACGTTCCAAATATAAAACCAAATAAAATTTGGCGTGATTTTACAAAATTATGAACTATATAGGTTATCAATAGGTAACATCATGATTAATGGAGAAAAACTTGAAGCTGTCAAGGATTTCATCTTGCTTAGATCCAAAATCATAGCTCATGCAAGCAGCAGTCAGAAGATCAAATGACGGACTCCATTGGGTAAATCTGCTGCACAAGACCTCCTTAAAGCATTGAAAAGCAAGGATGTTACTTTGAGGATTAAGATATGTCTGACCCAAGCAATGATATTTTCATTTGCTCTATATGAATGTAAAAGAAAGGTGGACGTTGCATAAGGAAGACTTTTATTGCTTACTCTTGTACCTGCAAATTGTGGTTGTCAGTCCCTTACATATAGCATGTTGTTGTTGTTAGATGCTATCTAATTGGTTCTTACTAATAGTGACCCTATGTACAAGAGAACAAAACCATAGGGTTATGGGCCAACCTCACAATTGAGCACAGTGCTGTCACCACTTAATCCTTCCTGAAGGTCTTCATTTTTTTTAATTGGCCCTCTGCTTTACCAAACATAGTGTCCTTTTCCAAGAACTGCCCTCTCCTGATGAGACATCTAAAGTATTAATGCTGAAGTCTAGTTACCCTTGCTTTTAAGGAGCATGCTGGCTGTACTTTTTCCAAGGCAGATTTGTTGGTTCTTTTGGTAGTCCATGCTACTTCCAACATGATTCACTAGCACCATAATTTGAAACTGACCAATGCCGACTCATGGTGACACTATAGGACCCAGTAGAACTGTTCTTTACCAGAGTAGAAAGTCCCAACTTTCTCCCACAGAGGGGCTGATGATTTTGAACTACTGATCTTTTGAATCACAGCCCAATGTGTAACCCCTACACCACCAAAGCTACTTATATAGCATATATTTTATATTCATACGTGTACATTTTTGAATTATATCGAATATATTTTAGTAAATTTATTCTGATATATCTCCATATTACAAAGATAATTTAGTGGAAGAATCTTCCTTTTGAATTATCTGGTAGCACAAAGCATACATATTTTAAAACCTTATTGCATAACAAAAAGTCAAAGCAACAAAAATGTTTTCCAGAAAGACTGAGCTTGCTACTCAGGTGAAAACTTACAGTCTAGGAAACCCACAGGGTCACTTTGAGCCAGCATTGGTTTATAGCGGCGGGTGTGCTTGTTTTTTCCTACATGTGGACACTGAAGTGGGCCTAATTGGATGTTCTTTTTTTTTAAATCTCCACAAAAATAAAAGCAGGTTAGTACTTAAATAAAATGTATTTTTGAAGTGCTTTATAAATTGACTGGTCTCCTGTTCCATTTTCTGTGTTCTGTGTCCTCATGAAGACTCCATGTTGTCCTGTTTTCTTCTCTTGCTTTTCCCCTGGTCCAGCTGCACCACCTGTGCGTCGGATCCACCCTCACCATCAAGCTTCTCTTTCTTCCCGACACGCTGTACTTTTCCTGTAGCAGACCCAGCTAGTCCACTTCACTCCCCTTTCTTTTTCCCTCAAATTTGCAGCATGTGGATTTCCATTGGCTTTGGGATTCTTGTTCATCTCCCACGACTTTGTCCAGTGCTGCGTTTCATAGTTCCTTCTCTACTTCCCATGTCATTTCTTTCTTTGATGGTTTTTTTAAAATTGTAGGTTAAAATTATTGTTACTTGGATCTTTGGGTTTATCTAATACTTCTTTAGCGACTTCTTTAATAGAATCACTCCCTCTTGCTTCTCTGACAGGGTCTATCCATTTGATTTCTCCAGGACTTGCAAAATGTAAGTCTCCCAAAACTTACGTAAATAGTCCATCTTTTCTTCTAGAGATTTTATTTCAGCATCTCCTGCTGACTACTGTTTTACTTCTTGCTCTTGTTTAATCTCATAATTTAGCCTCCGCTTTCTTTTTCTTTATTCCTTCATTCTCGCTTGCAGCGTAATCTTCTGTGAAAAGTAATGTCAGGTTCGTGTCTTTATACTTCTGGCTGGTGGTCTCCACAAATTTCTTATCACACACAATTCTATCAAATGCAGCAATTATTGATCACTTACTCTGCAGTTCTTCTCATCTGAATATTTAGTGCTTGGCTTTGTCTTCTAGCCATTCTTTTATGTCATCAAAATTGATATCAGTTTAGTAGCCTTTGATATACATTTATCTGGTTGTTTGTTTGTTTACAGCATTTTATACTCATCAGTCAAGTCAGGGAAAGGTTTGCTTAGAAATATTCTGATTTTAGTGTTCTTTTCACTTCTGATTTTAGTTTTTTTCTTTCTGATTTTAGTTTTATCCTCCCTCATGCTTATGAATTCTACCATTGTTCAATGCTTCCATTATTATGTTAAATGCTGTTGTTAGATGGTGAACCTGGTGAATTTTATCATTATCTCCAATGGCACCCAGCCTTCATCTGGTTTGATCTGTTCCTTTAAAATGTTTTCCGGAGGCAGATTAAAGTCATCGAAATAATACACTACTTGATGACAGATTTTTAATTCCAGCTCAGTCATTTTTCCACTCTCACTCTTCAGGCATGCAAAAACTTTTGCCAGGGAGGAAGAGTGGGGTTCTACACATCTGCCTTCAGAGGTGGGAGAGGGAAGGGAGATCCAACATGGAAAGGAGCAGTGTGGGTGCAGGTGAGCTTCCACCCCAAGAGCCCTTTATGGGTCAGGCCCCATTCTTGCGCTGCACAGGATCAATAGTAACAACAACCACGCCCTGACTTAGAAGTGCTGCTACTGGTTTAATGTGCTTAAGGAAGACGGGGAAGATGGATCCCATCTATTCTCGATGACTTCCAACTCTTCTAGATTCATACTTCGTTCATTGATGTTGCAATTATTAATAAATGTGTAATTTCTTTTCAATTTGAACTATGCCTCATTGGCAAATGAAGATCGCTTGGCTGTACTCGTGAAGGTTTAATTCCATCCACATCATCATGGTAGACTCGGCTTTGAGAAGACGGTACTTCCTCAGTCTTCTTTGGAATGTCTTTCAATCTGAGGAGTCTGTCTTCTGGCATGATCTCTGACAGTGTGCCATTCGTAAGGTGTTCAGTGTCTGACAGTGTTCCGCTGCCATTCATAAGGCTTTCAGTGGCTAAGCCCTCAGAACGGGACAGTGTATTCCTTTTTAGTGAACGGTTCTCAGTCTGGAAGCTCTGCTGAAACCCGTTCACTGGGGTGACTTTGCTGGTATTTGAACTAACAGTGACATCGCGTGCAGCATCACAATATACAAGCCATCTTAGTATGACAAACTAACAGACAAGTGGTGGAAATGGTTGCATTGGTCCATGTAATGTCTCCTGGAGAATAAGCCAGCCTCCGTTGGGGGTCACCTGTCAGTCAAACAATAGACATCTATAAAGTTGACAGAAGAACCCACCCTATGTAACCAGAAGATCAGCGTTTAGCCCAAGACAAAGGCAGGAAGGGCCAGGAAAGAAGGAACAACCGGACACGAGGAACCCAGGGAGGAAGTGGAAGGCATCCAGTTTCATCAAGGGCATTGCAACGAGGGGCAAAAAAAAGGAAAAGGGAAAAAAAAGTAATATACTTTGTAGATGTTCACCCAAACCCTAATCAGTAAGAACAATAATAAAGAAGTCAGCCCCTAGGGCTATGCTGAAATGTATGGCATTTAAGCCTTGAGTCTGCTGCTCTGTAGACCCTTCCAACAACGTAAGCCTCTTGGTGATAATTCCGATTCCTGTGTCCCTCTTCCTTCTATCTCATACACATTTTACGTCCACAACATTGACCTCGCCATTAGAGACACATTTTTGGACAGTCGGTATTCCTGTTTTAACTGATCCAATAGAAAATGCTGAGCAGTCTCCCTCATTTCAGACTTTCCACCAGGCCCAAATGCGAGGGTCAAATGCGATGGCTAGCATGGCAAGTCACTAGAGTTTCTTGGTCACCTTCCTATGCCCACTGCCTTCACATCCTTGGTTTGACCTTGGCTCAGCAAGTTCTTTGACAGTTTGTTCAATTGTGTCTAGATGTTTCATAACTCTTGTTTATAAAATACGCCGAGTCCCTTTTTCATGAAAAGACCGACTCCATCCAGACAATCTGTTTTCTTTCCTCTCCTTAGTTACTTTCCACTGCACGCCTAGTGATAACCTGAGTGACTGACTGTCCCAAAACGGCTCCGAGCTCGGAGATCCCATTTGTCTGACGCTCCCACACACATTTTCCACTAGGTCAAGAAAAATAACACGGTCAGAAAACCCATGGAAACACACGCATTCTTTGAAAAATGCAATCTCTCTGTTTAAAAATTAAGCAAAGCAAAACACAGTCTAAAGTAACCTATAAGAAAAACAATGTAATATCTTATATATGGAGGATTTCCAACTTCTGAGCTACTTGGTGTTTCCACCTGGTAAAGATTAATGTCCGTTCGTTCCAACGAGCTGCTCTGTCCCCATGGGTGGAAACAGGCTTGGGAACATGTTGGAGGCAGAATTTCCCAGTGTATCATAGTTACCAAGCCAGCTGTGCAAAGTCAGTTTACAAGAATTTAGTTGAAATATTAGAGATTTTTGACAGCTTTAATTATTATACCTGGCTTACGGTTTCTGAATCTGGGCCAGGTTAAAGGAAATAAGGAAAATTTGCTGGGCAGTAGACGAGGATGCTCCCGTGTATACTAAAGAACATTCTAGTTAGGTATTCAGCGCTCGAGACTCCTCATCAGCAACAACACAGAACCTATGCCTGTTCTGCAGAAGAAACCACATTGCTCAGAGAATTAGGAGTTTCCATTTGATTTTGTTTTCTGGCTGATTTAGAATTAAGCAAGCAAACAAAAACACTCATTTTTATATTCAAGCAGTTATAAAGGAAATGAAATTAATCATTACTAACTATCATGGTATGTTATATATATTTTTAAAATATATTGTCTTCATACTATTAACTATGAAGTACATATTCTTTTCTCAATTTTTTAGAAGAAATAAGACTCATAATGGCTAAGCAATTTACACAAAATCATCATGTTAAGAATATTTAATATACAATGGACTGATGGAAGAATAAATACATCTGTCTAGAAAGAAGCACAGCAAGAATGCTCCTTTGAGGTAAAACTAGTGAGACTTTATCTCATATACTTTGGACATATTGTCAGGTTGGACCAGTCCCTGGAGAAGGAGTCAAGGGTAAGCCAAAAAGAGAAAGATGCTCATTGAGATGAACTGACAAGTAGTTGTAACAGTGGGATCAATCCTTAAGACAATTACAAAGATGGTGCAGGCCAAGATCTTATTTCATTCTATTGTACATACTGAAATTAGGAGTTAGAACAAACTCCAGCTCCCTAAAAACAACAAGTGTTTAAAGAATTTAAAATTAAAACTAGATTTACCTGCAACTAAAAGACCATCATGTCTACCTAATATTTTTTTTAGAAGAAATTCCATTCTCTTGTGGGGAGGGAGGGGGAAAATGAGCAACTGATATTAGGGGTTAGAGTGGGAGGCAAATGTTTTGGGACTGATGAGGGCAACAAATGTGCATATGTGCTTTACACAATGGATGTATGTATGGATTGTGATGAGAATTGTACGAGCCCCCAATAAAATAATTTTTTTTAAAAGAAATTCCATTCTCTTGTATTTTAGATTGGGAAACTTGGACGCACAATAATCAAGTGCTAGACTGAAAACTGAATGACCAGGAGCTTGAAATCACCAGTCCCTTTTCAGAGAAAAGACCTGGCAATCCAGTAAATAGTGCAGCTCAGAAAAATCCTATGGAACAGTTCTCCTCTGCCAAACACGGTAAATATCGGTCTGAATTAATTCAATGACCTGAAACAACATATTGTAAATTTCAAATAATTAACGCCATTTTTTTAAGGTGAATAGCTTTGGGTATCACATAGGCCAATCTCTGAGTACAATATTAAAGATCAGAAAATAAATTCTATTGAATAATTTTTCTAGTATGTTTCCTGTATCAGCAGAATGAACATTGTGTGCTTAAAAAAATTAGACAAAAGAGTATTAATTTCCATGAAACAATAGCTTTTACGGTCCTTTAGTGCATAAACTTAGAACAAACTTGATACCAGTGAGGTTTTTAAATTTTAATTTGAGGGTATGAAAATAATGCTGGTACCAAGTGGGCTGCTAACAACAAGGTTGGTGATTCAAAGTCACCAGCCCCTCTGAAGGAGAAAAATGAGGCTCTCTGCTCCCTCAAAGATCAGTAGTCTTGGAAACCCTATGGAGCAGTTCTGCTGTATCTTCTAGGGAGACGATGCCTTGGAGTAGCCTCCAAGGCTGTGCATGGTGGCTAGTGCATGTGATCATAGTGGGGCTTTATGTCAACCTAGCTGGGCCAGGATCTCAATGGTTTGGCAATTGAGACCCACAATGTGACAATCAACCCCATGTGGGACCCACTGTCAGCAACAAAACAGGTATACGAAGCTTGGGATGGAGTTCAGCACCTAATTACTCAGGTCACAGCCCTAAAGCCATTGAAAGAAAGTTTCCTCGGAGTGTGACCTATTTCCCATATTAGGACCCTCTGCAAAAGCTTACTTGCTGATTGATGGATGGCTCGGGATCCTACATCTGACTTGTAAACCTTTGATTTTTTGGATTTGAGACAACAGCCTGCCATCTTGCCCACTGACCCCAAGACCCTTCAGTGACTGGCTATCTGACCTACCAACTTTGGATACATTTGTTTCTCCCATCACAAGTCTGATCTGCTGACCTTGAATTCATCCACCTTTGAAGCCTGTGATGTTCCTACCAATCCTGGGTTCACCAGCTGCTCAAGCTGCATCAGCCAACAGAAGCCTCCAGCTAAACACCCGACTCACAGACTGAAAGTGGATTGGACTTACCCACTTCTACATTTGAGTAAGCCATTTTTATACAAATGTTTGTCTATATCTATATCCATACCCATATCTACATCTGCCCAAATATCTATCTATAGCTATCACTGATTTTGCTTTTCTAGACAATGCAGCTAACAGGATGCAAAAATAATTTATTTCAGAGAATCAGCACAAGGCTGATCCACATGAAGTGGAGGTTAAAGATATCCCAAATGTCTAACTTTTCCAAACTGCTCTCTCACTGTCACATGTGACATCAAATGCTCCTCCTCCCCTCAATACTCTCCATCCAGTCTGATCCATATCATTACATCAATTCCAATTCCTGTTGATCCTAGAGGACGGGATGGATGTGCCCCATGGGGGGTCTGACAGTATGACTCCTTAGGGGTGAAGGTGTCCCCATCTTTCTCGAGCAGGTGGGCGTGACCTGTAAACTTGTGGTTAGCAACCAATGCTTCACCTGCTGAATCACAAGGGCTTCTCCTTCCCATCTTAGGATTCTGTATTTGGCTATATCATCTTACAGAACTCAGGAATTGTCACCCGCCAAAATAATTAATTGATAGTTCCAGTAGTTATAGAGGATGGCAATTCCAAATCCAAGAGTCAAGCATCATTCAGGAGACCTTTGTCAACCCACATGGCCTTAGGACATGATGAATCCAAATGGGTCAATCAAACCGCTGGCCACTGACTCAAAAGGTTATGGAAGATGGAAAATCAACAGGCCACTGGCTCAAGTCCCAGGAGTTGGAGGTCAGGTGAAGATGAGGCAGAAGCAGGGTCCAGAGTAAGAGAAAGCATTTTGCCAGAGAATTCCTATGTATTGAATGTAGAACACATGCACAGGAAATTAAGGAGAGTGATTTGAGGCACCTTCGCTAATAAAGCAGCCACTCAATATACACCCCACCTAACCCTGGCTCATGAATATAAATGACAACTCACTAAAAAATGATACCACAACCACAACATTGTTGTTGGGAGCTGTACTAGTCTAGGTACTTTAGAGAAACAAATCCACAGCAACTCATGTATAAGAGAGTTTTATGTAAAGAAAGTGTGCATTATGAAAACATCCCAACCCAATGCTGCCCAAGCCCACAAGTCCAACATTAACCCATTAACCCAACAACCCAACACCAGTCCACAAAGTCCTCCACCTCACAAAACAGAGGCAATGATGCCGACTGTAGGAGGAAAGCTGAGTCAGTGAACGAATAAGCATCTCAGCACTAGCTGGGGTCTCCTCACTGCTGCTTCAGCACCCAGGGCTGCATCGGGATAGGTCCATGTGGCTTCTCCTTGGGGATGTCTTGTAGGAAGTCAATCTTGCAAGCTGAAGCAGGGAGCTGCTAAGGCAGCTGCACCCGGTGCAACCATCACAAAACAAGAGACCCGAGAACTAGAAAGGCGAGGCTCAACACCCATTTATCCCTCCGCCTTTCAATTAGCCCCACATGTGATTATCGGCCAGGTTGGCACAATTAACTAACTCAGGAACCTACCCATCAAGTTCATTCCTACCCATACTAAACACTATCTACAACAGAGTGGCCCACTGCCTGGAGTTCTGCATCATCCTTATCACTGTTCCTGTATTGGATCCCATTGTTGCACCCACTGCGCCAATTCACCTCACTGAAGATGCTCCTCTTCTTCACTGCTTCTCTAATTTACTAAGAATATATATACTTTTTCCAGGTACTGGTCTCTCCTGATAATCTGTCCAAAGTATGTGAAATAAAGTCTCACCACCTTTGCTTCTAAGGAGCATTTTGGCTGTACTTCTTCCATGACAGATTTGTTTTGTTCTTTCTGTAGTCCATGGTGCTTTGAATATTCTTCACCAGTACTATAATGAAAATACATCAATTCTATTTTTCATTTTGTTTGGTCTTCCTTATTCAATGTCTACTTTCACATGCATAGGAGGCAATCAGGCACACTTTAATCCTCAAAGTAACATATTTGTTTTTCACTTTAAAGAGGCCGTGTGCAGCAGATTTACCCAATACAGTGCATTGCTTAATCTCCTGAGTGCTGCTTCTATGAGACTTGATTGTAGATCCAAGCAAGAGGAAGTCCTTCACAACATTCAGCTGTTCTCCATTTATCACGATGTAAATGCTTAGTCCAGTTGTGAGGCTTTTGGTGTTCTTTACATTGAGTTGTAATCTATCCTGAAGGCTGCAATCCTTGATCTTCATCAGCAAGTGCTTCACATCCTTCTCCCTTTCAACAAGCAAATTGTATCATCTGCACACTGCAGGTTGTTAATAAGCCTTCCTCCAATTCTGTGGCTGCATTCTTCTTCATATAAGCCAAGTTATTTGAGGATTTGTTCAGCAGACAGATAAGAAAGTATGTTGAGAAGATACAACTCTGATGCACACCTTTCCAGATTTTAAACAGGCAGTACTCCCTTGTTATGTTTGCACAAGGTCCTATTCCTCTCTGTACAAGTCTCCCAGGAACACAATGAAATCGGCTGGGATTTTCATTCTTCTCAAGGTTATCCATAGTTTGTTATGAGACACACAGCCAAGTGCCTTTGCACAGTCAATGAAACGCAAGTAAAACTCCTTCTTGTAATCTCTGTTTGAGACATAATCCAACTGGCATCAGTAGTCATAGCCCTTGTATCATGTCCTCTTCTGAATCTGGCCTGAATCTCTAGAAGCTCCCTGTTGGTGTACTGCTGCCACCATCATTTGAAAATTTGAGAAATGTTAGTTGTGTGTGTGTTATTAAAGACATTTTTCTATAAGTTGAGCTTTCTGCTGGGTCACCTTTCTTTGAATCGGGTACAGTTGACCAGGGAACTGTCTGCTAAATTTCCTGGCATAGATGACTGAGTGACTTTAGGACGTCATCAGCTTGTTGAAACATTCCAATCAGTGTTCTGTTAATTCCTGGAGCCTTGTTTTGGGCTAATGCCTTCAGTACAGTTCGGACTCCATCCCTCCGTCAGACTGGTTCTTGATCACATGCTGCTCTCGACATGGCTGAGTGATAACTGGTTCTTTGGGTACACTGACTCTTTCCACCAGTGTATTCTTTCCATCTTGTTCGGATACTTCCTGCCTACTTCAGTGTTTCCCCCAGATGGCTGGAATTTTTTCTTTAATTCTTCAGCTTAGGATATGCTGAGCATATTCTTCCATTTTGGTTTTCTAACTTGATGTACATGACATCACACATTTACCTCACAAAATGAAGGACTAGAGTTAGAAGGACCATATTAATTAAGCCACTTTTAAGGAAAAAGTTATTACTACTATTTGGGCAGAGAGAGGGATGATGTTATCAAAAACAAACCAAAGTGAAACAAACAAACAAACAAAAATCGACTAGCTTACAAAGCCAGACTGAGTGTTTGCCGCTGAGTTCATCTCAGCTCATTAGGACCCTCTGCGTGCCAGGGCTAAAGGGTGGGCCACAAGACTTTCAATGACTGATGGTTCGAAGGAGATAGCCAGTGTTTCTTCTGAGGAGCCTCGGGGTGACCGTGAACCCTTTGATTCCCATTCCAGTCTACAATCCCCCAAAATCAAACCAACTCACTGCCATCGAGTCAATGCCACCTCATCGTGACCCTGTAGGATGGGGTAAAACTCCCTATGTCGTTTCTGGGATGGAAAGTGTCCGTAGGAATAGGATGTCTCTTCTTTGTCCCAGGGAGCAGCTGGTTGTCTCCAACTGCCAATCTTGCTGATGGCAGCCCAAGGAATTACCACAATGCCACCCGGCCTCCTGGGTGTTCAGTCCTAGGTTTGTGGTCATTGCTTCCCCAATAAACACAGAGTCTGGGAAAACAGTTTGAAAGTTTTCATTAATAAATGTTTTACTGTATATTTAAAAAATACACCTGCTCTCTCTTCTCCTTATCTCATCAGCACAATCCCCTACACAGATCATTTGTTTCGCTCCACCAGCTGAGGGGTCCTGGTGGGTGTGGTGGGCTAAGCAGTGGGCTTCTAACCACAAGGTCAGCAATTCCAAACCACCAATGGTGCGGCAGGAGAGTGACGGGCCTTTCTGCTCCCTTACAGAGTAGCAGTCTCAGAAACCCACAGGGAGAGTTCAACTCCGTGCCCCAGGATCCCCATGAGTCGGAATCACCTTGGTGGGAGTGAGTGAGAGTGAGAGACACAGTGTACTTCATAGGGAAAGAGGGGATGAACTGCTGGGGGCACCTTGTCTGACCTTCTCCAACGTCACATGGGAGAAAGAAAATCCAATTGCCTATCAGTCTAAGACCAATTCCTATGAGGCAGGGATCAGACATGCCTGCACTCTACAACCTTCTTAAAAATGCTGACACCAGTCATCCCTCCGATGACACTCCAACTTCTGTTCATTTAATAATTCATTGCAATCGCTACACAGCACATGCAAAAAAATATTCAAATTATGAGGTGTATTAGGAAACTTAACAGGTTGCAATTCAGGATCAGAAATACTCAGGACAGTATTTGGTCAGGATAGTCTCTTCCCCACCCTGCGTGCAGCTCTCTCTCTCTCTGGTCATTTGTCTCTCCCCTACTTGGGCATTGTCACAAAGTTCTTTTGTTTCTGTTAGGTGCTATGGAATTGCTTCTGACTCATAGGGACCCTATGTACATCAGAAGGAAACATGGCTCAGTCCTGCATCATCCTCATTGTTCCTATGTGTGTTAGTCTGGGTACTTTAGAGAAACAAATCCACAGAAGCTCGTGTATAAGAGAGAGTTTTATATAAAGGTTAAGTACACATCAAGAAAACATCCCAACCCAGTGCTGCCCAAGCCCACAAGTCCAACACTAACCCATATGTCTGACACCATCCACAAAGTCCTCTTCCATCTCACAAAACACACACAATGATGCTGACTGCAGGAGGAAAGCCGAATCAGTGAATGTGTAAGCATCTCAGCACTGACAGTGGTCTCCACACTGCTGCTCCAGCACCCAGGGCTGCATGGGGTAGGTCCATGTGGCTTCTCCTCAGGGATGTCTTGCAGGAAGTGAGCCTTGCCAGCTAAAGCAGGGAACTGCCTAAAGCAGCTGCACCCTGGTCCCACCATCACAAAGCAAGAGACCTAAGAACTAGAAAGGCGAGGCTCTCCAAGCCATTTATCCCTCTGCCCTTCAATGAACCTCACATGTGTTTATCGGCCAGGTTGGCACAATACACTAACTATCTCACTATGTTTTAGCCCGTGGTTGCAACCACTGTGTCAATCCATTTTGTCCCGAGCCTTCCTCTATCTCACTGCCCCTCTACATTACCAAGCTGGTGTCTCCTGGTAACATGTCCAAAGTGCATGAGATGAAATCGCAGCATATCAGAAGTACGTTCTGGCTGTAGGTCTCCCAAGAAAGATTTGTTAATTCTTTTGGTAGTCCATGGTACTTTCAATATTCTTCATCAGTATTATAAATCAAAGGCATCAATTCTTGTGTCTTCCTTATTCAATATCCAAATTTTACATGTATATGGGGTGATTTGGATCAGGTCCATGCTAGTGTTCAAAGTAACATCTTTGCTTTTCAACACTTGAAACAGGTCATGTGCAGCAGATCTACCCAATGCAATGTTTTGATCTCTTGACTGCTGTTTCCATGAGCACTGGTTGTGGAGCCAAGCAAGCCAAAATCCTTGACAAATTCAATCTTTTCTCCCTTATCATTTTCTTACATATTGGTCCAGTTGTGAGGATTCGGTTTTCCTTTACATGAGTTGTAAATTGTCCCAAAGCCTGCAATCCTTGATCTTCATTAGCAAGTGTTTCAAGTTCTCCTCACTTTCAGTAAGCAAGGCTGTATCATCTGCACATCACAGGTTGTTAACTAGCCTTCCTCCAATCCTGATGCCACATGCTTCTCCATATAATCCAACCTCTCTGATTAGATGCCCGGTATACAGATTGATTAAGTGTGGTGAGAGAATACAAACCATTCCTGAGGACACAAACCGTCTCTGATTTTAAACCATGCAGTATTCCCTTGTTCTGTTCACACACTGTCTCATGATCCATGCACAGATTCCACATGAACACAATTAGGTGTTTTTAGTATAGTCGATACAACATAAGTCAACCCGTTTCTGGTATTCTCTGCTTTGATTCAAGATCCATCTACTATCAGCAATAATATCCCTTGTTCCACATCCTCTTCTGAATCTGGCCTGAATTGTTGGCAGCTCCCTGTCAATGTACTGGTACAAGCATTATTGGATGATCTTCAGCAAAATGTTACTTACTTGTGTTATCCATGATGTTCTATAATGTTCACATTCTTTTAGGTGCTCTTTTAGAACTATTAATTCCCATAGGGCACAGCTCTCCATCATAAGCCTCATTTCAAAGGCACTCAGCTTTAGTTCCTTGGGCCAGCAGACGGAGTTTCTGAATTTAGTGCCTGTAGGCACCCTACTCCGCAAACTAACTTCTTGGCTGGCCAACACTCCATTCTAGTCCCTCCACAAGCTGGGAAACTCACCACCCTGTCTCGTGCTCTGGCTTTTGATTCTGCTGCTGTCACTACTTTGCAATCTTTCTGATGTCACAGGTTTCCATGCCTGGGTCAAGGAGATTCGGGAACCAGGACCGCAAGGTAGAAATGAGGGTCTCTCCTCCTGGCTTTACTCTCCAGATAGCAGTGGGATTCCCCCTCGCCTGTCTTCGAGATGCTCCATATTATATCGAGCAGGGTAGTAAAAATTGCTAATCACCATATTAGATTTATTGCTTTTTACGATCACAATTTGTTATGTGTTTGAAGTTATTTTGTTGTTATTAGTTTGCTTTTAACTTCTTTGGGTTTTATAAATTTTATATTCTACTCAACACTCTTTTTTATTATTATAAAATACTGTTTTAAATTCCTTACTATTTCTCCAAAATCTTGGGGTATATGTCAAACACCATGTTTATTAGATACATCCTTATTTCTTTGCCGCACAACCCCAAGAATTAGCAAACTTAACTCGGAGCCCCTGCAACATTTTGTTAGCAAAAGAGAGGTACAGTTATATTCGTGTATAAGCCAATTTTTAGCACACTTATAATGCTGAAAAAGCCCCCCTCGGCTTATACTTGAGTGAGGGTCCCACTTACCTATTCTCCGTGCAGTGCAGGTGTTCATGGGACTCTTCCGCTCATCTGCGGGCGCCTGCAGCCTCTGTGGGTGGTTCAATGACTGCTGATATCACCGCTCTTTTCTCCTGCATGGCAGCCTCTGTGTTGTCTGTGCTGTACTGGACAAGTATCTGCCTGCTCCTGTGTGCTGGTACCTGGGGTGCACCGCATCCTTGTCAGATGAATGGATGCCGGATGCTGCAGCTCTTCATCTCCCGCTCTTCTCCAGGGCTGTGACCAATGATGTAGCCTTACAGTCTTACCCATGCTTGGTCATGCCCCCTTGCTCTGCCCAAGCATTGCTGAATCCAAGTACCAGTATATCTCTGGTCTTGGATATACAGTACATTTATTTACAGTACATGGTCTGCTATACTTTATTTTTTATTTTCTTATTAACCCTTACCTTATCTGGACCCAGGGTTGACTATGCTTACATAGAGCATCCTGTGTTAAGCCTCATAATATGCACGCTGTGTTGTGTACGCACTGTGTTACTGCATGTGTTGCGTTAGCACTTCCCATACATATGCGGTAACCGCTGTGTATGCAGTAATGCAGCGCATGCAGTAACACAGTGTGTGCACAACAGCAGCATGTATATTATGAGCCCTAGCACGGGCTGCTCTATGCAAGCAGTCATGTCATGACATTCTGGAATATCATCAGCTGCGTTAGCCCTCAAACTATACAAGCTGCGTTGTGTACATGCGGTAAGGCAGCATATGTAGTAATGTAGCATATGCAGTAACAGCGTGTATAGTTATTGTTGACACCATATTGTTTTTCTTGACCCTCTTTTCCACTTACTGAGCTAGCTTACTCTTTTCTTTTGAAATAAATATTCAAAAACATTTATCCTACTGATGCCTCAATTAATGTAATTTTATTGGCATCTATTTTTCTCTTGAAATTTACCAGTAGCTGCTGCATTTCCCACCCTAGCTTATATTCGAGTCAATTAGTTTCCCAGATTTTTGTGGTAAAATTAGGTGCCTCAGCTTATATTCAGGTCGGCTGATACTTGAGTATATACAGTATTTCAATAATTTAGGGAGTTAACAAATGGATATTCACTTATGATGTTCACATACTGTCGGCACTCTTTCTGAAACTAGCATTAATGAAAATCACTTGTTTTGTTTTGTTTTGTTTTATTCGATTTGCAGTATTCATGCACGAAGATTATTTTAATTAATGTGTCCTAGGGGTTGACATTCCTGAAGCTCATCCAACAATGGTTGCAAGCAGAACATCTTCAGGGCGCTGCCATAGGTTCAGGCCGGATTCAGAAGGTGTTTTCTCCCACAGATCCACTGGTGGGAGCCTAGTAAACTCGAGGACGTAGTTCCACTGTATCTCACAGACTCACTGTGAGTTGGAGACAACTTAACAACATCAATCACAACCAAGCTCACTGCCTTCACGTTGATTCCAACTCATGCTGTTGAGAATTACTTAGGATGTTGACCTGGAAATGCTTCCTTCCTGCTGTGTCATATTGTTCAGCTGCCGTTGGAAATGCATAAAAACAAAAAGAAGGTGTGAGGAATAGAACGGTATCCTGAAAGTAACTACTTATCCCTGAAATTACCCCTAACGTCTCAGATGTGAGTTATACCATTGTCCCAGCTCACTTCCCAGGTCCTCAACAAGGATGGGCGCCCACCTTGCAGCTCCCTCGGGCATCTCCCACTCATGTCTAAGGTGATCTCTAAGACCCAGCAGTGCAACACATTACTCTAGCCCAAGTGGCAGGAAAGTACCTCTGGTTCTAAAAAAAGATAACTGACTCATTTTCAGTTTTCCAATCAAACTTTAAAATGGAAAAAAAAAAGAATCAATGAAGCTGGATTTCTAAGTCCTGTTTTCATTCAAGTGGAAGAAGGCAGGGGTTTTCTGTGTAAATCTCTACAGGAACAGATGGTCACACACTTCTCCCGAGGAGAAGATGGTGGCTTTGAATCACCAACCTTTCAGTTAGTATCCCAATGCTTACCTGATGCAGTGCCATAAAAAGTTGCTATTGGAACAGTTTTCTTCAGTGTAGGCTTCTGAGTCCCCAACATATTTTCTCTAAATTACTGAACTGTCAAGTTGGGAGGTGCCAAATAATTCCTGATTTGCTCACACCTGAATGCTGTTGCTTTGTCTCTTGGAAGTAGAATCATGCTATTACATGAATAAAAAACATGTCTCAGGGACACACCTAGATTGGAGGACATGCAGCCTTTCTATAAACCTGACAGGCAGAGCAGCTACACTACTCAGTGAGTTCCATTCGTGAGCCCTTGTGCTGATGGTAGCAAAATCATCGAGGTTAAGGTCACATCTATTCATCTCACTCAAGAGAAGAAATGTGGTGTCTAGTTAACTGCCTGGTCTCAGTATCTCATTTTATAGCACCTTCATTTAGGCAGGACAATTCCTCAAGGCTTTGGGGAACTAGCCCTTGGACACTAGCATTTTATGGCACTTTAGCAAAAACTACAGATGCAGCCCCCAAATACAGGATTTTGTTTGTTTGTCTTCTGGTTTCTGATATGCCTTGCTGCATTTTGCAGAGCTAAGTGGAACTTTTCACTTCTGGAATGTCAGAGGAATGACAAGAAAAATGAACCTTGCCAGTTTTTCACCTCACCGTCAGAGAGAAACTTCCAGTACTTAAAATGGGTATTTTAAGACCTTCTTAATTGTTTGGCCTCATGCTGGAAAATAATCCATATTTTTAGAGATTTGGTAGCAATATACCACTTTTAGAGGACAGAAGACTGATATTCTAGTTGTAGCAATGTAACCATGTAAAAACCAGTGTCCACATTTGTGATATTCACATAAAGAAGATATCAACTCAAATGTATTTTTCTGAAAATTTCTCCAAATCCATTGTGTTTTGGAAAGATAACAGGATCAAGAACTAAGAGCGAATAACAACAATGTCTCTCACATACGCACACTTCCTGTTTTAATCCTCAGCAGCTCTGGGAGGCAGGTTTCAGTCACTCCATTTCTGCAGACAAAGACACAGAGAACTAGAGTCTACAAAGAGTCACTTCAAGGTCATGCAACTAATAAGCTGAAATTCAGACAGACCCATCTCTATCTTAGTTATCAAGTGTTCATTGTACTTCATGGCCTCCCCCCAAAGTGGTGAAGCTGTATGACCATTAGTTTTCCTCCTTGATCTTTAGAGTCCTTTTAAACCCTACCTGAAAGGGACTTAAATGTTTCACCTCCAGCATGTCAACTGTAGGTAGGAGTATGTTAGGGTGAGGGGAAGTATCACTGAAAAAGGGAAATCAGAGGTGAAGGAAGGAAGTGGGGAAAGAGGAAGGGAAGGGATTGAAGACAGAATGATTTTATGATTTTATCTCTTATCATTTTAGAGTTCTACCATTGATGGAAGGAGTCTTGGTGGTATCATTGATCACACACTGCACTGCTGACTGAAAGGACGAAAATTCAAACCTACTAGTTGCTCCATAGGATGAAGATGAGGCTATTTGTTCCCATAAACCTTTATAGTCTCAGAAACCCAAAAGTTCAGTTCCACTCTGTTCAATAGGGTTTCTATGAGTCAATTGCTATGATCGTGATCTTTCACATTTATAAACTACTTCACAAATCAGGCCTCATATATCAACTTTGGATACTGTGGTAACAAACAATTCAAAAACTTCAATGGCTTGCAGCAAATAATGATTATTTCTCTTTCACATTACCTACCCCAAAAGATGGGCTTTGGTTCTCTTTCAAGTTATCTACACTGAAGAAGCAGCTCTACCCAGAACAGAATGTTATGCCAGATGAAAAGAACAATGGCACAACTCTTGGGGTAGTCCAGAGCATCTCTGAACAGCAATGACTTAAGCTAACCCCTCTTTCATTCCATTGACCCAAATAAGACACATGGCCAAGGCTATAGCCAAGCTTGGGGACAAAGAATCTTTTTGCATGGAATGGCAACAAATAATCAGAAACAATAATACTATGCTCTTCTGGTTGTAAATTTTTACTTCCCTCCTTTCCTTAAACCTTATGTACATACATACACTCCACTCTCCCACCACCTGCGTGAAAGATACTCTAAAAGCCAGTCCAACCCAAATACGGCAACAGGCACAATGCCAAAAGTTCCATATTAATTATGTCAGGGCTTAAGGGGTCCTTTTTAAAATCATTTTATTGGGGGCTCATACAATTCTTTTCCCAATCCATACATACATCCATTTTTTCAAGCACATTTGTACATTTGTTGCCATCATCATTCTGAAAACATTTGCTTTCTACTTGAGCCCTTAATATCAGCTCCTCAT
>NW_022103900.1:26421235-26455508 GCF_000313985.2 Echinops telfairi
TATTTTCCCACCATCCTACTTAAATATATTTACATATGTACATGCCTGTATTTAGACCTCTATAAATACCCTTTGTCACCTAGTTCTTTCCTCTACTTCCTTTTACTTTCCTTTTGTCCCACTATCATGCTCAGCCTTCATTTGGGTTTCAGTAATTTCTCTCGGTATCATTGCCCTTGCTGAATCCCAATAAGGCCTCTCACACCCTCCTTGCTACTAATTTTGGATCATTTATTTTTCCCTTGTCCCTGGGTTGGTCAACACCACCTCCTTACCCCGGCTTCCCCGTCTCCCATGTCCCCACCCCCACCCCATCCCCCGCCCCCACTGATTAAGCGTTATAAAATTCTCCCTTCCTGACATATACACCATGGCTGAATACTAAAGAATAAATAAAAAAAGAAGGAGTTCTATTCTGAAATTTGAACCATGAGAGGCACACAATAATCTTTGGTCTGTAAGAATCTATCATAATAATCTAGTTTGTATAATCTCTAATCTGACATTTTTCTGATTCTGTTCTCAGGAATTGATGTTGCTTCTTCAACTTTCCTTGATTAATCCCTGGTTCTATTCCCTTGGAAAAGGCTTCTAGAGCATATCCTCTATAATTTTTTTCGGGAAAAAAATAGTGTTTTGGCATATAATTCACATATCATACAATTCAATAGTTCAATCCTATTAAGAGTGTACCGTCATCAATTTTAGAACATTTTCTTCCTTTTTATAACTCATTGTTTTTAGTTTCCCATTACTCCCCAACCTCACCTGCCATGCCCCTAGGCAATTATTAATCCAATTGTTGTCTTTACAGATTTACACATCCTGGATTTCATATACGGAAGATCATATAAACAAAAGACAAGCAACAGCAAGAGAAACCAACAACAATGGTGATGTGCAACCAAAAAAAATTCAATTGAATAGAAATCAGAAAATATTAAAAACTGAAAGAACTGTAAAATGATAGTGAGTGGTGATACTGGGAGCATAGAGGGAGAGTGGGTTGGAAAGGGGGAACCAATTACAAGGATCTACATGTGACATTTTCCCTGGGGGACGGACAACAGAAAAGTGGGTGAAGGGAGACGTCGGACAGGGCAAGATATGACAAAATAATAATTTATAAATTATCAAGGGCTCATGAGGGAGGGGTGAGCGGGGAGGGAGGGGGGAAAAAAGAAGACCTGATGCCAGGAGCTTAAGTGGAATGCAAATGTTTTGAAAATGATGAGGGCAATGAATGTACAAATATGCTTTACACAATTGATGTATGTATGGGTTGTGATAACAGTTGTATGAGCCCCTAATAAAACTATTAAAAAATAAATAAATTAAATTAAAATTTTTAAAGTGTGTTATATTTTGGCCTAACTACCTGTGCCATAATCGGCTTTACAGTCTTCTCTGTCTGATACAAGGCTATTTACAGCCCTGGACAATGGTCAGAGGGGATGTAACAGAAGCTCAATGCAGGTGGGGACACTGCAAAGGGATTTTGGACTTCCACTTTCATCCATGGACTTCTGCAAACCAGATGTTCACAGTGTTTCTTCCTCCGGATTTGGATTTTATTATTTATAATCCTTGAATCACACAGACTAATGTGCTTTTTCCATGTGGACTTAGTTGATGCCTCACTTAGATGGTTGCTTATTTGAGGACAAACCTTAAGACCCCAGATGTTTTCTTTCTGATAGACAGGCATCATCTGGTTTCTTCACCATTCTTTGCTTTAGCATTCGTATCTTTAGTGATCTAGCCCAGGGAGGTGGGTGTACAGCTAAATGGCTCATGCCACTGGTAAATGTATGCCACTGGTAAATGGTAGGAGTTGGTTGATCACCATGTTTTATTCACCTGCCATTTTAACAAACTTGGCATACGTATAATTTAAGTTGTTTTTCTTGTTTCCAGGGAACACAGGATTTCCCTCTTAGTTTCTGAGGCTATCTTCCCGTGCTTGTTATCCGGCTGCCATATTCCTTCATATCTCAATCCAGAGGGTCTGAACCCCACATTCTGAAAAGAACCTCATTTCCCAAGCTCATTCTCAGCCACATCCTCAGAAATGTGCCATGTGGGAAGACTATGTTGGCTTTGACTACAGATGGTTGATCCACCAAAGTTGTTTGGAATCTCTAACAATCACAGTCTTAAAGTCCAGGATTGTGCCCCATTTCATAGTGAAAATCTCTCTATAAAAATGACTTGCCTTTTTTCCCCTATTTGATTCCAGATCATACCTCATAGATAAGTAGGCCCGCCTGAAATTATTTTAAGGAGTGCAGGTGATACAAGTGGTAGGAGTTTGGTTGTCAACTGAAGGGTCTACAGTGAGAACCCTCTAGCAGCTCCACAGGGGGAAGATGCGACAATCTCTTTCCATAAAGATTACAGCCAAGGAAACTATATGGGGTATTTCTACCCTGTCCTATAAGGTCATTGTGAGTTAAAATACATTCCATAGTCTACAACAGCATAACTTCTTGGGAGATCGACCTTTCTCATACGCACAGAAAGTGACTGAGAACACTGATACATTCTACCATCCAGATTGGACAGAAAAAGAAAACAATGTATACAGTGGGTACACTGACTGCAGTGTCTCTGGAGGTCTATGTGAAATTTAGAATAACTCTAAAAGTCAGTAAATATGCAGGGTCAGTTTTAGATTCTCCAGCACTAGAATTATATGCCAGCCTATGCCCCTTTATCCGATAATTATCAATTCTTACTGCCTCATTTCAGTCAGCATCTAAGAGATTTTTCTTCAAATGCCCTTACAAAGATGGCAGCTGGTTGGTATGGCTATCTCTCCTGTTCAAAATCCATTGAGTTAACACTAGGTACCTAACAAAGGAGTTAATTCAATATCCTTTTAAGCATTTGAACTAAAACATAAGAGATGTCCAGAGAGTCTGTGCTGTGGTTTTAAAAGGAAGGTCCCTGTGCAGACTAGATTTATCCCCTGCACAGTGAAGTATACAGTCTGGAAAGAGTTCAGAATAGCAAAAATAATGGAACACACACACTGCCAAAGCAGAGAAACCTGTGCCCTTAGGAGTCCATGATCCATTCAGCCAGTTCACCAAATCATCACTAAGACAAGCTTTCCAAATTGAAATACAACTTCCCTCAACAAATGTTTTGAATGTCTACCATGTCCATGGGACTGAGAAAGATTCTCCAAAGCATAAAAGATGAGTATCGCACAAGAGGGCTTAGGGTATTTAAAAGCTTATAAGATACTTGCACACCAAAGCACACTGCCCTCCATTCCAACTCAGAGGGAGCCTCCAGACAAAGTAGAACTACCCCCTAATGCTGCCGAGGATGTAAAACTGTATGGAATTAAACTGCGACGTCTTTCTCCCAAGGAGCAGCTGGTGGGTTTTAACTGCCAACCATTCAGTTAGCAGCTGAGCACTTAACTGCAATGCCACCGAGGTTTCTTAAAAGTATCGATTCCCATAATATATATAATATGAGAAACGCATAGACTCTGAGGTCACATGGGACTTGTGAAGGACTGAGCATAATTTTGCTCCATTTATTCATAGGATCATCATGCCTCTGGGGCCAACTCAATTGCAACTAACAACAAATACTAACTAGAGAGCATACGCATGTGAACTTGGGTGAAGGGTAACACAAAGAAAGAAAACAGTGTCCACTCAGATGAATTTTTAAATGGAAACTGGTATGAACTGAGATAACCTTATAAGGTACACGAAATGTGAGAGGCGGAGATGACAGGAAGCTTTAGTTGGGGTAAGTGACATAGGCCAAGGCTCCAGGGAAGGATACTGCAGGTGTGTTGATGGAACATTGTTGCTTTTGATTACTAGCTGATGATGTGCTGGCCCCAGGCGCCTGGCACCCCTGTGTGCATGGAACAACATGCTGCCTGGTCCTATGTCATCCTTATGATTGGTCACGGATCGGATGGTTGTGACCATGGCAGAAGCAGAGGAAACATGTTGAGAAGAGGAGTCAGGTGTTTAGAAATGTAATTTTGGACATCATTAAAAAGGAAATCCTGGGCAAATGTTATGCACAGGTAGTTGCCAACTCACAACATATGTGAATTACAGCAAGCAGCATTTATGCCCATTCTTTCTCTCTCTCTCTCTCTCTCTCTCCAGATATATTATCATTAGTAATATGTACTACAGACAGCCTTGTGATTTCCTGGCATTATCGTTCTCAGATGTTCAGTGTTCTGATTACATTGTCAATCAGTGTTACAACATTACCATATGGCAGGCTATGGAAACCTTAAAAATAAAGGAAATTATCTGATTTACATGAGAACCAACATATGGAGCCATAAGAAGGTAACCGTATCATAAGTCGGACTCTCTGTACTTAATTGGGTAAATGACAGCAAGCCATGGAAAATAATGATGCAATCATAAGTATGATTCAGCAGAAACACACATAGAAGGTTCGGATGGGGGAAAATCCATGATAGCATTCGTTGAAGGAATGTGTCGTGTCCGAAACCCAGGACTCCAGTAATAAGAGGAAGGAAGTGCTTTTCTGGAAAGACAGTGCAGTTAGAAGCTGACAAGCCAGGCAGCTAATTGGATGTGAGGACAAGGAAAGAGAATTGGAAAAGGAAACGGTATTATATTCCACTGAAGTGAACCAGAACAAGAATGAGACATTAGAGGAAAAAGGAGTTTAGTTAAAACATATTGATTCACAAGCGAGACCTCAAGCAAGGGAGACCTCATGAGTGAGACCTCAAGACGAAAGCAGGCGTCTGCCAAGTCGCAGGATAGCCCGGACCCCTGGCATCTGAAATCTAGGAAAAGGCTAAGAAATCATGCTGTGCAAGCCTTCATTTCATAGAAAGGAAAACCAAGGTGAAAAATAATTATTAGGGCCTTGCCAATGATGGCAGAGCTAATAAAGATAACCGATGAAGATCTATTTATAGATTTAAAAGGTGAAAATTCAGGCTTAGGTGACGCATGCAAATGTCCAGTCTGACTTAAAAGAGCAGAGAGAGGCTCTATGACATTGTTCCATTTTGTCTGTCAGCTCAAGAAGTAGGTAAGTGTTAGTCACTGGCAACAGGGTGTGCCTGCTGCTTGCTGAGTATCACACTAAACACTGTGCAATGCTTAAAGACGTGAACAATACCGACACTGTGTGCTGGGGCGAGCACCGTGTTCTAATTGGGAGAGCAGCCCAACTCAATGGGAATTTGTCTCTCTACAGAGCACCGAACCAATGGACTCACAAAAACATCTGAGAGTCCTGGGATTAACCAAGGGAGAAGAATTCTGTTTCTAACCTCAAAGACAGACAAAGGGATAAATTGTATTCTTTCTTAATAGCAAAACCATTATAATTATAAAAATTAACTTTTATCAAGAACCTAATTGTCATAAATTGGTAGTGACTTGTTTTCTTTATTCAAAATGGTTACTGGATTTATACTCAAGGAGAATGAGTGGCATCTTGGCAGGCATGGGAATACTTACAGTTTTTCAAATGAACAAATTGGAACTTGTACATTGAATATCATCTCTGCTCTTTACCCCTTGAGGTTTTAAGAGTTGCTACATGATGTGATTTTAATATGATATTGTGTTTTTATGGTGGTAAAATATACATAAGACAACATTTGCCACTTTAACAAATTGTACACAAATAAAGCCACAGCATTGATTACAAATATATTTCACAAGCACCGCTCTTTTTTTCACATTATTCCACCACCATCAACGGGCGCTTAATGCCTTCTGAGTAATGAATGTGTTTCTCATTTCTTATTAGTGCGATCAGCTAGAATTTTCTCTTTTGTGAATGACTTACTTAGCTTCGCATCATGTTTTCAAGGTTGATCTATGTTGGGATATGTGTCAGGATTTTTATTTGTCTTTATGGCTGCATTATATTGGTATACAGTTTTTTTTAAATCCATTCATCTGTTGATGGCCATTTCAGTTGTCTCCATCTCTTGGTTATTATAACACTACTGCAATTAACTTGGGTGTGTAGCTTTTGGTTTGTATTCCTGCTTTCCATGGGAATGCAGGCCCAGGACTGAAATTGCTGGGTTATAAATTAGCTCTGTGCTTAGATTTTGAAGGAACTGCAAATGGTTATCCATGGCAGCAAAGTCATTTTGCATTCCCACCAGCAATGGATGCAGGTTCCAAATTCTCCACACCCTCACCAAAGGAAATTGATATTGTTTAGGGCAGAGGGATGAAGCAAGAGCACTAATTGCAAATGAATTTTATTTCTATGTCTGAAATTTAAAAATTAAAAATATAGGGATATGCCTTTGGGATATATGGCTGGGCAATATGATTTGGTTTAAATACATATTTACTCTTGAAAGGTCAGAAATTACAAATGAAAAATATTTAGCATAATGCTGGAGTAGTGCAAGCATGTGTGGGCGGTTTGAGACTGTGGCTGTAACGGCACGTTCAGCTTCTCCATCCCGCTTCCTCTGACCCTCATCACATCTGAAAGGAATAAGAAAGACAAGATAGATTGACATGAAAAAAAAAATTTCTCATCAGTGGTCACATAAGCAATCTTCCTGCCTCTTGATGATTATTTGGACCTATTTATATGCAAACGAGGAAGGACTATGTCCATGTTAATTTGGAACTCTTGCTTTGACAGCTGGGATTTTGCCTCCTTTATCAGTCCATAGCCACTGAGTCCCAGGGTTTCGGCAGCTAGCTGGAACTTGTGTCTTCTTTTGAGAGCCTCTCAAAGGACCATGGCAGAGGGCATGAGGGAAGCACCTCACACAGCATCCCTGCAGTTGGAGAGAGTGTGTGGGAAGCCAAGTTTTCTCTCAGGGACCAAGCTTTTCCAGGGTGCCCACATGTTTAGAGACACACAGATGGCGCCATTTAAAACCTGAATAGGGCCTTCTTCGCAGTTCCACAATGCATTTCTTTCAGAAGCACCATTTCCAATCTGCAGGTTATCAGAATATCAAAAATGTTTGGGTCAGAAACACCTACGCACATTTGCACACAGAAAGCAAAACACACCTCCTTAGCGCAGTTGCTTTATCAGACAGGCTAAACCCCTTTTCCATTTTTACTAATAGCTCATTGTCTGCACTGGGATAAAGATGCACCTTCACAAAGGTCAGTATCACATCTGAACAGGCCTGCCAGATCGAAAACCTCCGTCAGGAAACATCTTTATGCACATGGATTTCTGCCTGCAGAATAGCAGGCGGCGTGCTCCAAGGTCATGTGCAGGAACAGCAAGGACAACTAGTTTTTTCTATCAGTCTGAAGAAAGGGAGACGAGATGGGCTCAGGAAGCTGTCAGTCCAGTTTAGACGAGGCACTTGCGTGTTGACTACGAACAATGGGACTGCCCACAGTCCCCCAGCAGCTGTTGTTAGTGGCTTTGCAATCAGCTGCAGGCTCCTGGTGACTCACGGGGCCAAGAGCACAAAGCGTGGCATCATCCCCGTGATTTGCTACAAATCAGACTGCTCTCATTCCGTTTCTTTGAGTAATTTTCAGACATACCACCAGGTCTTACTTCAAAGTTTGTCTTCGCTTGGGAGCTCTAAGGAGACCCGTCCACCATGGGTGACCCTGTGGTGTTTGAGATACCAGGTAGATTGTTTGCTGCAGCACAGTCACATGGAAACCACCCTAGTACAGCCCTGCCATAAGCGTGGTGGATTGTCATGGAAAGGATTGATTTTTATACCTATTGTATCCTGTGGAAATATAATGGCTTCTTGAAACTTACTAACAAACTGGTTGTAGAGACATTGCCATGTTTTCAATTACTTGAACAAATAAGGCAGATCAGAAGTGAAATCCAGGGGAATATGATGAGGCTTCAAAAGTTCATGACAAATTCCATTGAGAAGACAGAAGCCAACAATGCTGGAAGTCACCATCTGCCTGAATTCCTTTCCCAGGGGGACAGAGGCACTGCAAGTTGGCAGCCACATGCTGGCCATGAAGACAGCTTTCAGTGTGCGTTACCTCGAAAGTAACAGCCCAAGGTGTGAGGGGGCAAAACCAGGCACAGACACACCAACTGCTTCCAATGGCCTGCTGGTCGAGGAAGCGGCATACTGACCGGCAGAGCTGTGATTCTTCAGCTCGTCTTTACCCCGTGGCGCCACTCAGAAGGCAGGCACGAAGAATGTTCTTGGTTACCTGAGGAATGAGAGAAAATAAAAAGCTGGAGAAAAGGACAATTAGAGGGAGAGAGAGAGAGAAAGGAGAGATCCCAACAATAAAATCAGACCAGTTGCCTTGAGTGATCCTGACTCCTGGTGAAACCATGTATGTTAGACTATAATGGTGCAATGCAGGTTTTTCAGGGGGGTGTTTTGCCCCCTTTATGCTCCACAATATTCATGGTTATATTTCATTATAGGTAAATCGACCCATACAACTAAGAGGTAAATGGAGAGAGATTATTTGTAAATATGGTCCCACGCTCCCTCCCACACCCATTCTCCTGCACGTCTATCTATGCATCTACTTGTAGATCCTCATTATCACAGTAGTATGCATATACCCTCTGTTTCCTGTAACCCTTGCACTATAGAGATTTTCATAGCTATTTTTTTTCCAGAAGTACATCACCAAGTTTTTCTGCCGAGATATCTTTGGCTAGACTGGAACTTGTAACTTTTCATCCAGAAAAATAAAACCTGAACTACGTGCACTGCCAACAAGAGTCACAGAAAAAAGTAAGATGAAGTTAATATGGTGAACATAATTAGTGTCCCTGAACTGTACATTAGAAATAGTTAAATGGGCACTCAAGGCCACCCCTGGCTGGTTCCTAAGCACACTATGAGTATCCCAGTGGACTATGCATAGCCTTAATCTGTACCTGCACATGGAGGATCTGGGATAGTCCTGGGTTGAAGTCCTTACAAACTCCAGGAGATTTTAACAGGAACCAGAGATTAAAGGAGACGGCACCAAGAACTTGCTGAGCCGCAGGGAATTTAGGACCTTTCTTTTTTTTTTTTTTTCCAATTGTGATCTAGAAGAAAATTTACAGAGCATATCATTTTCCATTCAATAATTGATACACATTTTGTTTCATGACTGTAATTACAATCCCCACAATGTAAAGCATCTTCCCACTTCTTTCCTATATTGATTATTTCCATGTGTCCTTCCTTCTCCTTTTTAAGTATCTGGCATTTATTCTGAACAAAGGTTTTGGTCCCAAACAAATTAGTCACTTTTAAAAAGCATATGCTTCCCTGCCTCCTGAACTGTGGACCTGTGAAAATGCTGCCTTTTTGGTCTGGAAAGGTTGATTGTTCTAATGAGTGCATAATTCTCTAGTGTATTATTCACCTTACAGGTTCATCTTGCTTGGCAGAAAACTAAGACAAGGATGAAGTGCAACTTGAGGTTAGAAGATTAAAGACCTTAGTCTCACCAGTCTTTATTTGACTAGCGATCCCTGTCTTTTTGACAATTTTGAGTTTGGGTCTACACTTTTCTTGCTGTCTACCTACATCCTTCTAATGTGATCCCTTTCAGAACAGTCAGTGGTGGTAGCTAAGTAGGAACTGAGGTTCAAATTGTCCATTGGTTATTTCCACACATTTGTTATTTTCTTCACTCTTATTCCTCATTGGCTTGGGGTGGGAAGAGACCAATGGTTCCATGTTAGATGGCTGCTCACAGCTTTTAGGACCCCAGTCACTCACCAAAGTAGGACAGGGAACATCTCCTTTATGTCATGCCTATTTATAATAGTGTTCGTCAAGACTGATTCTGAGACTCCAGGCTCAATGACTAATTTCCTCAAGCTGTTTGCTTATGGATAAGGAGCTTTCATAACTCTTTCTCTTATCTGTTCTACTAGATTCTAACATATGTAAATACATATGTGGAAATATCCTTGTCAAACTATATTTGTGGTTGTCTTGCTTATGTATCTATATAGACATACACTCATGAATTATTATTATCACTGATATTGCAGGAACATGTATGTAATTGTATATGCCTCTGTTACTTTTAACTCAATGTACTTTTGATGCTTTCATTTCCTTAACCATTTTGTGCTGACCTCCCCCTTAGCACATACTGCCTTCTCTTTCACCCAAGTGAATATGTGTCTACCCTCTAGTTACTGATTTATTCTTCCTTCTCTCCCTCTGCTGGGAACCACCAGTCCCAGCTGAAGCAGCTGAAGATTCCAATCTAAAAATCCTATTAACGGAAAATATGCCACTTGTGTTACTTCAGGATTCACAATGTTGGCCAAGGCAGAGCCTTGTGACTCACGTGACACAGGAGCCCAGACTTGATCAGGACCATGATTACAGACACTGTATAAAACCTGGGGTGTACCAAACTAGACTCTCATGGGACTCAAGTCTGTCCTTGATTATCTCACACGTAGGGAGCCCCACAGTCTGTCTCGAAGCCAGGGTGTGACTTGCATGCCCTCTAAATGACCTAACTCCTCTAACTGAGGAGGACTTGAAGCACTTACTGATGAAAATCAAGGATTGCAGCCTTCAGGATGGATTATAACTCCATGTAAAGAAAATCCCAATTCTCACAAATGAACCTATAGGTGGCATCATGATAAATGTAGAAAAGATTGAAGATGTCAAGGATGCCATCTTTCTTACATACACAATCAATGTTCATGGAAGCAGCAGTCAGGAGATCAAAAGATGTGTTGCATTAAGTAAATCTACCTCTTTAGAGTACTTAAAAGCCAGGATGTTACTTTGAGGACTAAGGTGCACCTGACTCAAGCCATGGTATTTTCAATCGCCTCTTATTCATGTGCAAGCTGGACATTGAATAAAGAAGACTGGAAAAGCGTCAATGCATTTGAATCGTTTCCATTCCTCTTTGCTTCCTAAGTATCTGAAGTTAGTCGTTGGGAAAATGCTGCACTCTTGATCATAAACGGTTGATTATTCTACCACAGGAGCGAGTTCAGATCCAGATCTGAAGGAGTACTGAGGACCATAGTTTAGGGCGTCTCACCTGTCTTTATCTGACCAATATGCCTGGTCTGTTTATGATTTTAAGTTTTGTTCAATATTTTTCTCCTACTATATCTATCCAGAACCTTCTGATGTGA
Organism: Echinops telfairi; assembly: GCF_000313985.2. Lineage (NCBI taxonomy): Eukaryota > Metazoa > Chordata > Mammalia > Afrosoricida > Tenrecidae > Echinops > Echinops telfairi. Next base: position 26,432,342 of record NW_022103900.1, read on the forward strand.
TCCCTTTCAGAGTGGTTGGTAGAAGTAACCAAATACCATCTAGTTCTTCTGGTCTCAGGGTCGTAGAGGTGAACATTTGTGTGGCCCATTAGTCCATTGTACCCATTGTTGTCATCGTATATTCAATTTACAGCACTCTTCTTTCTGGGTGTTGTAACTCCTTAGCTGGCTTCTCATGAGCTTTTAAAACTCTTGCTCAACCAAATAAGTTGTAGAACATTGTCTTTATGAGCAATATCATGCCATAGACTTTGATATTCCCTGAGACTATGGTCCTGATCCCCCGGGTCCAATGACTCATTCCCACCAGGGGTTTACTTATGTTGAAGAAGTATCTATAGCCTTATCTCTCATATAGCTTCACAACATCCATGCTTATATTTGCAGCAAAGGTAAATATATAGAGACAAACATCTTCTGTCAAATCTCTCCATATTCATAGGCATATTCTATCCCATACCTGTCTACCTGTCTACTCATAGATCACCACTCTGGCAGGATTGTGTATGTAACAGTATCTGCCCTTGTTACTTTTAACCCTTGTAAACCACCCAAATACGTTCCCTAGCTCCATTATTTTTACCATCCTCCCTCTTAATGTATATTGTCCTTACCTTCATCTAAGTTAACACCTGACTATCCTCTAGCTAGTGACTGTTCTGATTGATTACAGAACAGGTAAATCTACCTTATTTGAATTTTATATAAATTGAATAATACAGTGTCCACTCTTTCGTGCCTGCTTTTTTGGGTACAGGGTCATGTCTGAGAGATCCAGCTATGTTGTTTGTGTTGACACGGTTAGTCTATCCTTATGCCTTCACAGTACCCCATTGCTACAATGGGTTCGTCCATTCTACTGTAGATAGAAGACTGAAAAGCCCAGCTTATGACAGTATAAGGAGAGCTGTCGTGAGCCTTCTAGTTCTGGTCTTTTGCTAAACACACATGTGACTTTGCACTAAAAAGAGAATTACTAGTCCATAGGGTATGCTTTAGTAGATACTGATAAATAGTTTTTCAAAGCAGTTGTGTAAATTTATATTCCCACCAGGACCATGCATTTTTAAAGCACACTGGTTAATGATAATAGCTACCCATGAATTAAGCTGCTTCCCTGGAAGTTAAAAAAAAAAAAAGACTTTAGGGTGTATCATTAATGCTCTTGGATTATAATGCAAACACTGAGAAGCAAACATGAAATGTGCTTGGAGAAAGCCAAGATGAAAGATTCTCACCTACCTAGATTCATTTCTTCAGATTCATAGATTTTGACCTTCTTATTTTTTTTTTTATGTTCAGAAAGCCTACACTAGAAAATGAATTCAAGAAATGTTTGTTCATTATAAATTGTTAGGTTTAGGAAACCTAGGCATTTGTAATAAACTGTTAAGATTCTCAATGTGTGTGCGCGCACGCATGTGTGTGTGTGTGTGTGACCTGGGTGATACAATAGATAAAGTCTTCACCTGCTAACAGAAAGATTGACGTAGAATTCACTCAGAGGTGCCTGAGAAGAAAAGTTTGGCTGCCTGCTCCTGAAAACAATATGATTGAAATCCCCCTGGAACCCAGTGGTAGTCTGACACAGCGTCACCAGAGGTGACTTGATGGCAATGGCTTGTTTTTGTTTTTTAAATAGTACTTATTGAAACCCAACACACATACTCCCATTTAGTTCATTTGGAGAACATTTTCATAGTAACCCTATAGAGAGTTTTCAGAGCCAGACATCTGTACAAGAGCAAAGATATTCTCTTTCTCAGGAGTGGTTGATGAGTTTGAAGCATTATCTTGAGGTTGGCAGCCCAATGCCTATCCCACAGTGTGTGCACATACATGCACACACACACACACACACACACACACAATTGAATTAAAAGGGAATGGAATCTTTTCCACAGACTTTTTGAAGCCCTTCCTGTGTGTATACACAGAGAGAGAATAAATGAGACTGAGTGTCACATTTGAAAGGATACTTTTTTATAATCATAGGAAGTGAAAATTGGAAACTAAATCTTCTATTAGGTTCTTATCTGTAGCATATTTAAGGATGAAAATGCTCCTTTGAACTTAAGGCTAACGTGCGCTAGTGTGAGAAGAAGCAGGTGACAATTACCCATGCATTTTAGGCTATAAAGCTGCCCCTACACGTATACTTTCCTTTCCTCAGCAGTGATTTAAATTTGATACCCCTGGCTAAACTAATGAAGTAATCAGCAACATGGATGGTATCATTAATTTCTTCATTATATGAAGAAAAATGCAGCATCAGAATTGGATTGAGGCATTTCAACAACCTGTGATATGCAGATGACACAACTTTCTTTGCTGAAAGTGTGGAGGACTTGAAGCCCTTGTAAGTGGATTACTGCATATGTATGTAGGTTATCATTTAATCTCCCTTTTGAGCCATTTTAATTCTTTTGAAGTTTAATTTAATATTTACTTGTTTTTTAGATAGAAGTTTTTCTCTGTCTTATTTGGTCATTTTTGTTGTTGTTTTCTTTGAGTGTTTTTTTTATTTCTGTATATGTTTTACTGTATAGGAAACCCAGAATAGGTAAATCCACAGAGATAATAACTGGACTAATAGTTTCTTAGAGTCAGGACAGGGGAGGTTTGGGAGAAATGGAGAACTGATAATGATTATGAGAGAGAAGAAAAAATTATAAAATTGATTGTGGTGATGACTGACCAACTATTTTCAATATGATTAAACTATTGAATGGAATGATATAGATAGCATATGTTAACAAAAATGTTAAAAAGAACTATTCAAGTCTATCATCAAAACTCTGCAAATCATTAATGATACAACCATATTTGGCACATTGTTGAAAGAATTAATTAACAGACTCTAATCAAACAAATTTGATCATTTGCCTCAAGTGGAATTAAAACAGACAATAACATGCAAGACAAAAACAAAACACGACTGCCATCTACTTGATTCCAACTCCAAGTCCAATTCAGACCCTGCAGGACAGAGAGCATGGCTTCAGCAAAGCTTGTCCAAGGCTGCAAATCTTCATGGAAACAGAAAGCCTCATCTTTATTCCCATGGCACAATTTGAACCACCAATCTTTCAGTTAGAAACGCAGTAAAATTAATTCTGAGAAAACAGGGAAGGGGGGGGGGAATTACACTCCTTGGCTATCCCCCAAAGAACCCAAGTCTCGGCCACTCTCCTCTTGCGGTGGATGGTAAGTGGATGGTGGCTGCACCTCCTCTGTGTCCAAAGTCATGCTGAGAGCCCTGACCAGCAGTATTAGATTTCAAACTTCATTTGCAACCCCAAAGAAGACAATATAAGCCAGTATTTTCACAATTTACTTGTGAAAATAATGTGTATCCACAAGCATGAATGCGCAAAAGTGCCAGAGTGACAAATAAAAGTCATCAAGCAAGAAGTGAAATGTCAAGATTTTGAAATGGGACAGACAGGAAGAAAGATAGGCTCCCTGTGGGTGCCGTGCTAAGCAGAGTACTCACAGGGAATGTGCAAATGGAATTAGAGCTTAGAAGGATGGGGGCTGGATAACTATGGTACAGCTTTGGAGACATTCCTGTGACAGTTGGGGATATATGTGGCCATTCGAAGGACCATGATCGGACCTGTTTGGCTGAAGCGCATGATTGAAGGCAGCCTTGGGCAGAAATTTCATAATCCATAGCCAGGCAAGACAGACAGACCTTGGAATGTGTGGCATTTCCATTGCTGTCAGAGTTTTTGGCCCAGGCAGGCCCAGGTTTCTGTGAGCATGGGAGCCTGGTAGTGCTATGGGCACGCCCATGGTTTCAGCCTTTGAAAACAGAGCTAGAAATGGGAGCATGAATTCCACATGCTGGTAAATTACTCTTCGGACTGCATTTCATAGCTGGGAGCTTGAAACTGGGTCCTTTGGGTCTATCCCTCACTGAGAGTTTGCATTTTTAGCCTTCTATACTGAATCAGAATCTATGTCTTAACACAATCCCCAGAGACTCTTCTGGTAATTAAAATATATACTCAAGTACCAATGGAAGTCAAAATGCATTGCCAGTAAGGCTCCAGTTCATATAACTCAACAACTCATCTCATCTCAACTCACTTCCATTAAGTGGAATCTGACTCATAGTTCATACAAACTTGGATCTACTCCAAACAAAGTGTGTCCACAATCAGTGTGTGGCAGCGGAGAAGCTCTCTTAGAATTCATCTGCTAAGTCTCCTTAGGGAACCTTAAAAAAAAAAAGTTCAATCAAAACAGCACCTTCCAAGGGGACCCACTGAGCCAGTTCAATTCCAGGCAGAGAGGTCTGCTCGGGCGCTTATGGCAACTGCCAATAGGGGAGAGGCAGGATTTCCAAGGGCTAATATTGAGGTATTTTCTTGTCAGGTCCAATATAATCATCGGGGCTTTTTAGAAATAATTTCCTTCCAGGTGCTTTATTGGCACATCATTTGCATTTCATACAATTCAGTAGTCCAATGTAGAGATAAATTTCATGAAAATGTAACACTGTCTTGGTGAGAAACGGGCCAGGAAAGTTGTCCCGGGGACATTTCCCATCACGACCTGCTCCCTCGCTAAGGACAGCAAGAGCCGCCCTGCGAAGAGTTTATTGAGAAATGTTACCCCATCCCTCTTCCATTCAGATTTTCCCTTCCGGCTTCGTTTTGTCCCTAAACACAGAGAGCATGGAATGGGACTACACATTGGCCCTTCCAGGATGCCCAGTAGCTGTTCTGTCCTGGTGTAAATCCAGGGTGTGGAACTCTTTGGAGAAGCCTTATGGAGATGGAAAACAGAAAAAACTTCTAGAAGTTTATAGACCCGGATGGAAGATATATTCAGAAACAGCTTCCTATTTTTGATATTGTTGTTTAAAACATTTTTATGATATTATTGCAAGACTTATAGATTTAACCTAGTCTCTGGGCTTGCAATTAAAAATTCTCAGCATGGAATCAAATGGCAATTAACTGGCTCAAAGCCTTGCCCAGCTGTGCCAGAGAAGAGACCCGGAACCTCTCTCTCGAACAGCGGAGAGCACGAAGCAAACTCACCAGCACGAGTGGTAGAAGACTGTCTGTGACCGACAGCAAAGGGCAGCCGCCCTCACCTTCAAGTTCATCGCCGTGGGCCAGAAAGACTTCCAGAAAGAGCCATTCCGAGTAAGTGGGAATTAGGAGACAGAATGAGGATGAGGTGTGCAGAATGGGTACTGAGGGCAGCGATTCACCCTCTGGAGCAAGCAGGCATTTTCATGATGGCAAGGAACGTCGATGACTACTTAACCGAAAATTCTTCTCAACGTTTAAGCTTGCCAGGTCCTTAAATGATGAAGACTGTTTTCGTTCTGCTGCTAGCTTAAAGCTTGGCCATTAGAACCCACCCTGCAACACGGGGGAAAGACATGCCTACCCAGAAAACACTACGGGGCACTTTTATGTGCTGGAATCCACCGGACAGCAACCGACAACCCCTGAATTTAGCCTTACAAAAAATATTCTGCTGTTTTGCAATCAAAAATGAAAAAGGAATCAGACGAAGTCCTTTATTTGCATTTGCCACTTAGAGTGAATGTGGATCTAAATTGCTGGAAGAGAGAAACTTAATGTCTGCGTCGTCGGACAAGATGATGCTTCTCCACTTCGATGCAAAGAAAGGCAGGACTTAGAACTCTCTGATGCTCTAGGGCTAGGGCACAGAAGGGTTTTTAGTACAAAATTGCTGGAAAAAAGTCTCAGAATGTAAATAAAGAGTGGGGGTATTAACCACAGGATAGTTGCTAGACACAACAAACACACACAGGAAGATCAAACACGCTTCCCTGCAACTGATGCAAGATGACGTTGAAGTTGCACTTGGGTGTTTCTCTGGTGGTTGCTTCACAATAGTCTACGGAGCATGACTTGCAGAAAATGAAAGTTTCTGCTTTACTTTGAGACAAAGGCTCTAAAATTCCTTCGGGAAGCCTAAATCTTCACGTGGCCAAGTGTAACTAAACATTTCCCAGACTTATACAGCCAGAGGCTAAAAAACAGGAAATTGTTAACATCCATGTCCCAATATTGTTGGCTCATCGCCCTGGCCCTCACATGTGTAGCTCCAGGCCCCTCTCAGAGCCCACCAGGACCCCATCTCCTGAATGCTCTGTCCCCAAGGGCTCTCTCACAAGATCTCCAGGACAAATCCAAAGTAGAGTGCTTGCAGTTTCAAACTTATCTGTGGGCATGCATCATGCCTGCCAGCCTCTCTTGGAGAAAATGCACTCCTGCTGCATGCTACCTTCTTGCATTACCAAAGCCTGAACAGCCTCCGAGGACTACCTGGATTTTTCCCAATGTGGAAGGCAAACTGTGGAAAGACCATTGGCTCCCAAGTTTCAGTGATTTGTGAAAAACTCCTGCTGGCCTCTTCCTGCCAGGCGGCCAAACATCAGTCTCTGTGACCCATGAGGAAAACGAATGCAAACCTCTCCATTTCCTGTTTCTCCCCTTGGGACGGACCCGCTGAACTTGCACTTCCCATGTTTTACAGCAGCACCATCTTCCCACCATGTATATCAAATTCTGCTGGAGATTTCCACATCATCCGTTTTACAGACACAGCCAGACTTTCCTTCCTCGTTCAGACTCAGCCCAAAATACCCAGGCTACTTGAGGGTATGTGTCTTTCAGTAACCGAGAGGCTTAACTATTTTCAGAGGGCATATACAATTTACAACAGAATAGAAACACATGTGGCTGCAGCCTCCCTGTTTTCCACTTTGTGGAGGCGTGTGTGCTGTCCACGTGGATAATAGAAGCCCAGGACTGTTGCACCACTAGGAGGGTGGAGGGAGTTGCAGTCTGCATCAGATAACACCGTTAAGGAGGGTGGCAGAGAGAGAGAGAGATTCTGTAAAATTTTGGTGAAGTATTTTGGTAAAAATTGTTTGTTTTTACATGTATTCTCTGTATAGTTAGTTATGAGCCCTGGTGATGTGGTGGGTTACATGCTGGGCTGCTAACTGAAAGGTGAGCATTTCAAAACCAACAGTCACTCTGAAGGAGAAAGATGAGGTTTTCTCTTCCTGTGAAGATTTACAGTCTCAGAGAACCACAGAGGCAGTTCTACTTTGTCCTATACAAGGAGTCTATGGAGTCACTACACATCACAATTGACTTGAGGGAGTATAGTTAACCAGAGGTAGTGATAGTTAATGATAACAACAAAATATTTTTGCATGCCCAGTTTACATATATCAATTTCTCTACAAAATTAAAAGCCTCTACTAATTTACTTTAGAATCATCTAATGAGATCTAATCAAAGCTGTCATTGTTACCAATGACCATGATGCTTCAAATCATACACTTTCATCTGTTTGGGCCACAAGCATATCCTGCCGTGTTCGTTACAGCCAATGTGTCCATGTTGTTGTTGTGAGGTGCATCGAGTCCGTCCCAACCCCTAGCTCCACTATGTGCATCAGAATAAAAACCGCCTGGTCCTCCTCCAGCCTCACAACTGGCCCTGCTCTAGAGCCCATCATTGCAGCCCACTGCGTTGATCCATCTTCTGGAGGGCTTTCCTCCCTTTTGCTGCCCCTCTACCAAGCAGGAAGTGCAGCTCCAGTGTTAGATTGGGTTCCCTAGAGAAACAAAGCTATTAACATGTATCTGAGAAGACACGGTAAGAGCCAAATAAATGGAATTGTCCACATACCAGAGGCTGCAGATGCAGACAGGAAAGGTGTGGAATGGGGTGATCTACCATGCCCAGTATGTTAGACTGAGTGCTCTAGAAAAGTAAGACTGGTGACACTTGTATGTGCATGTATCTAGGAAGAGATCTATATGAAGACATGTCTCACACAGTTTTAGAAGGGGGTAAGTCCAGTTCAGTCCAAGTTAGGTGAAAGCTGAAGGTTTCTCCTGACTCCTGGAACTACCGTAGCTGATCAATAGGCTGCAGGAACATGAAGCCAGAAGATCGCAGATGAGTGGATGCAGAGTTCAGCGAATTTGAGGTCAGTGGAATGACTCTATGGTCGGTAGACTGCTGGTGGCTACTGGGCTCTCTGTAACAGGAGTTGACAACGCAGATGCAGGATCCAGATCCAACAGTAGAAATGAGTTCGCTTGCACATGCTGTCCATCTCTACTAATAGTCTAGCTTGTGAGTCTACTGAGAGTGGATAGCACCCTGAATGAAATTTCCCTTAATGGTATCAAGGCTGTGACCAGATGACAGAGGTGGTCTTCTACCCAAACACAATTCCATGAAAGACTGGACTCCAACGAAACTGAAAACTTAAATGAATGGACCAATTATTAGAAACACATTGTGGTAATCATGGTAAGCATTACTTTTAGAAAAACTATTGCCAGAATAGTCCAAAGGAATTGGAAATTAAAGATGTCCCCCAAATTCAACACTTCCAAGATGCTATTATGCAACACCCCCCACCCCCACCCCCTACTCCTACCTCAAGTGTATCGCCTCTCCTCGCTGGGTCCTGTGATTCCCATGACATCCCTCAGAAATGCCCAAAATGTTCAGGAAGTGCCTCATGTGTTGGTGGATGCTGTTAAGCCCCAAATTTGAAGGTCAGGCAGAGGCGAGCCAAATTCAGGGTCTAGAGCCAGATGCTCAAAAATATCAATTGTCACAGCAGATTTTCTTCTTTTACTGAACTTTAATAGGAAAAAGAGGTTTCTGAGTGATATATGGAAGAACTGTACAGTAGTACCAGCATGCATTCCTCATCCAACAAAAGCTAAGGTTGCTATCTTTACATCACACTATGTGGAAAAGTAGTCTTAAAGATGCACCCAAGGAAAAGCATATGAATTGGTTCACACCTATGAAAGTCAGGTCTTAATCTCACCCTAATCCTGTCCATTAATGCAGGAGATAACACCCCCTCAATAGGATTAGAGTCATAGGCATAAAGTCCAGAACTAGAATATGTCACATAAGGAATTATGGCTAGAAGGGCCATATTAATTGGCGACAACTCACACATTACCTACCTAAACTTATACAGACTGTTATAGAAAATCTCAACAGATCTATAACAAAATAAAAACCAGATTCATTCGTTAATAAGCTTTTTTGTTAAGTCCAGAACCTGATAGTTTTACCAGAGAATTCTATTAAGCATTTAGAGAAGAGTTGATGCCAATTCTCCACAAACTATTCCAGAACACAGAAAAGAACATAAAATTCCCAAATCCATCTTATAAAGTGAGCATAACACTGACACTAAAGTCAGGCAAGGTTATCACCAGAATATAAAATCACAGCCTAACATCCCTTAGGAACATAAATGCAAAAACGTGACTAATAGAACTCACTGATCGATGAAAGATGGGATGACAAAGTAGGATTCTTACCAGGTGTGCCGGGATGGTGCAACTGGAGAAACATAATCAATGCAATTTACAATGTAAATAAAATGAAAACTAAGAACCACATAATCATATAAATTCACAAAGAAAAGTCATTTGATAACATCCAAAAGTCATGCCTGTTAAAAATACTCAACAAAATCAGAAAAGAAGGGAAATTTTCAACACAGTAAAGATCATTTATGCAAAACCAATGGCCAACATTAATGGGGGGAAATGAAAAACATTCCCCAGATAAGGATGGCCTGTATCACCACTTGCATTCAGCATTGTGCTGGAAATTGTAGCCAGACAACAAAAAGAAATCAGAGGCACCTAAACTCTCTCTATTTGCAGATTTTGTCACCTTATATGTACAAAACCCCAAAGACTTGCCAAAAAATTGTTAGAAATAATCAAAAGAGTTGACAATGTAGCAAATTAAAAAATCAACATAGCAAACATTAACTGCATCCCTGTATACTAATGAAGAGACCTTTGAAAAGGAAATCAAGAAAATGCAATTTGTAATAACTCCTGGAAAGATTGAATCCTGGGGAATAAAGCAGAAAAACAAGACTTATATAAAGAGAACTATGAAACACTACTATAAGAAACCAAAAGATACCTAAATAAATGGAAGAATGTTCTATGACATGCATTAGAAAACAGAGGATGTACATTGGTACAGATAGCAACTGGAAACACGGGGAATCCAGGACAGATGACTCCTTCAGGACTAGTGGTGAGAGTAGCGATGCCTGGAGGGTGGAGGGAATGTGGGGTGGAAAGGACCAACAGATTACAAGAATCTACGTATAACCTCCTCCCTGCGGGATGGACAACAGAGAAGGGGGTGAGGGGAGATGTCAGACAGTGTATGATATAACAAAATAATAGTAATGTATGAATTATGAAGGGTTCATGAGGAAGGGGAAGGGAGGGGGAAAATGAGGAGCTGATATTAAGGGCTCAAGTAGAAGGCAAATGTTTTGAGAATGATGAAGGCAACCAATGTACACCTGTGCTTGACACAATGGATGTATGTATGGATTGTGATAAGAATTGTACGAGCCCCCAATAAAATGATTCAAAAAAAAGAAAGACTGAAAAAAATAATTCACTGCCATCAATTTGTCTCTGACTCATAGTGACCCTACAGGACAGTGTAGAATGGCCCTGGTGGATCTTGGAAACTGCACTGGAGTAAAAAGCCTTATCTTTTCCCCAAGAAATGGCTGGTGGTTTCAAGCTCTGACCTTACAGATAGCAGCCACCATGTCACTGGGGCTCATAAAATGTAATATTGTGAAAGTATCAATACTATCCAAAGTGACCTATGAATTTAACAGAAGTCTGATCCAGATGCCAAGTTCCGTCTTTTAAAAATGGAAAGATTAATTGCCAACAGTATATGGTGTAGAGCAAAGCACTACTTAAGCAAACAAATTATCTGGCCTCTCTTCCTGACCTCAGCCACAGCCACACTTTGACACTGCCACAGGAGTTTTTAAAAGACTCATACTGCTCCCCTGTCTGCAGACGGGCTTTGGATCTCCACTTCAGCCCCCCTCCTTCTCTACAATATGTTTTGCTGGTTACGTGTCTGCTGATGCCTATTACCCGGTCCCTATGACTCCTCATGATAGCACCTGTGGTGTGGTTCTTCCATGTGGACTTGTTGCTTCACTGCTGAATGGTGGCTTGTGTAACTTCACGCCTTTAAGACCCCAGATGCTATATCTTTTAATAGCTAGGCACCATCTGCCCTCTTCACCACATTTGCTTATGCATTCCTTTTGTCTTCAGCAATTGTGTCGGGAAGGTGAACATCTGAGACTGCCGATGTTCTTGTATTGAGGGAGGGTATGAGCAGAGGCCCAAAGTCCATCCCCTACCTCAGTGTATTGCCATATAAATATATGTACATGTATATGTTTGTGGATTAAGGTATTTACATATGTACACCGCTATGTTTATGCCTCTATCCATTGCTTTGCTTCCTTGGTTCTTCCTCTGTTTCCTTTTGCCTTCCTTCTGCCCCACTGTCACTTTCCCCTTATTTCCACCTCTTGGTACCTCCTGTTAGCTAGTTTACTGTTGCTCTGACAAACCCCACCCCCCACCCCCACCTCGGATCCCTATCTCGTCCTTGTTATTGACTCTAACACCCAAATTCCTCCCCTGTTTTTCTCTTTTGTTTGGTCTCTGGTTCTGTAGGTTTTCCTACTTGTATAAGATAGGCAAGGGAAGCAAGCCTGAGGAGAAAGCAACAGGAAGCCTGTTCCAGGGGGACTTGGGGAAAGAAGAAGGCAGGGGAAGGGAGCAGTGAGCAAAAAACGCCATAGACAGGGGAATAACTAGGAAATTAAAATCAACAATGAGGAGGACATAGAGATCCTGGGGCCATTGGCACAATAGCAGTCTAGTTGAGATGAAGTACTAAGAGGCAGAAGAAGGGCAAGCGTGATGGTGAGGCAGGAGGAAGGTAAAAGGAAACAGAGGCAAGATCTAGGAAACTAAGCTTTGGATAGAGGTATAAGCATAGATATGCACTTATGTAAATACATTAATTCATAAAAATAGAGGTATTTGCCTATGTACATATATTTATAAGGCAATACACTGAGGTAGTGGACAGACTTCGGACCTCTGCTTATACCTTCCCTCAATGCAAGAACACTTTGTTCTAGCAACCTGTGTTGCTCACCCTCCTGGCACAATCACTGAAGACAAAGTAGGTGTATAAGCAAATGTGGAAAAGAAAGCTGATGGTGTCTGGCTATCCAAAGATATACCATCTGGGGTCTTAAAGGCTTGAAGTTAAACAAGCAGCCATCTAGCAAAGAAGGAACAAGCCCACATGGAAGAAGTACACCAGCCTGTGCAATCATGAGGTGTCAACAGGGTCAGGTAACAGGCATCAGAAGACCACAAACAAATGAGAAAAAAACAAACATTGTTGAGAACAAGGGGGGTTGGAGCAGAGACCAAAAACCCATCCAAAGACCATGGGACATGCCCTCACAGAAGGGTCACAGGGAAGGGGTGAGTCAACCAGGGTGCAAGATAGCACTGATGAAACAGACAATATTCCTCTGATTACTTGAGGCTTCCTCACCCCTCGCTATCATGACCCCAGTCCTGCCTTTCACTGTGGGCTAGACTGGAGCATGTGCACAGGTACAGATAAGAGATAAGAGCTCAGGATACATGGACTCCTGGAACAGGAATGAGAATATTCATACCAGGAGGGTAGGGAGAAGGTGGGAGAGGAGGGAAGGGAAAGGGAACCGATCACGATGATCGACACATAATCACATCTCCGCCCACCCACTCCCACCTCCCCTTCCAGGGGGACAACAACAGAAACTGTGGGGGAAGGGAGACAGCAGTTGATGTAAGATATGGAAATGACAATAATTTATAATTTGTCAAGGGGTCACAAGTGTGGGGTGGAGGGAGGGAAAAAAGAGGACCTGATACTAAGGGTTCAATAGAAAGTAAATGTTTAGAAAATAATGATGGCAACATAGGTACACATATGCTTGATACAATTGATATATGGATTGTTAAAAGAGTGGTAAGAGCTCCAATAAAATGATCTTTTACTAATAAAAAATAGGTCATAAGTGTGCTATGAGGGACAAACTTAGAACCCTAACACAGGGCATAAACACATCATGAAACATCATGATAAAATACACGAAAAAACATACACAGCAGGAACCTTCCAGAAATAAGGTACTTACATGCATCAAAAGATTTCCTCGAAAATAAAAAGAAGAGAACCCACAGACAAGAGGAAAAAAAATGACAGCCACACATCATAAAAAGGACTAATTTCTAAAACTATATAAAACTACAACACCTCAAAAGAAAAAGATGAGCAATCCAACGTTAAAATGGGCAAAGGGTATGAACATCAGAACAGACACCCAGGAGGCCAATACACATGTGAAGAAACACTCATGATCACCAGCCATCTGAGAGATACAAGCCAAAGCAGCCATGAGATGCTACCTTGCACCAGCACTAACAGCCAAGTCCAAACAGACAAACATGCAAATGCTGGAGAGGGTGTGGCGAGATTAGAACCCTCATCCTCTGCTGGTAGAACTGTAAACACAATGCATTACCACTGTGGAAATCAGAATGGTGCTACCTCAGACAACTAGGAATAGAAAATCTGTATGTCCCAGTCATCTCTTTGCTGGGTATTGTCTTAACTAAGTAAAATCCATAAACTGAACAGACATGCACACCCCATGCCCACCCAGGCATTGTTTACAAGACCAAAAAGATTGAAACAATGTAAATACCCACCAGTAGAAGAATGGGTATAGAAATTTTGGTACATACACAGGGGAATACAATGCTTTGCTTAAGAATAATGATAAAACTGTGAGGGACCTCAAAGTAAGGTTTGAACTGGAGAACACTTTGCTAAGTGAAATTAGTTCATTATAAAAGGACAAATATGATCTTTAAAAAAATTGTTTTCCATTAGCCTGGCATTCCATGATGCTCACCTTCCCCACACGGTCACTGAAGACAAAGTGGGCGCATAAGCAAATGTCATGAAGAAAGCCGATGGTGCCCGGTTATCCAACCATATAGCATATGGGGTCTTAAAGGATCGAAGATAAACAAGAAGCCATCTAGCTCAGAAGCAACAAAGCACACATGGAAGAAGCACACCAGCCTGTGTGTTCATGAGGTGTCCAGAAGATCAGGCATCAAAGAACAAAAATCATATCATTGTGAATGAGGGGGAGTGTGGAGTGGAGACCCTAAGCCCATCTGTGGACAATTGGACATCAGGGAGGAGACGAGCCAGTCAGGGTGCAATATGGCACCGATGAAAAATACAACTTTCCTCTAGTTCTTTAATGCTCCTCCCCCTACTATCATGACTCCAATTCTACCATACAAATCTGAATAGACCAGAGAATGTACACACGTCCAGATAAGAGCTGGAAACAGGGAATCCAGGAAAGATAAACCATTCAGGACCAATATTGAGAGTAGCCATATCAGGAAGATAAGGGGACGATGGGGGGAGAAAGGGGAAGCTGATCACAATGATCTACATATAACCCCCTCCCAGGGGGATGGTCAACAGAAAAGTGAGTGAAGGGAGACATCAGTCAGTGTAAAACATGAAAAAAAAATTTATAAATTATCAAGGGTGCGTGAGGGAGGGGGAAAATGAGGAGCTGGTATCAAGGGCTCAAGTAGAAAGAAAATGTTTTGAAAACGATTATGGCAACAAATGTACAAATGTGCTTGACACAATTGATGGATGGATGGATTGTATAAGTCCCCAATAAAATGATTTTAAATAAAGGGCAAATACTATAGGAGACCCCTATTGTAAAGCAAATATCAAGGTAAAGATGGTCAGACTGAAGGAGAGGAGACTTTTATGGTTCCCAAGGCAGCAGGGCAAAGAGGGGAGGGCGAAGCAGCGGGTGGGAGGGGACAGAGGTGCTGAGTTGGGGGAAGGGCAGACTGTACTCCGCAGGCAAACAAAGCTCACCACCATTGAGTCAATGCCGACTCAGAGTGCTCCTGGAAGACAAGGTAGAGTCATCCCTGCAAGTTTCCGAGATTATCGCTCGTTACGGGAGTGAAATGCCCCGTCCTTCTTCTGAGAAGCAGCTGGTGGTTTTGAACTGCTGACCTGGTTGATAGCAGCCCATTTGGTAACCACAAAGAGAAGTAAAAGTGGGGGAGGGGAGGGCAAGCTATTCCAGGTTTGATAAGTGATTTAAATTGTTGAATAAAAATTTGATTATCTGAAATATCAATCCCCACCTAGTTCACAATTAAAAAAATATTTTTTTGAAAAGCTTCCTCTCAGTTACTGATAGTGTAACTAATAATGCTGTAATTCAATACAGAAAGATTTTAAAAAATACTTTTATAAATAGATTTATATAATCTGGGAAATATGACATTGAAGCAATGTATCACTATATTTATCACATATTATTCTATGACCATAATTGATAATAAACTTTACCAAGAGTCTGTGTGCTATAGCATGGGAGGAGGTCTATGGAGGAGGGAGTTGATACCATGAGTCACAGCACTGGGAGACACCAATGAAGACATGCTCCTGGCTCAGGGACCTGATAATGGAGCTCACAAGGTCTTAACAATTCGGAAAACGATTCCCCTGAGCAACTTTCAGCATGTGTCATTACACCTGTCTCTGATACATGGACACTGATCATGTAAAACTTTGGGCAAGATACCTCATCAAACTTTTTAACATACATTAGACATTCAGGGGCTGCCATCCTCAAGGTCTTCAGTTCGAAACCACCAGCCACTCTCTGGGAGAAAGACGAGGCTTTCTGTTCCAGTAAACAGTCACTGTCTCAGAATCTCACTGGGGCCCTTCCACCCTGTCCTGTAGGATCACGATGAGTCAGCATCTACTCGGGGGCAGTGAGGTTCTTTTGTTTTTGTGTTTGGATAGCTTCTTGCACGATTTCTATCATTCCATTAGGTTTGAGACTATTTATGAACCTTTTTACTCACTTTAAAAACTTTTTTCCTTTGATATTTCAGGTGAATGAAAACACTTGAACTGAAAAGGGTTAACAAAAAGACTACACAAATAGAGACCATCAATAAATATAAACCTTGCCAGCTAGCTAAGGGACAATCACTTCTTTAAACATGTGCAACAAGGTCCTGCCAGAAATTCTGTATCCGCATTTTTGTGGTCTCATTTCTCATAGATGATTATCTTTGGATGCGTACCCAGTGGGTGGTCCCTTTGGATGCTCACTGGGTGGGTGCCTAATGAAGACTTGGTCCGGTCTGGGGCTGACTTAAAATAGCCACAGGCTTGGCATTCTCTAGTGCTCATTCCAGAATTTTTTCCCTAATCATTTCTGTTTCACCTAACTTCCAAAAGGAAGTTTAGGTTCTTTCTGGTAAATCTCCACCCTTTTTATCAAATGAGGAAGAAATTCATAGCTGACCTTTAATAAGAACTCAATAAAAATATCAAGGCAGCACATATCGTAGGTCCCTTTTATACCCTGGAAAAGGCCAACAAGCAATAGAACTTCTCTGAGGAAGCAGCTCACCTTAGTTAACCACAGTAAGATACACTTTAGATACTGATCTAAGTTAAGAAGGCCCCAATCCCCTCAAAGTTAAAATTTGGCTGCAGAATAAAATCTCATAATGATAGTGAATGTTCTCTCCTGGTATCAGGTAAATAAATTATGAATGTGTATTACGTGCCTGTCTAAAATAGGAGTCCACCAACTATGGCCCACAGGCCAAATTGAGCCTGTGGCTTGTTTTTGGAAATAAAATTTTATTAGAATACAGCCATGTCCATTTCTTTACATTTTTGTCTTTGGCTAATTTTATACTACATTGACAGAATTGACGCATTCCCAAAGAGACCCTTATGACTCACAAATCTACCATACTTACTATGTGCTCTCTACTAAAAGAAGTTAGATACCTGCTTCATAACAATCCCTTTTCGTATTTCCAAAGTGCCAAGCACTGATGTTTTGAGAATTTTAAACTACAAACAATGTTAAGTGCGTTTACTGCATTTAGAACAATCAACCAATAGCCATTGGCTTGATTCCAACTCATTCCGATCCCATATGTTTAACAATAAGATGGAATTTCATTAATTTTCAAAGGCTATGAAATTCTAGAAGAATAATTCCAGATCTTTTATCTGCGGTACCTCTGGGTGGATTAAACTCTCCAACATTTAGATTAGTAGCAGAGTGCTTAATCACTCGCCCCATTCCTTATGTCTAGAGCAAACTAATTTAAACAAATACGGAGCCATTTAGTCCATTACAACGCACAGCGAGCCTATGTAGTGTTTCTGAGGGCTTCTATTTCTCCGAGAGCAGGTAGCCTCATCTTTCTCCTGCCTAGTGACTTGTGGGTTTGAACTATTGATCTTCTGATTAGCAGCCTGATTCACAAGCCTCTAAACAAGCAGTTCTCAACCTGTGGGCCGTGACCCCTTTGGGGGTCAAATGACACTTTCACTGCGGTCGCCCGATTCATAACAGTAGCAAAATGACAGTGATGAAGTAGCAGTGAAAATAATTTTATGGTTGGGGGGGTCACCACAACATGAGGAACTGTCTTAAAGGTTCACAGCATTAAGAAAGTTGAGAACAACTGCAAACCATCAGAATTTATTGCTTATTTAGGGTAGTGTGCCCCAAATCTAGCTGCCTGCAATATTCACCAGTCTTAAACAATGTTACTCTCTAAAAAATCACTGCCATCAAATTGATGATGATTCATGGGGACCCTATAACACAAAAAGTTACTAGATGTACAAAAAAAATGGAATGGTCAACAAGCAATTTTTACAAATTCATGAATAAGGCAAGTAAAAATGATGTCATTTTGGTAGTGTTTCTCAGTGCTAATTATGATATATACATATCCATTTGTTGTTGTTTGACGAGGTCAGATCACTTCCAACTCATAGAAAACCTATGTACAACAGAACACTGTACAAACTGGCAACGTAATAACAATCATTGCTATGTTGAGACCACTGTCTCAGCCACTCTGTCAATCCATCTTCCGCAGCGTCTTCCTCTTTTGTGCTGACTCTGGTTTTCAAGCTTGATGGCTTTTCTCCAATGATTGGTATCTCCTGGTCATATCCCCACAAGTCATGAGATGGTGTCTCAGAATCTTCACTACCAAGGAAGGAGCATTCTGGCTGTACTACTTCCAAGATAGATTTGTTTGTTCTTCTGGAAGTCCATTTAACTTGAAAATATACTTAATATTCTTCACCAGCATCATAAATCAGAGGCATCAATTTGGTCTTCCTTTTTTCTTTTTTAATCATTTTATTGGGGGGAACCATATAACTCTTATCACAGTCCATACATACATCCATTATGTGTCAAGCACATTTGTACATTTACTGCCATCATCCTTCTCAAAACATCTGCTTTCTACTTAAGCCCTTGGTATCAGCTAATTTCTACCCCCCTGCCCATGTTCCCCTTCTCTCCTAAACCCTTGATAATTTATAAATCATTATTATTTTGTCATATCTTACACTGTCCAATATCTCCTTTCACCCACTTTTCTGTTGTACATTCACCAGGGAGGAGGTAATATGTAGATCCTTGTAATTGGTTCCCCCTTTCTACCCCACCTTCCCTCCACCCTCCTACTATCACCACTCTCACCACCAGTCCTGAAGGGATCATCTGTCCTGGATTCCTTCCAGTTCCTATCTGTACCAGTGTACATCCTCTGGTCTAGCCAGATTTGTAAGGTAGAATTGGGATCATGATAGTGAGTGGGGAGGAAGCATTTAGGAACTAGAAGAAAGTTGTATTTTTCATCATTGCTACATCGCACCCTGACTGGCTCGTCTCCTCCCTGAGACCCCTCTGCAAGGGGATCTCCAGTGGCCTACAAATGGGCTTTAGGTCTCCACTCCGTACTCCCCACTCATTCACTGTGATAAGATTTTTTGTTCTAATAATGCCTGATACCTGATCCCTTCACCAATTCGTGATTGCACAGGCTGGTGTGCTTCTTCCATGAGGGTTTTGTTGCTTCTGAGCTAGATGGCTGCTTGTTTACCTTCAAGCCTTAATACTAAACCTATGAATACATGCACATAGATCTATTTCCCCATCATTATATATAAATATATTTATATATATACATCCTGTATTTAGACCTCTATAAATGCCCTTTGCCTCCTAGTTCTTTCCTTATTTCCTTTTACTTTCCTCTTGTCACACTATCATGCTCAGCCTTCATCTGGGTTTCAGTAATTCCTCTTGGTTATATTGTCCTTGATCAATCCCTACCCAGTCTCTTACACCCTCCTTGCCACTGATTTTGGATCACTAGTTGTTCCCTTGTCCCTGGGTTGGTTAACACCACTTCCTTTCCCTCACTTCTCCCTCTCCCATGCCCCCCGGGGAACCATCAGTCCCATTGTTTTCTCCTCCAGATTGTTTATCCAGCCTATCTTATCTATATAGACCTGCAGAGATAATAATATGCACACACACACCCCCCAAAAAGAGCAAAACAAAGAGACAAAAGAAAACAAAACCATGACAACAACAAAACAAAAAAACAATGACAAAAACGGTAAAAGAAAACCCTGTAAATATTTCAGGGGTCTGTTTGTTGACCTTTAGGTGTGTTTTCTGGTCGAGTCTGATGGGGTGACATGCCCTGGTCTCAAAACCTATTTTTTGGTACTCCCTCAGGACTTCCTTGCTCTGTTCCCCTTGCTATTCTGTTGCACGCCCTTAGTGTATTGCCTTGGTGTGGTGGGGTCAGATCGGGCACAATTCCCACACTGTGTCCCCAGTGTTGTCTCCTGTAGGGCTATGGGTCAGTGAGGGATGTCATGTCTCACAGTGGGGCCCGCCATATGGTCCTCTCTGTGCATTGGCTGCTCTGAACGGGGATTATCATTCTCAAGGCTTGGTTGGTCAGGATGTACTCCATTCTCTCTTCCTCCCCCTTAACTTGCCCCCGTGTGCTCTGATCAGACATGTCCCTCTTCCTGAGCTGTAGCTTCAGTGTTGTCCTCTGAAGTAAATTCTTCTGGGGGGGAGAGGCGGTTGTCCACATAGTTTGGATTAGGGCCGGCTCCTCAGACCTCTCCACTGCTTCCCTACTCATGCGGGTATGTTGCATTCACATCTTGGAGCACCAGGTTGAAGTTTGGTCCCCCTTCCCTGTGGAGATAGTGATTGTTCAATTTCTATGATGTGATTGGAAATATCATGGCTTGTATCATGTGCACCTTGGTCCTCAAGGCAACAACTTTGCTTATTAATGTTTCAAAGAGGTCTTTATCAGAAGAGTTGTCCAATACAATACGTTGTCTGATTTCCTGGCTGCTCCTTTCATGGGCATTGATTGTGGATCCAGGTGAAATGAAGCACTTCAATCTTTTCACCATTTATCATGATGGTGCTTATTCCAGGTGTAAGGATTTTTGTGTTCTTCATGTCAATGTATAATTTATGTAATTGTATTTGATATTTATCAGCAAGTATTTTAAGTCCTTTTTGTTTTCAGCAAGTAAGGTTGTGTCGTAGTGCAGGTTGTTGATGAATCTTCTTCCGGTCCAGATGTTTCATGCTTCTGCACATGGTTCATCTTCTGGAATTATGTGCTCAGCATACAGATTGAATGAGTATGGCGGAAGGAGACAATCCTAGCACACACTATTCCTGATTTTAAATGTGTTGCTTCAAATTCAGTGTTGCCTTGTTTCTTTTAACAATTGCCTCTTGATCTATGGACAGCAGGAAGGAGAAACCATTTTCTGCCCAAGACCATTTAGATATTTATAACATCATTCAAAGTTGTTACGAAATTATCAACATAAAAAATAGCTTGCCGTGGTTGGTGAAACATGTAGTTAACTCACCCTTCCTGTGATGGTGGGAACTGCTTCTCTTTATTGAGGCATGTGATGGTAGCTGGTATTTCCAGGGCCTGAGAAGGTCCATGGGCTTGGCATTCCCCACCCCTGATGCACAGGTGCCTCATGAGCACTGTGAAGTGTCTGGAACCCCAAGTGTTCTCAGTGGGACCCACACTCTATTAGGAGACACGGTGGAATGCCTTCACATAGTTAATAAAACTCAGGCAAGCATCTTTCTGGCATTTTCTTTCAGTCAAGATCCATTTGACACCAACAATCATATGTGCGTGTGTGTGTGTGTGTGTGTGTGTGTGTGTGTGTATTGTTGTTTGTTGCGGTCAAGTCAATTCTAACTCCTGGTGACCCATGAGGAGAACTGTCCCCTAGTGTTTTCAAGACCTTTCAGAAACAGATCACTGGGCTGTCTTCTGCGGTGCCTCAGGGTGGGTTCATACCATCAACGTTACCTAGAAATCATGACCTTAACCGTGTGCGTGTGCACATGTGTGTATGTTCAAAAAGGACTTCAATGAAATAGAATTTCCCAAAGTTCCTTAGCCTCATAAAACATGATTTTCTGTTATGTATCTCATAGAGTTAATGTTCAAGGAACACATTGTGGGGGAAAATTACTTGTTTAGAGCTGGCAAATCTGATATTGCCCTATCAGATTACACAATCTTGGAGTCTTTGAGATGCTTAGCTTTAAGCATAATAAATTCATTAACAAGAAAGTGGTAATTATGACAAGTTACATTGTTATTCTATGGTTACATAAAATGGAAGATTTGTATTAGCAATTAACCCTTCAACTAGAAATATTTAGGGGCAATCCTTATGGACCTTTATGTTGGTATTCATTCGGTAAACAGACCATTTTTATTGAAGAGAAAAATTCTCAGGCCCTTTCTTTATCCCCAACATTCAAGAAAAGCAAAAATGTCTTTGGTATAATAAGCATTCCAATCCCAGTCCCCAGCAAGTGAACCCTGCTCTCTTCTGACCTGTCAGCCCTTACTATGTGAAGGTTTTGCCGGCGTCAACGGGTCTAGGAAAGCCTGATGTGTCCTTTGGGGCAAGTTGCAATGAACAATGGAAAAGTTCCTGAATATCAGGAAATGTTTTCTTAAGATCAAGAGATTTATTGGTATGTGGGAGCGATTCCAAGCAGTTCTATTGCCCAAAACATTTCAAATTTGACTGCTAGCTGCCAGTGCCAATTTTGTCTAAGGGCAATTTCAGTACAGTGGCACACAAGGTCCTAGACTGCCTAACACAGAACCAGTCAAATTGTGATTATTTCTAAAGGGTTTCATTTTTCACCACAAAATGTACTTTTTAAATTCCTATGGATGTTATTGATAATAAGCTAGGTGTCTCTTGCTGCAGCCAAGCAGGGCTTTCAGAAGAAGAACTTGAAAACCAAAACACTTAAGCCTGAGTCCAAAGATTCATCAGTGCTGATGAATGACTTCCACTTCAGAGGGTGCTATGGCCCTGCTTGACTCCCGAAAGGCTATTCTTGCAAATGTTGCTGTAACGATTGGGGGCCATCAAGGTGATGCCAACTCGCAGCGCCCCCACATCACAGAATAGATTGAACTGGTGTAATCTTTATGGGGTCAGATAGCCAGATCTTTATCCCATGGAGTTATGGGGTGGATCCAAACCACCCAATTTTCAGTCAGCAGCCAGGCCCTTAACTGTTCGCACCACAATGACGTCATATCTTTCACCTAGCTAATATTTTGCAGCCACCCGTGTTTGAGAAGGGAAGCAACTCATGCTTAACATCGGGTAAGGAGTGGCGTGGTTGAAGTTCAAGATCACAATTCCTCTGAACGTGTGTGGTTTCCAGTGCTTCATATCACAAAGGTTCAAAATTAGTGCTGTTTAGAGATCCCAAGTGTCTTCAGATACCCTGCGTAGGGTTGAGTTGGGATCAACTCAATGGAAAGGGGGATAGGTTGTGTGAAAATTAAGCATTAAAATGAAATGTATAAGGAGAAACCTTTAATGTCTGAATCTAGGTTAGTTATATGAGGGGATTTCAAAATATTGAGGAACAAATGGAATTTAAACATAATGGAAATTTCCCACGGACCTTTTGAAGCCCCCTCCCATGTGCGTTACAATGTATGCGTGCTCTGTTAAACATTACAATAATGAAAGAAGACCTGAATCAACACAGATAAAAGACAGCCACTGAGCACACCACTGCAGAGAGAACCTTTTTTAAAAATAATCATTTTATTAGGGCTCATACAACTCATCACAATTTGTACATACGTTTCTGTGTCCAGCACTTTAGTACATATGTTGACTTCATCATTCTTACGACACCCACTTTC
>NW_022103900.1:26455688-26465581 GCF_000313985.2 Echinops telfairi
GAGGCCACATGTAGACCTTGTCCTCTGTTCCCCCTTTCTCCCACTCCTTCCCTCCACCCTCCCACCATCGCCACTCTCTCCACTGGTCCTGGGGGATTCATCTGTCCTGGGTTCACTATTTCCAGTTCCTATCTGTGCCAGTGCACATCCTCCAGTCCAGTCAGATATGTAAGGTAGAATTGGGATCATGGTGGCGGGGTGGAGGAAGCATTTAAGAACTAGAGGAAAATTGCATATTTCATCGTTACTACACTGCACTCTGATTTGCTCCTCACCTCCCCGCAGAAGGGCTGTGGGGAGAGAACATTTTTGAGTGGCGACCTTGGTGGCGTTCTGGTTCCACAATTCTCTAAATGGGTGAATCCCTACAAATAATCTGTTTTCAGAGTTCACTTTCTCATCAGACTACTAAATCAATATATGCAATATTTATCATAGGCCTTGGCAGCTAGTAAGTGCTCAGTAAATTCAAATTTCCTGAAAGAGGTAGGCAGGTATTGCCCAGACAGGCTAAGAATTCTGAAATATTTCCCAAGCTGTCTCCAGAACCACAGGTTTCCCTCTGCCATGGGGATTGCTAATGGATTGCTTTTACTGGTTCTAAATCTGTGGTTACTCTGGAATTCGGTGTGTGTCAATAAACAGGCAACTCTTACTCAAGGTAGAATAGAAGTGCCTTAGCTGAGGCCAAGCCGTTTATTAAGTAGTTTACAGTCACGATTCTATTTGGGGGAACTCCCAGGCTTCGAGATCCACCAATGTCTTTGAAACGGGGGATAGTTGTAGGGATTTGGTACTGGCACTGGGGGGAAGACCTCCATCAAGAGTGGACAAATAGACAAATTAGTAAGTGGTCTTTAATTCTGCCGTCCGCTAGCTGTCAGCTGAACCTTGCTATGTAGTTCTGCTTCATGGGAGAGCAACTGGGTGCCTTCCTCCTCACAGGCTCACTTCTAAGTAATTTGCTCCACTCACAGTTTTATGGTAAAGACTGTTCATATTTCAGTGTTAGAAAACACCCAATTCATAAAACATTGATATTTAAAATCTTCCAGGATTATGGGATCGATGAGGTCATTAACACAGTGAAAATCTTAATCTGATTTTAGCTTTTAACTTTAGAATGTCTGATGCCAAAACTAAGCTGATTGGGAAATAGGCTGGATGAGAAAACATGCTCCTTATTTCTCTGATGCTTTTTATGGGTATTAAAACTCAGACTTTGAAATTATGTCCAGTGCGTGGATTGCAAATTATAATTAGAAAGTATCAGAAGGGGCTTTTGCTGAGTTATTTATGCATTTGGATCTTTTGGGAATTACCAAGACTGGCCCTGGCACTCTCTGTGGAGGTAGTTGAGTTCAGCATTCTTTCTGTGTAGCTGTTAGGGGCATGTGGGTACATGCCTAGTACCCAAGGCATCTACAAGCTGCGTTTCTGGGAAAGGTTACCTTAACCCTTTTCCCAGCCCCTTCAGCGCATTGCTTCCCTCCTACATGGGAGGCACTTAACATGAACTGTAGCGATTACAACGAGATGGAGCACAGTCATAATCATGAAGATGGGTCAAGAAGGCCCAAGGTGTCGAATAAAGCTCATTCTTATCACTTGTACTGTCTTGAGAACTCTTTTGGTAAAGTACGTTTCATTTTTCAACATTTACAAGAAAATGCAACCTGCTGTCAACTGGAACCCTTCGTAAAGACCCTGACCTTTGCATATCATCTTCATCTTATCAGTTTCTTAGTTACTACCACAATCCAGAACTGCATTTCACTTTCAGTGAGTGGCAATGAAAGGAGAAAAATTGCTATTGCTTATTTATATGAGGATTTCTGTATTTACTTCTTTGTTTAGCCCATCCCCTGTCTCTCAGTTGGGCCTTCTGTAGTGGCATGGATGGGGAGAGGATGCTGAAAGCTATGCCACCAGAAACTCACATACCATTAGGATCACCCACGGCAAACAGGTTCAAGCAGAGCTTTCCAACTAAGACAGGTTAGGAATACAGGCGCGGCAATCCACCTCAAACATCAGTCCGTGGAAACCCCCTGGTCACAGCACAACCTTGTCTGTGACAGTACTGGACTAGCAACCTCCAAGGTAGACGGTGCGCAAAATAAACAGTAGCCGCTACAATGAGCCGGGGCACACCCATAGCCATGAAGGTTGCTCAAGACCGGGGAGCGTCTTGTTCTGTTGTGTGGGGAGCCAGGAGCTGGAGCTGCCTCCATAGCTACTAGCAGCAACAATAATTTATTAGCTTAAAAATGCTTTCCCTCACAAAAGTGTGCTTCTTCTGAGTGCTGTGGTACACATAGCACATGCGGACCTAGAAGCGGCGTGGTTCGAGTTGGCGTCGATTCTATTTCTGCACTCAACCGCCTCCAAAAGGCCGTAAGGGTCAGTGGTTGGAACTGGCAGAAGTTTGCGATTCTCACTGTGCCTTCGTCTTTACGATCTGCAATGCTGTTAGTTTTTAGAAACTCATTCACTTCCTCTGAGTCCTAACCCCTTATCTTTGGCTGGCTTCTCTTATACGTAGCCAAGATGGAAGAGTCAGTGCGGGAAACCATGAATTAAAACATGCTTACTTCCTCTGAGAAGCTTGGTGAATCCTTGCACATTCAGGCCTCATTAAAATACACATAAATGAACCTGTTTGGCAAATAGATGATTGATATAAAATTACGTTGCCTATATTTCTATAATAAATGCTCTCAGATCTAATTTTTTTTGTCCATAGAATACTTTATCCTGAATTCTTTGCAGATATTAGGTCAGTTGAGCTAATTCCACTTAGTATTAAGTCATTCATCCAACAGTGTCAAATGCTCTCCAAACGCTAAAAGTGATCAGGCTACTTTGGGGGATTGTCACAGATACTGGAAGAAGGGATCAGGAGGGAAAAGTGTAGAAAAAGTCTCAGAAGCTACAAATATGCCAAAAATTATAAGGCTATTGTCCAAATATTAGGTTATCAATTTTAATGTTCACATAGATTTGACTTCTGAGTATAATTCAACTTAACTTTTAAATGTTTTAAATGTAAAAGGTGAATTATTTTTGTTTGAAATGCTCTCAGTTCATATTTTTCAGATCTTAAAAAGTTTATTTTAACAAGTTATAGCCAATGTCTAGCAATTGATATTTTTTTAATATAGAGAATATATTACTGGTAAATTGAAGCACAGCAGGAAGGCATAAAATAATAATAATTCTCTATTTCTTGCTTCCTCCCCACCATAACCCCAATTATATATCTTCTTGATGTCTCCCTCCTGCTAAAATCAATGGTAATGTTTTCTTGTTAGCCCCTACAGAACTATATAGACTTAATCTGCATAGAATTCTATAATTTTTTTTAACCACATAATTTATTTTGGCTATGTTTCTATGTTAATAGGTATGGATATATCTCCATATTATAAGGGTTGCTTAGTTTTTTATTGAATACATATATTAGCATTTATTTAAATGGACATCTATTTATGAATCTTATTTGTTTGTTTACTTTTTTCCATAACCAAAAATACTGCTCTAGAAAAATGTATAAATGAAGTTATGAACATATTTGCAAGCATATCCATTAGATAAATTCTAGAAATTCAATTGCTTGTGAATGGTATTCAAATTTTGAATTTTGGGAACAATTACCACATTGTTCTCTCTATACAGCTCAACAAAACAAAATTCACTGTTGTCAGGTAGATTTTGACTGATAATCAACCCTATAGGACAGAGTAGAAGAGCTCTGTAAGGTTTTCAAAGCTATAAACCTTCACAGGGAAAGACAGTCATGTTTCTCCTGTGAATAAAGTGGTAGGTTTGAACCACCTAGTTTGCATTTAGTTAACTTTCAGGCTGCTAACTACAAGGTCAGCGGTTCAAAATCACCAGCTGCTCCATAGGAGAAAGATGAGGCTTTCTACTCCCATAAAGAGTTACAGCCTTGGGAACCCAGTGAGGTAGTTCTGCCCTGCCCTACAGAGTTGTGGTGAGTTGGAATGAACTCGATGGCAGTGAAAACAAGTTTGTTTGTTTGTTTGGTTGGTTTTAAATTCAGTGCTTAACTAACTGCTGTACCAGGGCTCTTATCAATACCACTACCCACCTCTGGAACAAACAAACAAAAACAAAGCCACAAGAGCAAAACATTGATTGCCATCAAGTAGATACCTATAGAATAAAATAGAATTGCCTCAGGCTTTAATTCTGATGGGAGCAAACTCCCACATCTTTCTCCTGTAGAGCACCTGACAGCTGCAAACCACCAATCTTTCTGTTGGAGCCAACACTTTACCTCTGCACCATCAGTGCAGTGCTTATTAACCAGTTTTTAAGAAATGCAAATATCAATCATCAGCAAGGAGAAAGGGAATAAGAACTCATTCATTTCATTATGAGTGGGGATGCAAAATAGTACAGTCACTTTGGGAATCAATTTGGCAGTGTCATACCAACCATTTATTATAATACAATTGCACTCCTAGATATTTACTGATTTAAAACCTATGTCCACACCAAAACCCGCATGTTAATATTTATCTAAATATTGACCTAAAGGAAAGTAATCACAATGTCTTTTAACAGGTGAATGGATAAACTGTGGAATGAAACAAGAAGAAAACAGAACTGGCAAGCCATGAAAAACAAATGCATATATTTTAAATGTATGCTATGAACTGAATGAAATCAACCTAAAATGACTACATACTGCTTTAACTCCAATGATCTGACAGTCTGGGAAAAACAAAACAAAATTACAGCACAGTGTTAAAAAGATTAGTGCTAGAGGGTGGGGGAAAAGATTGCCGGGAATCCAATTGCAGAAGTAAAGCTTCGAATGGGGAAGGCGGCACTCTTTAGGGAGGTAAGATTGCTGTGTATGATATTGTAATGATGGATACATGATCCTGTGCATTTTTAAAATCCACAAAGCTTTTCAGCACAAAGAAGAAAACCTTAATAATCCTCCTGGAGGGTCACAAGAAGGAATACAGAATATTACAAAACAATGTAATAATATTATAAATGTATGAAATGACTTCAGTGAAAGGAATGAATAAAATAGTGCTTACCTGAGAAGCATTGGTCATGAGTAGAGTCTATAAAATTTAAAGCAAAAGGCACGCTAGAGAAGCATTCAAATGCAGTTGAGAACATTGTTTCCCTTGCAGTTAACACTGCTATACACAAGCAGCCTAAAAGGTTAAGCCCCAAATACAATCAGGGTCACTGAGTCAGGATAGACTCAGCAGGAGGACCTCACATCTCTTCCTTTTAGGCACACTCACTGCTATTTGTTTCTCAAACACACCTGGCACAGTCCCACCGTGGAGCCTCTGTACTTGCTAGTCCTGTTCCTGCACTGCTCTTCCCACAAACGTCTATGTGGCTAGCTCACATTTCTCTTCAGATGGCTTCACTAGGGCTTTCCTAATTGCTCCACTTAAGCATGCCATTCAAGGTCACCCTCCCTCCCCTAGCTCAGCTTCCAGCTTCTTGCTTTTACTTTTCACGGTGGTGTCTTGGGTTCTGCTCTGTCCGATAGGGTCACTATGAGTCAAAATGACTTGATGGCAATGAGAATGATCACTGTTAACCTCTCCTCAGAACAACAAGTGATCCAAAGAGCAGGGTGAGGAGGGTGTAGGAGGCCAGGTAGGGCTTGATCAAGGGCAACATAACCGAGAGAAATCACTAAAACCCAAACGATGGCTGAGCGTGATAGTGGGACAAGAGGAAAGTAAAAGAAAATAAGAGGAAAGAATTAGGAGGCTAAAGGCATTTATAGAGGTCTGTATTAGTCTGGGTACTTTAGAGAAACAACTCCACAGAAACTCATGTAAAAGAGAGTTTTATATAATGCATCAAGAAAACATCCCAACTCAGTGCTGCCCAAGCCAAGTCCAACATTAACCCATTAACCCATATGTCCAACACCAATCCAGAAAGACCTCCTCCATCTCACAAAGCAGACGCAATGATGCCGACTGCAGGAAGAAAGCCGGGTCAGTGAATATGTAAGCATCTCAGCGCTGGCAGGGGTCTCCACACAGCTGTTCCAGCACCCAGGGCTGCATCAGGGTAGGTCCATGTGGCTTCTCCTTGGGGATGTCTTGCAGGAAGTCAGCCTTGCAAGCTGAAGCTGGGAACTGCTAAGGCAGCTACACCCTGATGCGACCATCACAAAGCAAGAGACCCGAGAACTCAGGAACCAGTAGTCTTTGTCAGAAGCTGGAAAAAAATCTGGAGCCATGAAGAAAACTTCTCTCTGGGACTGAATGTTAAAGGGAGCCTGAGAGCAGGCTGAAATGCTTGCTAGGTGACCACCTGGATCTACTTGTTGAGTGGAAGTGGGAGAAATGCAGCAGTAAAGGGACTGGAGCGCTTGAAAGGTGAGGCTCACCGAGGCATTTATCCCTCCGCCCTTCAATTAATCCCACATGTGTTTATCAGCGAGGTTGGCACAATAAACTAACTAACTCAATCCACCCCTTGCCAACCTGGCACGTGTACATAATTCTTTAGCTTCACAATTGCAATTAAGTAACACCTACACCTTAACCCTATAATCCTGTGAATTTCCCCCCTACATATGAAAGTTTGTAAGCCAACCACTTCATGCCTTTACCTCCCCCAATTTTGGGTATCCAATTTAAGGTCTAAATGAGGCATGTACATATGTAAGTATATTTATATATGACGATGGGGAAATAGATCTATGTGAATATATTTATAGGTTTAGTATTAAGGTAGCAGATGGACATTGGGCCACCACTCAAGTACTCCCTCAATGCAAGAACACTTTGTTCTATTAAATTGGCACTCCACAATGCTCACCTTCCCAACACAATCGCAGAAGAAAAAGCGGGCGCATAAGCAAATGTGCTGAAGAAAGCTGATGGTGCCCAGCTTCAAAAGATATAGTATCTGGGGTCTTAAAGGCTTCAAGGTAAACAAGCAGCCATCTAGTTCAGAAGCAACAAAGCCCACATGGAAGAAGCACACCAGCCTGTGTGATGAGGTGTTGAAGGGATCAGGTACCAAAGAATAAAAAAATCAATCACACGGTTGTGAAGGAGGGGGAGTACAGATTGGGGACCAAAAGGCCACCTGTAGGCCACTGGACATCCCCTTACAGAAGGGTTGCGGGAAGGAGATGAGGCAGTTAGGGTACAGTGTAGCAATGATGAAACATACAACTTTCCTCTGTTTCTTAAATGCTTCCTCACCCCCCCGCACCCCCCACACACACTGTCATGATCCAAATTCTACCTTACAAATCTGGCTAGACCAGTGGACATAACCTGGTACATATAGGAACCGAAAACACAGGGAACCCAGGACAGATGATCCCTTCAGGACCAGTTGTGAAGGTGGTGATACTGGGAGGGGGGAGGGAAGGTGGGGTAGAAAGTGGAAACCAATTATAAAGGTCTACATATAACCTCCTCCCTGGGGGACAGACAACAGAAAATTGGATGAAGGGAGACATCTGACAGTGTAAGATATGACAAAATAATAATAATTTATAAATTATCAAGGGTTCAGGAGGGAAGGGGGACCAGGGAGGAAGGGGAAAAATGAGGAGCTGATATCAAGGGCTCAAGTAGAATGCAAGTGTTTTGAGGATAATGAAGGCAACACATGTACAAATGTGCTTGACATACAATGGATGGATGTATGGATTGTGATAAGTGTTGTACGAGCCCCCAATAAAATGATTATTTATAAAACAATAATAGTATTAAAAGGATAGGAAACTTTGTCTCTTTTTTCTCACTATACTACCCCTGCTGTCTACAACAGTGCTGGACTATAATAGGCCCTCAATACATGTTTGTTGAGTCAAAAATGAATTTAGTATATTTTGAATCATGCATTCACAATACAGATATTGTGGAATTGGTTCCTGGGAGAAGCAAAGAAAGATTATTTTATGTATAAAACACACACATATAGTACATGGCCAATAAATGGCATATCTGTGGTGTTAAAAGTTCAGGTTGTTGTTAGGGACCATCGGGTCCGTTCTTACTCAGAGTTCGACGTACAACAGAAGAAAACACTGCGTGGTCCTGTGCCATCCTCACAGTGGTCCTTGCATTTGAGCCCATTATCACAGCCACTGTGTCAGTCCATCTTTTTAAAGACCGTCCTCTTTTTCCACGGCTCCTCTGCTTGACTCAGCAGGGACCATTCTCTCCTGACAAGTCCAAGGTGTGTGTGATGAAGTCTTGCCATCCTTGCCTCTCAAGAGCAGCCTGGTTCTAGTTCTTCCAAGACAGATTTGTTGGTTCTTTTGGCAAAATCCAGTTACTTTCAATATTCGTCACCAGCACCATAATTTAAGTCCATTGATTCTTCTTCAGTCTTTCTTAGTCAATGTCCAACTCTCACATGCATATGAGGTGATGGAAAATACAGTAGCTTGGGTCAGGCGTACTTTACTTCTCAAAATAATCCCCTTGCATTTCAGCACTCTGAAGAGATGTAACCAAATGAATGCCTCCTTTGATTCCTTGAGAGCCAGGACCACCATGAATATTGATTGTGGAGCCAAGCAATTAGTAAAACATGTCTTTAAAAAGTTTTATGACACTTTGGTGAGGAAATAGTTTTAAAACACCATTGTTGTAAACCAGTGTGGTTCATGAAACAGCTGTTAAATTAATATTTCATTGATTAACTCTAAGTAAGTGGGAGAAAATATGCATGTAATATAGTATATCCAACACACTCCATGTGTTTCAATTACTGAGCCAGGAAGGGCTGACATTTTTAAGAACTCTGACAAAATAGTCAGTTGACTTTCAGGGCCAATAGTTTTGTGTGTGTTTTTCCAAATATTATCCATTCAGTGCCGAAATCCCTTACCTGGGAAGGCCGTTTTCTTTCTCTGGAATCCAAAGAAGAGGTATCAGATGAAAACGAGATAACATTTAAGGTACAGGTAGGTTCTGACTTCTTTCTTGCAAAAAACTAAAGAAGATAACGACACTTACAAATGTGACAAAATAAATTGTGAATCATGACTCAATAAATCTTTCTATTTTTATTGCAGTGTGTATATTTTTGTGTATACATATATATGTATATGTAATATATGTGTGTATATATTCATTTGTATGTGTAACTTTTTCATTCTGACATTTCTCACATGTACAATTCAGTGCACCCGATTGCTTTCATCATGGATGAAGACTTTTGTTTGACTTTCATGCATTCATTAATGACACTGATATCAACTAAATTGATAGAATGCATATATGTGTGCTCTTTTTTACCAATATTTCCCCTTCTTGTAGAAAATCCATCTGTTCTTTCTTGTACTTTAACACATATTTCTGTCTCCTGTATTATGAATGAGACCTATATTCTAAAGTTTACTTTGAATTCAAGAAAGTGAGCAAAAATATTCTTTTCCATTTACAAACTATTTTTATTTTTATTATTTTTTTTTTTTACAAACTATTTTTAGTTAATTTCTAAAATAGAGTCACTGGGGAGCTACTCTGTCCAGACTATTAAAAACAGAAGCTTGTGCCCACTCCAGTAATGGGGAAGTAACAAATAGTATAAACTACACTCACGTGGAGGGATCATCTGCCCTGGATTTCCTGTGTTTCCGGTTCCTATCTGTACATCCTCTGATCTAGCCAGATTTGTAAGGTAGAATTGAGATCATGATAGTGGGGAGGAAGCATTTAGGAACTAGAAGAAAGTTGTATGTTTCATCATTGCTACATCGCACACTGACTGGTTCGTCTCCTCCCAGAGACCCTTCTGTAAAGGGATGTCCAGTGGCATACAAATGGGCTTTGGGTCTCCACTCCACACTCCCCACCTCATTCACTATGATATGATTTTTTGCTCTGATGATGCCT
>NW_022103900.1:26466269-26557816 GCF_000313985.2 Echinops telfairi
TTGCTTTCTCCTCCAGATAGGAACTGGAAACATAGGGAATTCAGGGCAGATGATCACTTCAGGACCAGTGGTGTGAGTGGTGATACTGGGAAAGTGGAGCGAGGGCAGGTTGGAAAGGGGGAACTGATTACAAGGATATACATACAACCTCCTCCCTGGGGGACAGACAACAGAAAAGTGGATGAAGGGAGACGTCGGGCAGTGCAAGATATGACAAAATAATAGTTTGTAAAATATCAAGGGTTCATGAGGGAGGGGGGAGTGGGAAGGGAGGGGAAAATGAGGAGCTGATGCCAGGGACTTGGGTGGAGAGAATGATGAGGGCAATGAATGTACAAATAAATGTGCCTTACACAATTGATGTATGTATGGATTGTGATAAGAGTTGTATGAGCCCCTAATAAAACAATTTTAAAAATAAAGAATCAGCAGCCCCCCCAAAAAAAAAAAAACTCACATGAAAGATGAGTAACTTTTATTGTATTACATTCCAAAATAATTCCTGATCCATTAGTGCTTCTGTACATACAGGGATAAGTAAAAATGTATTGCTTTGAGGTCGTACACATTTGTATTAGACAAAAATATCCAAATGTACGGCTACCATTTCTCTACATGCCCTCCATCTAGCTCTGTGTACTTCTGAAGGTAGGGTTTCCATCTTTCCAACCCATCCCAAGTAAAATATTCATATTTTGATTTACATGGAATCAAAGTGTCAGCTTTGGTATCTTTGAGGGACTCGAGTTCCTTTAACATGCTCCTTGATCTTGGGGCCTTGAGGGGTGGTGGACAGTAGCAAGATCAGGACCATTAGATGGTGTGATTAAAGTTTTCCACCAAAATCCCCACAGGACAACCTTTGTGACACTGGAAGGCTGTGCAGGTGCATTGTTGTGATGGGGGAAAAATGTCTTGGTACATTTTTACTGAGCTTTTTCTCACCAATGCAGCTTTCCATTTTTTCAAGCTGCTTCGTACTAAAACCCAATGACCATTCTGTGCCCTACAAAAAGTCTCTCAAAGTTATCCCTTTGGAATTAAAAAAAAAAAAGCCATTAGAACCTTCTAAGCTGACCTCTCTGTCTTTAGTTTAACTGATGCATGAGATCCCCATGAAAGGCACTGCTTTGATTGGAATTTGTTTTGAAGACTATGGTGAGAGTGTTATTGAGAGAGCATGTCTTCGGTCATCTGCTACTTTCAGTGACGTGTTTAACCACGTTTTGTTGGGAATAAACCCAGGCATGCATAAAGTGGAATTCTAGTAACAATACATTTTTACGTACCCTCGTATTTTTTCAAATTCCACCTTAAATGCCATCGGAGTCAAGGCCAACTCATAGCGACCCTATAGGACAGGGTTTGAATCCAGTAATTGTATTTGTATCATAATTGTATAATTGTTTTCTCTCATAGTGGGTTTGAGCCCTGTAATATCCTATCACCAACAGGGCTCTTTTCATTGGATTAACTGCTGCAGTGAGTTTTAAAATACACCTAAGACGTCCTGAAACATGGCACACCCATGAGTTGTCTTCTCTGTTAATCTTATGCTGTGATATAGCCATAGGTGTTGTAAACTCAAGTTGGGATAAAAATGACCAGCCTGATATTACTAGAAATATATTTTCTGAAACATTTATTTACAAGGAAAGGTCTGAATATTTATGCATTCTGATTATTTTGTTTTAGGAGTACAAACACGACAGGAATGATTGCCTTTGGAGTCTGGATACATTAGGGATGATGCTAGTGTATTAATATTTTATCTGACATCCTGTTCAGAGAAATGCAATTTATAAAGTGTAAACAATTAACATAATAATTAACATAAAATGCTCCATGGGCATAGTATCATGATCCTTAGATATGCTAACAATGAATAAGATCTGATTTTTTACCTCAAGGATGGGAAATAAGTCATAAATGCATAAAACACACAAAATATAACAAATAATGTGACAACTCATCAAAATGTATTTCTATATATTGGCTTCTTTTAAAAACATAAAATACCAAAATTGAGCTCAGACACAAGCTAACATTTTTAGAATACTTGCCAGTGAAGAAGGCATTCAAACAATGAGTGGGGAATAGCTTCCTCCTTAAAGAAGGGTCAACCTTAAGGAATTGGGACAGTTTTCAGGACCTTGTGCGGCACAACTCAAAATGAGATGAAACCGCTGAAGCATCTATTTATAATCGAACATGGAACATGCAAAGTATACATGGAGGAAAATTGGAAATCATCAAAAATAAAATGGTGCTCATAAAGCTCAATATCCTAGACATTAGCAAGCTGAAAATGACTAATATTGGCCATTTTGAATCAGATAGTCCTAGGGTTTACCAGGCCAGGAATGATCAATTCAAGAAGAATGGTGACGCACTTGTGGTCTCAAAAAGACCATTTTAAGGCCTATCTTGACGTACAGTGCTTGCTGAGAGAATAACATCTATCTGCCTATGAAAAAGTCCATTTAATACCCCTATCATTTTAATTCATTAACAACCACTAAAAGTAGCCAGGAAGAAACTGAAGAATTCTACCAACATCTTCAGTCTGAAAATGATTAAACGTGCATCCAAGATGTATTGTAATTATTGGCATATGGAATGAGAAAATTAGAAACAAAGAAAAGACATCATGGTTGGATAATATGGATGAGGTGGTAGAAACATAACTGGAGCTTGCAGGATAGAATTTTGTAAAACTAATGACTTCTTCGCTGCTAAAAATTTTTTTCAACAACAAAAAAGGTGACCGTATATATGTACCTCAGCAGATAGAGTTCACAGGATTTAAATTGAACAAATCATGAATTACTCATGTGAGTTTGGTTTGAAGTTGAAAGAAATTGAAACAAGTTCCTAAGAGCCAAAATACAACCTTGAGTATATCCCACCTGAATTTATTGAGCATCTATAGAAGATATTTAACTTATTGAACACTAATGATGGAAAATGTGATGAGTTCTAAAATGACGAAAAAACTAGCATACATACTCCTCTTCGTGAAGAGATGACTGAAGATATGGATATTATAGCAAAGAGTGATGCAGAAACCAGAAGGTGCCTGGATTTCAGAAAGAATGGCATCTGGTGTCTTCAACAAACTACCATCTAAGTGATGCATCAACTAAGTCCACATGGAAGAGGCACACCAGTCTGGGTGATCCAAGGATTATAAATAATAAAATGCAAATCTGAGGAGGGAATGATAGCCACACTTAAATTTTAAATACCTGGTTTTCAGAAGGATATGGATGACAATGGAAGCCCAAAATACATTTGCAGGGTCCCTGTGTGGATTTAAGCCTCTGGTTAATCCTCTGACCATGGTCCAGGAATTTGAATAGTCTTGCTCTCAGACAGCAAGCATTATATAGTAGATTATGCCACATGTTTTTGTTGTGGTGGTTAGATGCCATGGGGTTGGCTCCTGAAGGTCAAAGACTGCAGCCTTCATTATGGGTTTCATTTTAGTCTTATCCACAATGAACTCTTCCGAAGCAGGAGTCAAGAACTCAAATGGCGTATTGCATTGGGCAAGTCTGCTGCACAAGGCTCTGTTGAAGAGCAAGATGTCCCTGTGAGGATAAAGGTGTCCCTGACCAAAGCCATGATATTGTAAAGAGCTTCATGTGCATGTGAAAGTTGGATAATGAGTAGGAAGACTGAAGAAGATTTGGTGCATCTGAATTATGGTGTTGGTGAAGAATATTAAAAGTACCAGAGACTGCCAGAACTTTCCAATCTGTCTGGGAAGAAGTCCTGCCGGAAGCAGTGCTTCTATTCCTTAGAAGCAAGGATAGCAAGACTTCACCTACTTTGAACTTGTTATCAGGTGAGATCAGTCCCTGGAAAAGTGAAATATGTTTGATAAAGTAGAAACTCGGCGAAACAGAGGAAGAACCTGAAAGTATGGATGGATGACAATGAGGATTGGGCAGGGCTTTGTTCTTTTGTAGCTGGGCTTAGTCCGAGTCATCACTGACTGGACAGCACCTCACAGGAACTAGGACAACTCTCCACAAGATCAATATTAAGTACTCTTTTATTTGAACATCTATAAAGGAATCGTGTTACCACCAGTCATGCGTGTATGTTCTCCCAGACAGATTTGCTCCCTTCCCCCTCTTCTGACTGGTTTTTTTCCCATCAATCTACCCCTTCTGTCTCTGATAGGGCTGTCTACCTGTCCGGGGAGACCTCATCATGGCTTTGCATGGCAGCCACTCAGTAGACAACATCCCCTTCCTCTCCCTGAACCATTTGATCCCAGCTGACGTGGGCTCCCTCCAGTAAAATGACCTTCAAAATACTTCCCTAGAGTTCATTGGTGCCAGTCAGGCTCAGAGGGATAAACCTGACTTGACCAGTTAAATAAAACCTTGTCAGTTGACCCCCCCTCTGATGCACCCTAGACCTTATCTGGTTCTCAACATTTTCCGTATTTGGTTTTATTTGTTGGTTCATAGTGGGTTTTACCTTCAATGGGTTATGTCATTGGGAGTCACCCTTTTGAAGTTGTGCTGCATGTTTTTTCTGGTTTTTGGTATCTGAAACCCAGGATTGCTGAACCTATGGAGACAGCAACTAGAATAGGGGTTTGGTGGAGGGGGGTGTACACAGGGCATGGGGTATAAAAGGGAGCCAGTGTCAAGGAATTCAGGAAGAAGAAGTATATTTGGAAACTGATTGTGGTAGTAATTGTACAATACTGCTTGATGTGATTGAACTGTGGAGTGGTATTATCTATGTATTAACTCCCTATAAAAAAAGAAAGATACTCTAAAACAAAAACAAATAATGTGAGTGTGTTTGAGCAAGAACAGGATGAGGAGTTAGAAACAGAAATTGTCAACTCTAGAATTTGCACACAACAATGTGAGACGGAGTCTCTCCTACTCGCGCATGTTATCAGGATAGACTAGTCCCTGAGAAGGATATCATACTTGATAAAGTGGAGAGTCAGCAGAAAAGAGAGAAAGCCAATGGCTGCAGCCATGAGCTCAAAGACAGCAGTTGTGAGGCTGCTGCGGGAATGGGCAGTGTTTTGTTCTGTTGGGCGAAGGGCTGCTAAGAGTTGGAACTGACTGGAAGGCACCTAACTAAGACAACAAAGTGACAACCGGCTCTACAACACTGATTAATTTTCTCTGTATCTTAGTGGCCTTATTCGTTAGTTGAATATTAAATATCTATCAAGACCATAACTGTGACTGCTAAGGGAAGATTTTTGGATGTAAATGCCCAATATTCTATCTCAATAACAAAATATGTACTCAGTAACTATTAGATAATACATTCTTTCATGTATCAAGAATCATTAAAGAGCTTTTTTCCTTAGAGATAACTGTTATGTACAAAGATGCTTATACTAATAAAAAATTGAAAACAGGAACAAAGTTGCAAAATAGAGAAATTAGTCATTCTGATGCATTCATTGGACCGCTAAGCCCAAGGTCAGAAGTTCTAAGCCACCAGCTGCAGAAGTTCCTCCTCAGACAAATGAGGATTTCTACCCCCGTACAGGGTGACAGTCTCAGAAACTCACAGGACAGCTCTACCCACACCTGTAGGGTCGCTATGACTAAGAACCGACTTGATGGCAATGAATTTCTTTTTGGTTTGGTGCATCCATTTGATATATGATTATACAGTTTTGTAAATGATTTTCCAAAGTATTTATCATAACACATAAATATGCTCAGGATAAAACATGTTAAAGGAAGAACAATGCCAAAGAACCGAATCTAAAAGTTGATGAAAGTGTGAAGCAAATAAAAGGCATGCATTGCCATAAGATGGGGATCAAGGCCCTAAAGTACTAACAGGAATTATTTTTGTGTAATGAGGCGATTGGTGACATTTTTCTTCCACAACTTTTTATTTTCCAAATGATCTATTTCAGTCCATTATTGCTTTTACAAAGACTGAGAGAATATTATCATTTTAGATATGCGCGTTTTATGCTTTGCCAACCAACTGGTGTCTTGAGTGCAAGGATTATGAAATTTATTCCTCTGAATTATAATGTACCATTATGCTTAAAATAACGGCTGATCTTTTTTTGAAATGATAAATAATTAATTATCCCCCCCAATCAAATACTTCTTAGAACATCAAAAGGAAAATAATATGACTCAATCTGCCTTGCTTCTAAATCACAACCCAAAACTATTACCACATATTAAATCATTAACCTAAAAATTAGGCTATTGTAAATTGTTTTGAAAAAGTAATAAAAATTGCACATATGTGTGTGTGCACCACATATATCTTCTATTAGTTAAAGCGATGTTAACAGAATGAGCAAGATTTGGCACTAAGTTACGCACAGACTCTCAAGATAAATCCATGTCTTGTCTTCTCCACACTTAAGAGGAAGAAACAGTATCTCCTTTTACTGAGAAACTTAATGATGAGGTGAAAAGAATTGGTTTGGATTTCTACTAACACCCTGTCCAACACTACTGTTGATATTAGTACATGGTCTTAGAGCTGTTTATCCCCAGTCCCGTCTGTTGAAATGGCATCATGCCTACCTACCAGATGGTGTACTGGCTTTACAGGGACAGTGAAGCCAAAAGTATGGCTTCAAAAGACATCGTAAATACCATCCCCTTGGACTGCCTGCTTTGGGAACAGCTCAACCATGCTGGCACCCCTGTCACATCTCTCATCGTTTTCATTTCTAGAAATATGTGGCTCCAAACACTTACTAATTCACTAATTTGAGTTTCCCACTTGTTTCTGATCTCCTGGAAGTTGAAAATGAACACCAAAGTGGTGAAAAGAAAGGATGAGAGTTTCCAAACACTGGAAGTTGCCAAGACCCACAGCTTGTGCTGAAGGGCCGTTAGGATCATATGGTGTGTCAAACTCTATTAAGTAAGGGTGCAACGTGTGGGCACTATTTGTGAAATTCAACCAGCCTCAGTGAGAAGAGAGCAGCTCTATTACATGGGTAAACCAGAAAGTAGACCCATTTTTAGCCTAAAAAAGAGTAACTCTAGTCATTCAAAAAGAAAGTTCTCAAGTAATGGTTTGAACCGTTGATGCAGCATTGATGGTCTGCACTGTGAATCCCCCACTCAATTCACAATTAAAAAGAAGAAGAAGAAAATACCCCCTCTGAGATGTAAATATTCCTCAAAACTATCATTGTAGATATGCAGAATGTAAACTCTGTCAGAGAGAAATTACCAAAATCGAAAAATTCTCACATATAGAATAAAGATACAACGAAGTTCTAAAAACTCATTAATTATGTAATCAGAAAGATGGTAAAGCTGATTCAAGGACTAGTTGAGAAACTAGATAGAGGGACATTTAAAAAAGTGAACATTAGAATTAGATTTCTATGTGAGATACAAAGCTTGTTCCTGTCTGATAGGATAATGAAATTTTAGACTGAAAATAGATCTCAAAGTTAACATGCAGCTTCACAGCTTTGAGCCCGAAAGGGGTAGTAAAGGGCATTGTCAACAGCCAGTACAGTCTCCAAAAGACTTCAAAACTCCCAGCATAGGTCTGTGAGTAACATAGCTTAATATGTCCTTAGAATAACATGATCTACATTCTGATTTCAAAGCTTTGTTTAGCCCTTCTTAACCAACTGACTATGTCACAATAGATCATTTTTCTATTTTGGTTACGGTGAAGGGATGGGAAGATTCTGGAAATCACAAGTATCAAGCTACCATAGCAATGAGTTGGTATGGTGGGCTAAAACTTCCCATTCCCCAATCTCTGTGGGTCTGTATTTGAAAGCAGTCTCTTGGTAGATATAAATAAACTCAGGTGCAGTCATACTAGATTACGCTGTCGTTAGGTGACATCGAGTCCATTTCAACTAATCAGGACTCTATGTACAACAGAGCAAAACATCACCAGAGTTAGTGACTAATTGTTTCTTATTCTATGAAATAGATATTTGTTTATTACATTTAGAGCATATGAGGGGGTCACCCCCCACAAAACAAAAAAAGCTCTGCTGGGCAAAGCGTTCATAGTTTTATTTTTTTCCTGCTAGGTGAACAACAAGCAACTCACTCTAAGTTAGTGCACCCAGTGGCATTGCCTGGGAAGGTTCTCTCTAGTCACAGTGAGTTTTTTTGTAAAAGCAGTTTCACTTGAACATCGTTTTTAGGGATGGCCTATTTAAAATAACAGCTTGTGGTTGTAAAATTTTGTTTCCTGCTTGGGAAAAAAATGCTACAGAAACTCTTGTGGTGTTGAACACAGCTTACAAGGACAGCATTATGGGAAAAACTCAAGTATATGAGTATTTTCTCATTTCAAAAAAGTGAAATGTCGATTGATGACAAACCTCTGGACATCCGTCAACTTCCAAACAGATGAAAATGTCAACTAGTAGTACATTTGGAGTTTGTTACACCAGGTCACAGTGCTAATGAAGCATTATATTTAGAGATTCTGAAAAGATTAACAGTGGGTGACAAAAATGGCCTGATTTGTGACAGACCGGGGACTGATTTTGCCACCACAATGCACCTGCTCATGCGGCCATCTCAGTGCACCAGATTTTGGCCAAAAAAAAATACAGCATGCCTCTCTTGTCCCACACACGTTACTCGCTTGACCTCGCTCTGTGTGACTTCTTTTTGTTTCCCTGAATGAAGAACGACAAGAAAGCATAGTGATGTGACGACTAGAAGAGGTGGAGAAAAACACGAGAAGCGTGCTGTCAGCATCCAAACAGGTGAGTTTGAAAACCGTTTCTAAGAATGGAATTGCAGTTTTGACAAATACATTGAGTGTAATGGAGAGTACGTTGAAGGTGATAGGGTTGTTTGGTTAAAAAAAATTAAAACATAGCTTTGGGGGGGAGGTAATTATGGGTTTTGAGGGGTACCCCCCTTTTCTGTGTTATCCATTTTTCTCTCAACTACTGTATTATTACACTCTCAGAATAAGTGATGTAGATGATTAAGCCATGTGGCTGTTATATCACTCAAGACCCCCCAAAATGTTCCCTACACGCGCGCACACACACACACATTTACGTAATTTATGTAAGTAAATCTGTTCAAAGTGAACAGTATTTATGTAAGTAAATCTGTTCAAATTTTCAAAGTGAAAATTTAAGACTAGTCTTTTGGGTTCATGGACATTCATTCATTCATTCCATCAGGCAGTATTTTTCAGTGACTACAGTGTCCATGCTAGGGTAGGTGCTGGGGAATATACCCTTGAACGTAAAAGCAAACATAAAGTTCTTTCATCGAACTTAAAGTTTGATGGAAATATATTATAAAACAAATTTTCCATTTATCTGTCTCATAAGAAAGGAAAATATATATTCCATAAAAATGCAAATTAGGAAAAGCGACCTCTCAAAACCAGAAAAGATTTCCCTGAGGCAGAAATAAGTCTGCTGAAAATGGAAAATAAGTAAGACTTATAATCAGGGCTCAGGAGCCATGTTAGAAACAACATTGGAAATAAATAGGAAAGGTTGTTGGATCATAGAACAACATGTTCACTTACCTGTCGTGTTCAAGAACACAGCGATACAGGTGTGTCTTTGCTTTCCATTACAAGTGACAGAAACGCAATTTAAACTTACTTAAGAATAAAAGGAAATTATTGTCTCCTGCAAAAGATCAGCTGGTTTGGGGCATAACTCATTCCACCACACAAATAATTCTGATTTCTCTTAATTTTAAGACACTGGCTATTTAGCATTAGTTGCATATTCTAAAGCCAACTGTTTTTCAGGTTGAATCCAGCAACATTTCCTAATATTACTATTATAGGTAGGGAAAATAAAATTAGACTACTTCAGATCACTTACGAAATTTGGGGGGGGGAAATGACAAAATACAAGGGAAAAAATGCAATGTCTATGCCCACCTAGAGGTGTAGATTAATTATAGATATTATTAATCTTACTTTTTGTGACATATGTTTGGGCTATTTCTCCCCCTACTTTGTTATTTAACTTTTTATTGTGATCTGTGATTTTTACAGAGCAAATTGCTTTTCCGTTCAACAATTCATGCACCTTTTGTTTTTTGACTTTTGCTTTATGAATTGCAGCCCTCACAGTACAGCAGTATCCTTCTCACTTTCTCTCTGCATCTACTGCCTCCACCCGTCCCTCTTTCATATCCTTTCCCACCTTCGGAGCACATTCCCCTGGGCAAATGCTGCCGGTGTGGTAAGTGTATATCCCTAAAACTATTATTTGCCTTCCAGATCTGTCTCTCATTTGGCTGAAAGTTGAGCCAAAGTGGCATGTTGAGTTTTGGGCTTTCATAATGGGTTGGGGTCATAACTTCAGGGGTACCATCAATTTTTATCAAATAAATAAGGCTGCTCTTTTTAATTATTTTTATTTTTGCTTTATATTTTCACCACTCTGTCCTGGAGCCCTAGTGGTATAGTCATTAAGCGTTGGGCTACAATCCTCAAAGTTGGCCCTCGGAAGTCATGAGCAGCTCTGCAGGAGAAAGACTTGGATTCTACTCCCATAAATGATTATAGGCTCAGGATCCACAGGGGGTCCGCATGAGTCAGCAGGGGCTCTATGGCAGTGAGCTTGGTTCGGGTTTATCCAAGCCCTAGTATTGTGATCATTCATTTCAAAGTGGTAGCAGTGATATCATCTAGTTCTTGGAAACTGGTTCATGGGCTGTAATTTAGGTTGGTTGCTTCCTTGCATCTTGAATTTTCTTCACTCTTCTTTATACCTGACTGGTAGAAACCAATATTTGCAAATTAGATAACTGCTCACAAAATTTAATATATCAGTTGCTACTCAGGAAAGTAGGATATAGAACATTGTCTTTGTGCACTGAGTTATTCCAATTGGCCTTGATTCTCCCTGAGACTATTAATTAGGGCTGTGTGCTTCAAAGTCAACAAATCATTCCCTCAAAGTGTTTGGCTATGGCTAAGAAGTTTTCATAATTTCCCCAATATGTTCTCCTATGTCCCTTGGTATAATTGCAGTGCATGCAAATATATACATAGAAATAGCATCCCTGTGTGTACATCTTCTCACCCCTGTTCAGCTGGAGTGCCTATCTATCTACTTAGAGATCATTATCATTGCTACTTTTGCAGAACTGCACATATAACATTTACCATTTACCACTGTTGCCCTTAACTCTTGTGCTTTCATCTTTATCATTTTGGGGTAACCTCCTCCTTATTGGATATTGACTTTCCCTTCACTCAAGTTAATACATGTCTACCCTTTAATTAGTAATTTAAACCTTCTTTCATTTGCTAACACTGGTAACTTTCAAAGAACTGGGTTTTTCTATGTGTAAACTTTTTCTCATACAATATTTGTCCTTTTGTGATTCACTGATTTCACTTGCGCAATGTCTTCCAAGTTCATTCACACTGATGTTTCCCAGTGTATAACACTGCATTGCACATACCAACCATAGTTTGTTTATGCAAATTCAACTGTTGATGGGCACTTTTAGTATATTTCGGTACTGTCAATGGGAGGAAAATTCCTTAACATAGCTAAGGTT
Organism: Echinops telfairi; assembly: GCF_000313985.2. Taxonomy (NCBI): domain Eukaryota; kingdom Metazoa; phylum Chordata; class Mammalia; order Afrosoricida; family Tenrecidae; genus Echinops; species Echinops telfairi. Next base: position 26,477,795 of record NW_022103900.1, read on the forward strand.
ATGTATACAATGTTGTATATGCTTGGTGATAAACTGCATCCTTGTCTGGTTATGATTTACGAGGGGGATATTTTCAATTTCTCCCTATTAAGAATAATGTTGGTCACTGGTTTTGTGAATATGGCCTCAGTTGTTTTGCTGCTGAGTGTTTTTGCCATGTGCCTTCTCTACATAAATTGATAGGATTATGTTCTTTCCCTTTGTTTTGCCTATGTATTGGGTTACATTGATTGTCTACTAATGTTGAACTGAATTTGCATACTTGGTATGAATGATGTATTATTTTTAGATATGCTGCATGCATTATTTTATGATAAGTCATGATACAATGTTAAAAGACATATTGTTGGATTTTATTAGGAATGTGTTGAGAATTTGATGTCCATGTTGATGAGTACTATTGGTCTGCAATTTTCTTTTTAGGGATGTCTTTGCCAGATTTGTATATCAAAGTTATGCTTGTTTCATAGAATGAGTTCAGGAGTATAATATCCTTTTGTATGTTTTGGAATAATGTGAGTAGTATGCATGTCAGCTCTTTGAATATTGGTAGAATTCATCAGTGAAGCTGGGTGCCCCAGGAATTTTTTTTGTTGGTAATAGTATTATGATCTATTAAATCACTTTTTTATGATGAATTTGTTCGAATTTTTTACCTCAAACTGTGTTAATGTGTCGAGATAGTATGTTTCTAGAAATCTGCCCATATAGCCTAGATTTTCAAATGTGTGAGGTCTAGTACTAAGTAGTATTGTGTTATCCTTTTTATTTTCATCTTTTCTATTGTAATATTGCCTATTTCATCTATTTCTTAAGTTATTTGCCTCTTGAATTCACCAATGATGTGCAAATTATAGTAATTCTTTCAGAAAGCTAATGTCTACCCTTGTTGATCTTTTTTATTGCTTTTCTGTGTTGTTGCCTTTATTTCTACTCAAATCTTTAGTATTTCCTTTCTTCTAGTGTCTTTAAGCTTTATATTGTTCTTTTCCTAATTGTTGGACATGTTAGTTTAATTTTGCCTCTTCCTTGCGATATTTACACTTCTCACTACAAATTACATTGCAGGCAGGCATGCTTTTTGTCATTATTTATATGGCAACCACTTCTCTGCCAATCTGTTATACTGTGGTGGCTTGTGTGTTGCGGTGATTCTGGAAGCTATGTCACTGTTATTTCATTTACCACCAGGTTCACCCCAGGTGAACAGAGTTCAACAAAGCAGCTAGACTAAGAACAGACTAACAATGAAGCAATAGTCTGCCAGTTCTGAAGGATTCGCCACTGAAAACCTGATAAACACCAGGAAACACTGCCAGAGTGGGGTTGGAAGAGGAGTTCTGTAAGTAGGAAGGTACTGGGGAAGAGCTCACTCCTCAAAATCATGTCCAGTGTGATACTGTCGATGGAATGAAACTTCTCAGATGTTCATTTGCTGATGGGGCACATCACAAAATGAGAAGAATCAGTTGCAACATTTCATTGCTCCATTGCTTATTGGTCCTTGGAATTTAACAAGTATGAACCTAGCAAAATTTGAAACATCAACAACAAAACAGAATGCATAAACATTGATCCTAGGTATTAGTGTGCTGAAATTGTATGGTATTAGCCATGGTGAATCAGACAATCATATATTTAATATGGCAGGAATAACAAACTTAAAAGCAATGTTGGCTTATTCATTATAAAAAAGAATATTTTTAGGTGAATGAATCATGAAGTACAATGTTGTCTGAGATAGGATAGGTTCCATAAGAATGTCCATTTAATAAAATTATTCAAATTTCCATACCAACCACTAACGCTAACAATTTAAAATTTGAAGAATTCTACCAAGGTATCCAATCTAAAAATGCTCAAGCATGCAATCAAGATGCATTAATAATATTGACAACTGGAATGAAAAAATTGGATACAAAGAGGAAGGAGCATTAGTTAGAAAATATGATCTTAATGATAGAAATGCAGCTGGAGATTGCATGATAGAGTTTTCAAGAACAGTAACTTTTTTGTTGTTAAAACTTTTTTCCATCAACGTAACTGGTGATGGGACACATGGACCTCTCCAGATGGAATGCACAGGAATGAAATGAATGATATCTGCTAGAACAGACCATGGAAAAACTCAATAGTTTGCAGCCAGACAAGGGCAGCTGCTGATTGTGGAACATATTATCAATTGGTCATATGTAAATTCAACTTGAAGTTGAAGAAAATTGAACCAAGTCCACAAGGGTCATAATATAACCTTGAGTACTTCCCACCTGAACTTAGAGAACACCTCAAGAATGGCACATTGAACACCGTAAGAACACAAAAAGACCTTAAGAACTTCAGGATAGTTATAAGAATATCACACATGAAGAAACAAAAGGTCATTAAGAAGGCAGTAAATAATTAAAAGATCAAAATTAGTGTCAACAGCGACACTAAAACTTGCTCTTGAACACATAACATCTAAGCAAATGGAAGATATGATGAAGCAAAAGTTGAACAGAGCATTTCAACAGAAGCGAGAACAACAAAACAAAGACTTAGAGAGACAAAGCTAGAAAGGAAGGTCATGTTCAGCATACATCAAGCTTGAAGAACTGAAAAATATGCTCAAGACTCAAGATTCAATATTTAAAGATTCTATGGAAAAAAAAGTTAAAAGATATAAGATGCATCAAAAGAAGATATAAAGAGTGCAGTCACTGTACCGAGTGTGGTAGCATATGTGGTAGTTACATAATCTGCTCTCAACTTGAGACTAATAAGAGAGAAAAGATGGAGTTTAGACTGTCGATTAGGTCGCAGCTTGATGACCTCATTTGGAGGCACTACAGAGATAAATAGCTCACTGGGGGCGGGACACACAGACTCTCCCTGTGAGACATTGCAGTTGACAAGCCACATGGAACTACATTGATGGAGCCAGAGTCTTGGAGTTGGAGGAGCCATGTGGAGACTCACACCAGCACTGAGATGCTTCCACCAAGTGGCCTGTGATCTTCCTGCATTCAGCATCATTGCATGGCTGCATGAGTCTAGAGGAATTTATGAACTAGTATTGACATATGGGATAATATCATACTTATGAACTTGATCTGGACTGGGCTGGGATGTTTTCTTAATGTACAATTGCTCTTTGATATAAAGTTCTATCATACATACATACATATGAGTCTCCCTGGATTTGTTTCTCTGGTCTACCCAGATGGACTAACACAGCATATGAGCAAGAATTGGTAGTACTTAAGAAAGATGTTCAAGCTTCATTGAAAGCATTCATCTGCTTCAACAAGCGGATGAAGCACTGGAAGCTCTGACTTGTCTCTGGAAGACCTGGCCAACTCACTGGAATAGAGTCATATATTTGTGCCCATTACAAGTAAAAGTGACCCAAGAAATTGTAGAAATTATAACCAGTATCATTAATATAACAAGCAAGTAATTTCTTCTGAAGTTAAATATATGCAGTGTTTTGCTGTGTTGGCTATATGGAGTAACTATGACTTAGAACCAATTGGAGAAGTGATTGAAGTTGTCAAGGATTTTGCCTTGCTTGAATACACAAACAATACTCAGTCAAGACATCAAAAGATGCATTGCATTAGGTAAATCTGCTACACAAGACCTCCTAAAAGTGCTGAAAAACAAAGATGTTTACTTTGAGGACTAAGGTGCACCGGACCGACCCATGGTATTTTCCATTGCATTATATGCATGTGAGAGTTGGACACTGAAGAAAAATCGATGCATTTGAATATAAAAAAGGACATTTTTTCTCCTCATAATCATGAAATATCAAAGAAAGAAACAGTACATAACAAAAATACAAAGCTCTGGTGGATGTGTGTGTGTTTTGTTTGGTTGGTTCGTTTTGTTTTTTGAACCCCCTCCCTGACCCAACTCTTCCCAGTAGCCCCTTGCCAGGGAGCCCGTCTGAAGCCTCGATGCAGTCTTGGCTTGTTCTGGGGCTCAGGGGAACCGGGGGTCCAGGTCCCTCGCGGGGCTGGCCGAGTACGGGTAGGCCTTGCCCAACAGCAGGCGGTCCCGCAGCAGCTTGAAGAAGGCGTCCTAGTGGCTGAAGAGGATGAGAGCCAGTGAGAGGGTGTGGTGCCACTTCTCCGAGGAGCTGAGCGAGTCCGGCTGGTAGGTGATGACAGCGCCCTCCAGCGGCAGCAGGATGTTGGGGATCCGCAAAGTTTTGTTGAAAACGAAGCGGAAGTGGGAGACGTGGGAAGGGATGTCCACGTTGAGTGGTCCACCACTTGGTAGCCATTCTTGCTGTGCTTCACCAGCACCCCCTGCAGCCACATGCATTCTTCGGTCCACGGGTGCTGCAGCACGTTGGAGCACAGTGCTGGGTCCCCCTTCTGCCAACAGCCCAGGTGGCCGTAGCCTTGTGCAGCAGGTCACAGTAGCTGGCAGGCAGCAGGTGCTGCATGAGGATCACAGACGTGCTGACAGAACCCAGCAGGAAGAGCTCACTGGACCAGCGCTTGTCTTAGTAATGTGTGTTCTGGGGGTGGTGGGAGGTGGGTGCTAGCAAAGACTATTGAAAGTACCATGGACTACTAAAAGGACAAATAAATCTGTCTTGGAAGAAGTCGGGCCAGAATGCTCCTTAAACGCAAAGATGGTGAGGCTTCATCTTCCATACTTTGGACATACTGTCAGGAGAAACCAGGGCTTGGAGAAGGACATCATGCTTAGTAAAGTAGAAGGGCAGGAAAAATGAAGAGGAAGTCCCTCAAGGTGATGGATGCACACCTTGGCGACAATAGGCCCAAAGGAACAGTCATGAGGCTCAGGACCAGGCAGAAAGGTGCTGTGCATAGTGTCTCTGTGGGTCAGAACCTACTCAATGTCGCCCAGCAACCACAGCATGTAACTCAGCACTGATGGAGAAAGCCTAAACGTGTATGTTGACACAAGTTTTATATATATGTGTGTGTGTTTTATTTGAAATCAAACTGATTTCCCAACCCTTTTTTAAAAATGGCGATAAAATACATATAGCAACAATGTGCCATTATTACCATTGTTAGTGTGCGATGCAATGGCATGCACTGCATTCGTGTTGTGCCATCATCAGCAGGATCTCAGGTGCTCTAGTGAAGCTGGGCTTTGTAACTTCTACTCACCGAGGACGAAAGCAGGGCACTCGCTGCGTGTCTTCGGACAACACATGCTATCTTCTAAATTAAAAATTAACAACTAAAACCTTCTGAGGAAAACCACACATTCTAAATAGAATCTTTCTGGTTCTTTCCATTTCTGTATTTTTATAGTTCTTCTGACAACAATATTCCATTACAAACTCCAGTTCTATAAAGCAGGCTAGACTGAAATATTCATACAATAACTCCCAACATTTCTCTTTTGTGTCTCTTCTAAAGCTTCTAAATTTAAAATAAAAGAAAATATAATCATCCCTACTGAGTTAGATTTTTCTTGGGCTTAAAAGGACAATAAATTTCTAGTTGGACAAGGTGATTTCCTGCCCTTGACTTCATTCTCAGCTGTTATAATCATTTGTAAAACAGATTAGGAAACACCTTTTGACACTCTCCTGTGGCTTTGAGATTACTGTGTAGCTATTCACCCTCCACAGAGAAATTGAATGAATGAATTACTAGCATTTGACAAAAATAAATCTTGAAATAAAAGAAACCAGGGAAATAGCTGACGAGCGCCGCAGACTGTAATCTAGTTAGTAAATAATAATGTGAACCACAGCCCCAGCTAAGTGAAAGGGAGACCAAATAGGATAGCCTGATGAGATTTTATTTTTTAAATTTCACTGAACAGCTGGGGAAATTGGCTTGCTTATTCACATCAGCTAAAACATTTCTTATTAAGAAAAGCATAAAGAAAATGGAAACTTGTAGAGAGTTCTAATGGTTTTATTTGTTATGCAATTTTTGCTTCACCTATATAAAAGCATTCATTATTTTAGGACAGAAGGGAATCGGTTAAATTACCTAATTTACCTTAGTACAGCTTTATGTGCAGAGGCAGTAGGACACTGAATGCTTCTTAAAAACCTATCCAGGAATTTAAATTAATACATTTATTCTTTTAAAAATGTATTAATTTCCCAAGTAATTCCTGTTAACTTGGCAGATTGAGAACCGTATATGAGAAAAAACTACTGTTTGCCTGTAATTTTCACACTTATAGAGAATCAGCTAACATTCTTATTGTCTCCTAAGTAATTTTAATAGTCATATGCGCATATAAAACACACAAATACACACTGACTCTCACACACTTATGCATGAAAACCGCATGATAGATCATATTGTATCTACTGTTTAGTATTGGTTTAGTTATTCCAAAATTCTTTCTGTACCAATAAATGACATATATACATATTCGTATTTGTGTGTGTGTGTATTTCCCTTAAACAAAAACAAATTCACTATCATCCAGTGGTTTCTGATTCACCATGACCCTATAGAACAGGGTGGAATGAACCCTGTGAGTTTCTGAGACTGTAACTCTTTAAAGGAGCAGAAAGCCCCATTTTTCTCCTGAGTATAGGCTGGTGGTTTGAACTACTGATCTTATGGTTAATGACACAAATCATAAACATTACAAAGTACGCTCTCTCTATATATATACACGTGCTCACACACACACGTGTGTATATGTGTGTGTGAATATTTTGCTCTGTTGTACATAGGGTTGCTGTGAGTTTAAACAGAGTAGATGATGCCTAACAACATAGCAACAATGGTGTTTGTATGCAGATTTACATGTGTAAATAAATAGACACATGTGTCTTCAAATATACATTATGTTTGAAGACACTATAATCTATACTAATATTTTTAGTAAAAGAACAACCTGTGTTTTGAAGTAAAATCAATCTATTCCTACTTTTAAACTGTTTAAGCACAACTGAGAAATATTCATAGAAATGTTTTTAAAATGTCATGACTTGAAAACAACCAAATATTTAAAAATTAAACCATGAAGCCAAGATTATTTTAAGTAAAAAATATTATCTTTCAATTCCTAGAATTTAAAGCCTTTAAAAGATATGCTGCATTAAAAAAATCATTTCTAATAAATATGTTTCCATAATAATAAGTATTGATTCCTGAAATATCTCAAATAATAATTTAAAAAGATGACAAAATTTAAAAAGGGAAAGATATCACTTTGAGGATTAAGGTGCAGCTGACCCAAACCTTGGTCATTTCAATTGTAACAATGCTCACATACACATTTGAAAACTGGGAAAGGAATACAGAGAACCCAAGAAGTATTGGTGTCTGTAAATTAGGATGTTGGCAAAGAATCTTGACAGTACCATGAATTTCCAGAAGAATGAACAAGTCTGTTTCAGAAGAAGTACAGCAACAATGCTCTTTGGAATGCAGGGTGGTGAAACTTCATCTAATGTGCCTTGGGCATCTAATGTACAAGATGCCCCAATCCCTTGAGAAGGACATCATACTGGTAAAGTTGAGGGCCGGTGAAAAGGAAAAAGCCCTTTCATGAGCTGGACTGACACAGAAGTATAACAATTGGTTCAAATAACAATGTTGTGAGGATGGCACAGAACCAGTGTTTTATTCTGTTACACATAGCGTCTCCTTGAATTATAATCGACTGATACCACCTAACAATAATTACAACAATATGACCAATAGTAAACCATTGAAGTTATTAATAGTGTTACGTTTCAACTGTAAACATTATTTTTTTCTTGATAAATGTATTTCAAACTCCAAAACCAAATTCCCTACGATCAAGTCAATTCCAACTCATAACAACCCTACAGGACAGCATAGAACTGCTCCCGAGGATCTCTGAGACTGTAGATCCTTATGGGGGTCAAACACCTCATCTTGACCCTGAAAAGCTGCTGATGATTTCTAACTTTCTATTCTGCACTTAGCAGCCCAAACTATAACCCACTACACCACCAGGGCTCCTGATTAAGATACTAGCTAACTTTAGCACCTTTCCAATTATATTTCCTTATGCCCTAATTTTTGTTTATTGTATTATTTATCAACGAATTTTATTCTGTTCTCTTGTTATATTTCTTAGGGGTTTTTTGGGTTTGTTTTATTCTTTAGTGTATCTTTATGTTAATTCTTTGCTCACTAATATGAAAAACATACAGCATTACGTTAACTAGTGTGTATTGACTACTTCTGGCCAAGAACAAAGAAGTAAAGGGTTCTCACTAATCTCATACAAATTGTAAGCAGCATGAGAGATCTACAAAAGCATAGGGGAATAGATGAAAAGATTCTAAGAAGAGAACCTTTGACTGTCATGATGTGGTGGCTTGTGTGCTGCTGTGTCACTGCTATTTCAAATCCAGAAGGGTCACTCACAGTGAGCAGATTTCAGCAGAGCTTCCAGACTAAGAACAGATAACAAAGAAGAACTTGACTCTCCACGTTGGAGGAAGAGCTGCCCTACACCTTATTCATAGCTTCCAAACATCGTCAGATACTGAAAGCCTATGAATGGAAGCAGTATATTGGAGGAGAAGGTGTCAAAGGATGGTCACTCAAAATGTGACTGAGGAAGAGCTGATTTCTTTGGAGTGGAAGTTGACCATGGTGATGCGAATCCAGTAAAGCCTGGGGGAGTGGAGTCATCAGGGTCTTTGCTGATGGCGCACGGCTCAAAGTAAAGAGAAACAGCGGCAAACGACTGCTAATGATTAGACCGTGGAATGTGCAAAGTATGAATCTATGAAAATTGGAAGTTATCAAAAATAAAATGGAACTCATAAAGATTGATATCCTAAGCATTCGTGAACTGAAATGGACCGTGTTGGCCATTTTGAATCAGGAAACCAGATGATTCCCTATGCCAGGAATGATACAATCAAGAGGAACGCCATGGCATTCGTTGACAGGGAGACGTTGCAAAGTCAATCGTGAAATACATTGTTGTCCATGATAGGATCGTAGCTATTAGCCTTCAAGGAAATCCAGTCAATACAACTATTATGCAAATTTATGCACCAACCACAATTGTTGGTAATGAAGAAACTGAAGAGTCCTGCCAGGGACATCAATTGTTCAAATGTGCCATCAAGATGCATTGATAATCATTGGTGACAGGAGTGCAGAAATTGGAAACAAGAGGAAGGAATTGTAGTTAGGGACAACAGAAAAGTGGGTGAAGGGAGACGTCGGACAGGGCAAGATATGACAAAACAACAATTTATAAACTATCAAGGGCTCATGAGGGAGGGGGTAGCAGGGAGGGAGGGGAAAATGAGGACCTAATGCGGGGGGCTTAAGTGGATAGGAAATGTTTTGAGAATGATGAGGACAATGAATGCACAAATGCGCTTTACACAATTGATGTATGCATGGATTGTGATAAGAGTTGTATGAGCCCCTAATCAAATGATGTTTTAAGAAAAGAAAATAGGGAGACCACGTGACAGAATTATGCAAGACCAATGACTTGTTCATAGTCCATACCTTCTTTCAACCACACAAAAGGAAACTGTACACACGAACTTTTCTGGATGAAACGCACCGAGATTATAAAGTAACCGAAAAATGTTTTAGCAGCGCTCAGGGAAAACATGGAAGAATGTGTGACATTAAAAAGTGATATTTTTTAAAATTATGGCTACCTCAACTGGGACTAGCACATAAAACCCTCCCACATTCCCTATGTTCTTCCCCCACCCCCCCCCCTATAATGATGTGAACCTCTTTTCAAGATTCCTGTGGTTACTTGAGTTGTTATGGAGTTCACCCTGACCCACATTAACCCCATGTTCACAGAGCAAAAACTTTTCTGGTTCTGTACCATCCTCACATACTGAAGTCAAGGCAGGTATTATGTGTTTTCAACACCTTCCAAACTGGGGTCCACATCTTCTAGCATAATATTGAACAATATTCTGTGATAATTTGTAGGGCTTTTTATTAGATGATTTTCTAAAGTTGGATCACCGAGCCTTTCTTCCTAGTATGCCTTCGTCTAGGAGCACTGTTGAGAACTGTTCACCATGGAGGATTCGGATGGTTCTTGAAATACAGTGGCATGGCTTCCAGAATGATAGCATACAAAAGCCATTACATGATGAATAGATGAATGAAGATATTTTGAAGATAGTGGAGCTGAAATACGGAAGGCAACTGTGTCTTTACATCGTTGATTGAAGAAAAGTTCTCCTTCAATCAGAAGGATTCATTTTGCTTATGTGACTTTGAAATACATTTTTATTGTGTTACTATATTGAGGTGTTAGAGTTTGTTCTACAACTTGTTGCTTTTAGGTGCCATTAGAGTTAGTTCTGACTCAGCAACCCTATGTAAAACAGAAGGGAACACTACCTGGTTTTACACCTACAGTGCTTAAGCATCTTGCAGTCACTGTGCCATTACATCTCATTAAGGGTCTTTATCTATCTATCATCTATCAATCATCTATCTACATATCTATCTATCTGAATGAAAGAGATTGAAATTTATTTTAAGAAAATAACTCACACAGTGGTAGATTGGACAAGTCTTGCCCAAGTCGCCACAGGCTCATCACTGCAGAGCAGATAAAGCCAAGATCAGCAGGTGAGACCGCAGGTCAATGAAGACTCCTGGGATAGACAAGCAATGTGGCAGCCCATAAACTCAAGTTTCAATGTGGCAGCCCATAAACTCGAGTTTAAAGAATTTGCAGTCAGTGAGCCAGATGCAAGATACAGACCCAGTAATAGCAACTGAACTTTTTCACAACTTCTTAATATATAGGAAGTAGGCCACACCTCTGAGCAAACTTTTCAGTTGAGTGAGAAGATTGCATCTCCACCTTAATATTTTTATAATTGATTTGCTGATCACAGCAGATGCCACCCCGGAATTGATGACACTGTTAGGTTATATCATGGTATTGTTGGGAGAGGAGGCAAAATTACTAGACCTTTACTGCCACATCACTGAGGATCTTGACTCAGCCAAGCTGACAAAAAGTCAACGATCACAATGAGTTGTATAAAACAAACAAGCAAATGGACTCCCTGACATCAGGTAGATTGCAACCAACAGTGACCCTCTAAAAGGTTTCTGAGGGTGTCAATCTTAAGGTGAGCAGATAACCTTAACTCTCTCTCATGGAATAATGGGATGATTCTGAACTGCTGACCTTGTGGCTAACAGTCCAATGCTTTCTTGATAAAACCAGATACTTTCGAGAGCAGAGGTTCTCAACCTTCCTAATGCCTTGACCCTTTAATATAGTTCCTCATGCTGTGGTGACCCCCCAACCATAAAATTATTTTTGTTGCTACTTCATAACTATGATTTTGCTACTGTTATGAATTGGGTGACCCCTATGAAAGTCTTTCGACTCCCCCTCCCCCAAAGGGTCGTGACCCACAGGCTGAGAACCATTGTTCTAGATAGACCCTAGATAACATCACATGTGTCACTATAAAAAAGAAGAGCAGACACAAAGACGAGAGGCCACATTATCAGGGAGCCAGACATTGTAGTATTTTGTCACATGCCAAGGAATTCCAGGAAACACTAGAAAGGGGCAGAAACAGATTCCAGAAGAAATCTGGCTCTGAAATGTTAATAACCGTATTCCTTATATACTGCATTTTCACAAACATGTACTAATGGCTATAAAACTTGACAGTCTTGGATTTCCCCTCTGAAAACCTAAATACAGAAACAAACACGTTTAACATACAAAGTTCGTTTTTAAAAAATCCACAAACTATTATACTTAACCTAATTTGTTAATTCAGAAGACAGAAGAATATATGTTCCACATCAGGATACAGAATAAGGAGTCCTTGTGATGCCATCGTTCCGTGCTGGGTGCAGTGGTCCAGCGTTCATTGCTCACTCAAAGGTGGGCATTTGAATCCTCCAATGTCTCCTTGATAGAAAGACCGAACAGTCATCTCTCATAAAGATTCCAGCCTAGAAACCCTGGAGGCAATTCCCTTCTGTCACATGGAATCCCTTTTAGGAGCAATTGACTCCATGGCGCCTAACTACCAACAATAGGTATTACAGACTTCATTTTTGTAAGAAACACATAGTAAAGAGGTAATTTTACTGACATGAATTAAAAAATCACATCATTAAAAGTCTTTACATGGCTAATATTTTACTAATTTAAATTGTCCCTTTTAAATTAGAAAAGAAGAACATAATAAAATGTAAAACGTTTTATTGAAAGATTACTCTCTGGCATGCATTATGTTTGTACTTCTTTATAGAATTACTAATAAGTCTACCAATCCTGAAAATCATATGCTTGCATTCAAGAAAAAACAAACAAAAAAAACACCCTTTAACAATGAGAAGGACTTGAAGCACTTGCTAAAGAAGATCAAGGAGTGCAGCCTTTGGGGCTAAAGTTCAATATAGAAAATCAAAATCCTCAGAACTGGGCTAATGGGAAACATTATGATACATGGAGAAAAGTTTAAAGATGCCAAGGATTGCATCTTGCTTGGATTCGCAATTAATGCTCATGAAAGCAGCAGTCAAGGGATAAAGACTGCACTGCACACGACCTCTTTAACGTGTTGCAAATCAAGTCTGTCTTAGAAAAAGGATGGTCAGATTGAGAAACTTCATCTTACCTATTTTGGATCTGTTGTCAGGGGGACCAGTCCCTGAAGAAGGACATCATGCTAGCAATGACAGGGGAAAAGAGGAAGGCCGCAGCAAGATAAATTGACAGTGACAGCCACAGTGGGCTCAGCGTGAGAACAGTGTGAGGACGTGCAGGACCAGGCAGCATTTCCTTCTGTTGTGCTTAGGGGCACTATGAGTTGGCATTGACTGGATAGCACCTAAAGCAACATATAGAGCAAAATACATAATATTAAAGAAAAAGAAAAAAGAGACTCATGATATTTTTACTTTTTGTTCAATATCATATTGTTGCAATTAATCCATTCAATTAATCTCGTGTTTTAAAACTATTTTGAAATAATTGTAAATTCACAGGCAGTTCTAAAGAAACTACAGAAAAGTCCCAAGTACCCTTATCTGCTCTGTTTACTGCTTACATTTTATTGACATGTAGAATATCAAAATCGGGAAAATACTCTCATTATATTTTAATGGTGGGTAATTCACATTCTTTTGTTTACCCATTCTAAAGAGGATAGATGATTTTAGACTTTTGGTATTTTAGACAATGTTGTAAAAATTAGTTAAATAGTGTATAGTCTATTTAAAGTCAATATTTTTATAAAAATCTATGACATACATATTTTAGTTATTGTTCTAAGAAACACAAAGAGAAGTAGAATTTGTGGATATTGAATTTGTGCATGTTCTCCTTAACTAAGTGTGGTGGAGTGAAATTTCCTAATATGGCTCTTCTACTCAAGTTTTTTTAACTCCCACCAAATGATTGGGTGCAAAGAGCATGTGTGGGACACTAGTAGAGGGGATGGGTCAGTTTTCATGAACACTTCCAAGGCTATGAGAAGAATGTGACATGGAGCCACAGAGGAGCAGAGCTGAGACTGAGGGGTGGGCACCTGCTCTTTATCTGACCTGAGACAGAGTCACAGATGAGCTCCGTAGACTTCCTGGCCTATGGAGACTAAGGCCAGGGGACCACATGGCTGAGAAACGAAGAGAGATCAATGAGTAAATCCTTACTGTTTACTGATCCTGACTTTGGTGATCTATTGACTTCTTTAGTAAAACTCCCTCATTGTAAGTATTGTAAAGAATTATGGAGCCCAGTATAGAAGAAGAAAGGCGTGCTAGGAACAGTTGGTGGCAGAATAGGAAAAGAAGTAGGGAATGGGAAGGCATGGCTGACCCTTGCCTCCATGCCATTTATTGAACTAAGAAATTCCAAATGATGTCCAAAATTCATTCTTTTAAACCCAATTTTAAAATTTAACATAAGCAGTAGAGACAGCCCATTGTTCCAACACATAGAATAGTGGCACTTTGTTAATCTTTGCCAGTCTCATGGGCAAAGATATAAAATGCTGTCCATATCATGATTGAAATTTGTATTTCAATGAATGAGAGTTTAAAAACATTTTTCCATGTGGATTGTGTTTTTTCTCTAAAAATGATCAGTGCCTCTCAAAAGCTTTTGAATTTTTCTAAAGCTATGTATTTTAAACTGTTTACAAAGCAACTTTATCACCTTCACAGTACTCTCCATTAAACTTAATACATTGTCAAAACTGTGATTCCATTCTTGGAAACATTTTCCAAATTCATCTATTTGGATGGCTGATAGCCACTCCCTCGTTTTTTCTTCACTTCTTCTATATTGTCAAATCACTGTCCTTTCATGTTCCTCTTAATTTGTGGAAACAAAAAGAGGTTTCACAGAGTGAGGTCAGGCAAATAAGGTGCATGTGGCAAGAAAGACATGATGGGTTTGGGTCTTTTTGCCCAAAACTGGCACACTGAGATGGCTACATGAGCAGGTGCATTGTCATGGTGGCAAAACCAGTCCCCCATCTGACGCAAATCAAGCCTTTTTGGTCTCTAAATAGAAAGCTTAATTAACAGTCTGACCCAGTGGAATGAGTTGCAAATGCACCAAGAGCCGACATTTTCATCCATTTGGGAATTTGACGGATGTCCAGAACAAAGTTTGTCATCAATTGACAGTTCACCTTTTTTGAAATGAGAAAACCACTCGTATACTTGAGTTTTTCCCCATGCTGTCCTTGTAAGCTGTGTTCAACATCACAAGAATTTCTGTGGCATTTTGCCTGAGCAGGAAACAAAATTTCACAGCCACATGCTGTTCTCTTAAATTGGCCATCACAAAAAAACAAACAAAACCCTGAGGTTCCAGAGAAACTGCTTTTATGAAAAAATCCACTGTGACCTTAAAGAGAATCTTCCCACGTGGCACCACTATGTGCACCAACTCAGAGTGAGTTGCTATATGCTCGCCTAGTGGGAAAAATACATATTGTGAAAGTTCCACACTACCCAGCACAATTCTGTTTTGTGGGGGATGGGTACTCCCTCATAATATGCTCATATTTCTTGTCTGTATTTAAAAAAAAAATCTTTTTGGGGGGTGGGTGGGTGTGAATATTTTCCTAACAAAACCATATGGCTGAATTTTTGTGTTTAATGAGGAAGAGGTCAACTTTCATGCATGTTGCTCAGCAATAGATATTGAGTAGCCCAGCTTTTCCCCACTGTTCAGTGATAGTCACTTGACCATGAACATTATCATATATGCATTGTCATTTGTTACTTGTCTATTATCCCCCTCCCATTTGGGGTTAGGCTCTTCTAATTACAGATATATCTAAAGTTTTGATTTGACACATGAGAATTCCTTCCAACTTATTCTCCTTCAGAGGAAGCTTTGAGAAGACTGAATGAGTTGGCTCCTGGTGAGGTGAGAACAGTGCTGGTCAACAATAGCCTGGAGCAGGTGAGAAGGGAAAACCCAACCACATGACAGAAAAACATTCTGGTTTCTCCATTTCTCTATTCTGACTAGGTCCACATCTGGAAGCCCCAAGACCCACATTATTCCCCACTGTCTTAATACAAGGATGTTCTGGTGGCTTGGTGGTTTAAACATTGCACCACTAACCTGGAAGAACAGTGGTTCAAAGCCACCAGCCAGTCCCTGGGAGCTATCTGCTCCCACAAAAATGTATAGTCTCAGAAACCTTAAGGAGAGGTTCTGTTCTGTTCTATAAATGGTTATGAATCATAATCCTCTGTATGGCAGTGGTTATCCTAATGTAAAAGCAGCAAATAATAGTAATATGCAAAAAAATATATACCTGTCAGGTCATACCTTAACTAACGAAGTTTAAGTTCAGAACCATAAGCAAAGAATTTGGATAGGTGGTCCTAGATTTCATAAGAAAACAAATGTTCTCAATATTTCTCCATGAAGTAAATGTTTGTTGATGGTTTTACATATATTACCTTAATCATATTCATTTCAGTCCTATCTTCTGGTTTCACTAAAAGGATTTTGCCAAGTGCTTTTTATTTTGCATCCTTACAGTTGACCATGTTGTCCCTTTTCTGTGTTCTATTAATGTAGTATGATATGTTGATTGGTTTTCTAATGATGAATCATCCTTGAATTGCTTAAATAAATCCCATTTGCTCACAGTAAAAAATAAAAAAACAAATCCAACTGCCATTGAGTCACTTCTGACTCATCATGACCTTGAAGAAAAGAGTAGAACTGCTACCTAGAGTTTCCAGGAGTGTGACTATTTGGCAGGAGATAACTTCTTATTTCTGTAGCCGTGTGTGTGGTGTGTTTAAATGCTAACCTTGTGGATAGCAACCCAATGCATACCACACCATGCCACCGAGTCTCCCTATTTAAGAAGGAAGAGAAAGCCTAAAACACTAGAGGAATTCTAGTGATCAGCACCTAGTTAAAAGAGAAAACTTAAGAGTAACACAAATATCATTTAATGTCATTAGGAAAAAAAATTCTTATTCCATGTTTGCTTAAAAAGCACAAATAACTTCTGTTTTACCTTTGCTAGAGAAATGTGAAATTGCAAGCTTAGTGATCTATGAACTCGAAAGCTAGAAACATATCTATTATAAAAATAATTCTATTTTATGGAGACCCTTTCTTAGTGAGCTTTTTTCCCCTACTGTGATTCTCTTAGAATTGTTTTGATATAAGATGTCATTTCAAGATCATTTATAAAAGAGAGTAAAAATGTTCATTCTTTTGTAAAAAATGAATTAGGTGAGACGACCTATTCATTAAATTCTTCCAAGAGTGATAAATAAGAAATGAAGAACATAGGTTATCAAAATGAATCATTAACTCCCCCAAATTCAAGGAACTAAAATTAAACAAAAAATTCACGATTTAATCCCTTTGACAAAAAAAGCAACTGACAGCCTATTTCAGTGACATCTGTCTCATATTATATGTGTCATTAATGACAGGTATTATGGGGTGGATTGTGTCCCCCCAAACATATATATAGTAAATGCTAACTAGTCTGCATAAATGTGACTGTAATCCCATTTGGAATAGGATTTTCTTTGTTGTGAAGGGAATGCGGGGTAGAAGGGGGGAACCAATTACAAGAATCTAAGTATAGCCTCCTCCCTGGGGAATGGACAGCAGAGAAGAGGGCGGAGGGAGGCGTCGGACAGGGTAACTTATGACAAAGCTATAATAATTTATGAATTATGAAAGGTTCAGGAGGGAGTGGGGGAGGTAGAGGGAAAATGAGCAAACGATATTGAGGGCTAAAGTAGAGGGCAAATGTTTTGAGATTGATGAGGGCAACAGGTGTACATATGTGCTTGACTCAATGGATGTATATATGGACTGTGATAAGAATTGTACAAGCCCTAAATAAAGAAAAGAATAATGAGGGTAACAAATGTACAAATGTGCTTTATACAATTGATGTATGTATGGATTGTGATGAGTTGTATGAGCCCCCAATAAAATGACTTTAAAAAAAAAGACAATAAAGAAAGAAAAGACCAAAATGGAAAAAAAATTTTGGCTTCTTATCCCCACTGCCAGATACTCTGTGTGTTCAGTGGTCGAAGTCCCAAAAGGAGTGATGCTCCCATTCGAAGACCCAGCACTGATTGCTCTGAATTAGAGGTTGAGACTGTCACCAGGTCACTTTTAATTCCTGTCTCTGGATTAAGAAGCGAAGAATAGTCATCCTGTTGGATGGGGTGTTTGTCGCTGATTGTCATCGCGAATAGGAGCGATAATATTCAATGATGGTAAACTGGAGTATTTCTGGAATTAAAGAGATCCTTAGTATTGCTGTGTCCTCTGATACATCTCTCAATTCCAATAGGACTGATAATGGTCCAACCCCTTCAACTATAAAGGCTTGGGTCGCCCATTTCGGTACATACTGAAGACAGACATACAGAATAGCTAGTGGAAAATGAGACTTCTAAATACCAATGGTGACCACGTGAGCCATTGCAGAAGCAAGGATTGTAATGTGAATGGGTGTTTGTTCCTGTTTTATTATATGTGTACGTGTGTGTATGAAAGGGCTTCACAAAGTTCACAAAACAAGTAAAATAAAAATATATTGTGCTTTCCTCGCAAATTTGTAAAAGTCCTTTTATGTACATCAATATTCTGGGCCACAAAAATAATTTAGCTTGATACTTTGCCTAAAGATTTTGGATCCTCAACTCTCAGAAGTCAAGAATAAGCAGTCTTCTACCTGCCCTGCAGATTCGGGGTTTGTTAGCCATGTGTGTGTGTGTGTGTGTGTGTGTGTGTGTGTGTGTGTGTGTGTTTGGAGGAGTCGGGGGAGAAGCTTCATTATTGTGGTTTTTACTGGTAGCTGTGATCAAGCTGATGTCAACTCATAGTGATCCCATGTACAACAGAAGCAAACACTGCTTGGGGCTATGGCAACCTCAAAAGTGTTGCGAAGTGAGAGTTCATTGCTGTAGTCATGGAACCAGTTCATCTCATCAAGGGTCTTTCGACTGATGCTCTACTTAATCAAGCATGATGCCTTGCTCCAGGGACTGGTCCACCCTGATAAGTTGACCAAATACGTTTTCTTGCTACCTGAGCCCTTGGTATCAGCTCCTCATTTCCCCCCCTCCCTCTCCTTCCCTCCCACCCTCATGAACCCTGGATAAATTATTTTTTGTTATTTTCATATGTTACACCATCTTCTGTCTCCTTCACCCAAGTTTCTGTTGTTAGTCCCCCTGAGTGGGTGGGTAGGGGTGGGGTTATAGGTCCATCATTATGATCGGTTCCCCCTATCTCTCTGAATCTTTCCCCTACCCCCATGTTATTGCTACTCCCATTATTGTTCCTAAGGGTTTTAATCTGTCCTGAATTCCATGATTCCTGAGTTGAGAGCTCATATCTGTATCAGTGTACATGCTCTGGTCTAGCACTGGTAAGGTAGAACTGGAGTCATGATAGTGGTAGGGAGGAAGCATTAAAGAACTAAAGGAATGTTGAATGTTTCATTGGTGCTATCATGCTCCCAGGCTGCTTGTCCCTTCTTTGTGACCCTTCTGTGAGGGGCTGTCCAATTGTCTACAGATAGGATTTAGATCTCCACTCTGACATCCCTTGTTTATATCAATATGATTGTTTGCTTTGGGTCTTTGATGCCTGATATTTGATCCCTTTGACACCTCATGATCCCACAGAGTGCTGTGCTTCTTCCATGTGGGCTTTGTTGCTTCCTACTTATATGGCCACTTGTTTATTCTCAAGCCTTTACGACCCCAGATGCAATCTCTTAATAGCTTGGCACCATCATCTTTCTTCACCACATTTGCTATGCACCCATTTCTCTTCAGCAATCTTTTTGGGAAGGTGAGCATCACAGAATGCCAGGTTATTAGAACAAAGTGTCATTGTATTGAGGGAGTACTTGAATGGAAGTCTAATGTCCATCTGCGACCTTAATACTTAACATATAAATATATGTACATAGATCTATGTCCATATCATCATATATAAATATAGTTACATATGTGTGTGCCTGTATTTGTACATCTATAAATGTCCTTTGCCTCCTAGTTCTTTCCTCTATTTCCTTTTACTTTCCTCTTGTCCCACTATCATGTTCAACCTTCATTCAGCTTTCAGTAATTCCTCTCGGCTACATTGCACTGATCAAACCCCACCAGGCATTCTATGTCCTACTCATCATTGATTTTAGATCACTTTCTGTTTCCTTGTACCTGGGTTTGTTGGCTCCTTTTTTCCTTTCCCCCAACTTTCTATCTCCCATGTCCCCAGGGAACTGACCGTCCCATGTTTTCTCCTCGGGATTGTTTATCCTGCCTATCTTATATAGATAGACATGAACAACAACAACATCAACATGCCTTTAAAATGCCTTTAAATGGTTCCAGGTCCGTCTGTTGGCCTTTATGAATGTGTTCCAATCGGGTATGATGAAGTGCCAAGCCCTGCCCCCAGTATCTCCTTTCGGGATTCTTCAGGGACTTCATTGCTTTGCTCCCCTTGCTGCTCTGTTGTACTCCATATGCTAGTTGTCCCAGTGGGGGTAAGGGGAGGGGTGTGTCAGACCAGGCATAATTCCTGAACAGTGTCTCCAGTGTTGTCCCCATAGCACTATGGGTCAGCGAGGGGATGCCATGTCTCATGGTGGGGCTGGCCCTCTGGTCCTCTCTGTGCATTGGCTCTTGTGAGCAGGAATATCATCCAAGGGGCTTGTTGGGCAGGGTGTGGTCCACTCTCTCTCCTTCCCTCTTAGATTGCTTCTGTGAGTTCTGAGGAGACCCGCCCCTCTCCCTCAGCTGTATCATCAGTGCTGTCCTCTGTACTGCATTCTTCTGGGGAGAGGGTCCATGTAGCTGGGATTGGCCCTGCAGATATTTTTTTGAGTTCTTGATTGTTGCTTCATAGAGTATTGATTGTGGACTGAAGTAAAGTGAAATCCTGGACAACTTCAACATTTCTTCCATTTATCACAATGTTTCTTATTGTTGCAGTGGTGAGGATTTTAGGTTTATTTTGTGTTGAAGGTGTAACCCATCCTGAAGCAGGTACTGTGTGATCTTTATCTGTAATTTCTTCAAGTCTCCTTTCTTTTCCGCAAGCAAGCTTGTGTCATCTGCATATTGCAGTTGTTAATGAGTCTTTCTTCAATCCTGATGCTGTATTTTTCTTCACATAGTCTAGCTTCTCAGATTATGTGAACATACAGATTGGATAAGTATAATGAAAAAATAAAACTTTAACAGACTTTCCTGATTTTCCACTATGCAGTATCTTCTTCTTCTATTCTGCTCATGAGTACAATTAAGTGTTCTGGAATTCCCATTATTCTCAATATTATTCAAAATTTGTTATGGTCTACGCAGTCAAATGCTGTTACATAGTCAATAAAGCATAGGTAAACATCCTTCTTGTATTCTCTGATTTTAATCAAAATCTATATGGTGTCAGCAACAATATACTTCTTCACAAGACCTCTTCTAAATCCAACTTGAATTTTTCCATTCCCCATTGATGTACTGTTATAATCTCTTTTGCACTCTCTTCAGTAAAATTTTGCTTCTGTGTGGTCCTAAAGATGTTGTTAGTAACTTCCACATTCTATTCTTTGGAACGGCCACAACTATGGATTTCCTCCAGTTGATTGGCTGGGTACCAACTTGTCTTCTAAATTTCTTGGCATAGATATGGGAGCTTATAGAATTGCATCAGCTTGGTGAAATATCTCAATTGGTATAGCATTAGTTCCTGCAGTGTACATTTTCCAAAAGGCCTTCAGTGCACATTTGGATTTCTTCTTTCAATGTTACAAGTTCTTTATCTCATGTTACCTCCCAATTGTCTACCAACTCATTTTGGTACACTGGCTCTGTGCATTCTTTCCATTTTCCTTTTATGCTGCTTCTGTCACTTAATAGTTTCCCCGTTGAATCCTTCAATATTGTAACTTGATGAATAAATTCTTCTTCAGTTCTTTGAGCTTGAGAAATGCTGATCGTGTTCTTCCCTTTTGTTTTTCTCATGGTAGGTTTTCCACATTTATTTACAATAGTTAATATGTCTTTCCAAGCCACCTTTTGAAGCCTTCTATTCACTATTTTTCTTCTTCATCTCTTCCTTTCACTTTAGACTGAATTTTAGGGTCTCTTATTACATATATTTTTGTCTTTTCTTTTTTTCCTTCCAGTATCTCCATTTTGTTGTTATATGCATGTTAGTTGTACCATGTTCAGGACAAGTATGACTTTATAGTTTTCTCTATATAGAGAAGCTATACATTGTTTAAGAAGATGTATACGGGTGCTAAATTGACAAAGCATTGATTCTGATGGTTAATATTGCATGCCACCTGGGCTAAGCCATGATTCTTTGTCATTTAATGAGTATTATGTAACCATCCTCTTTTGGTAGTAAGATTGTGTAAGTCTGGATTGATCAAAGAAACAAATCCAGAGACACTCATATGTGTGTAAGAGAGAGCTTTATATCTAAGAGTAATGGTATATACAAAAACATCCAGGCCCAGTCCAGATCAAGTCCATAAGTTTGATATTAACCCATAAGTCCATTATTAGCCCATATGTCTGATACTACTCCATATATTCTTCTACAGACTCACCCAATACATGCAATGACGCCAAAAGCAGGAAGATCACAGGCCAGTGGGTGAAAAGTCTTGTGGAAGCATCTTAGCACTGGCCCAACTCTTTGTGTGGCCTCTCCAGCTCCAGAGCTCTGGCTGCCATCAGCATAGCTTCCTGTGGCTTGTTGACAGAATAGGAAGCAGAGAGAGTTTGTGTCACCTCCACAGAGGCAGATGGGAGTCCCCAGAATCCTCAGGAGAAGGTCAGGTCCACACAGAGGCCTCATTGGCTATGACCTGATTGACAGGCTAGACACCACCCTTTTGCTCAAGTTGACAGGAGTTACGCAACTGCCACAAAGATCTATATCATGAATGAACACTTTTAACTCCTTCTGTGATCGAGTTGACTCTGACTCTTAGTGACTCTAGAGGACCTTGTAGAACTGTCCCTGTGGGTTTTGGAGCTGTGTGTGTGTGTGTGTGTGTGTGTGTTTTCTAGTTTCTCTGAGCTGTAAGACTTCCTCCTTAACTAAATAACTGGACTTAATCACTAGCTTTCTCTGTTTTGGGAGAAAGGATAAGCATGGTTTGTCTCAAATATAACTTTCAATCCTTCCAATTTTCCATGTTTCTTCTCCTGACTTCATCCTTTTTTCCATCCTATGTGTCCATCACCTGTCCCGATTTGGCATGATCGAGAAACCCTTTTCACTGATCTACCATTTAAGGTGTTACTTCCTGTATCCTGTATAATCATTTGCCATTTTTCCAACTTTTAGTCTTCCAATAATGTATTAAGGTCACTATATGGTAGGTTTATGGTATAATTTATTTCTCAACTATTTATCATTTTACTGTGTCTAATGTTCTATTTTTAACTGGAAATCCCAGTGGTTTGAAAATAAGTTATGTATTAAGACCTCATGTTTTTATAAGAAGATGTGAGTGAAATTCTTGAGTTAGCGCCACAATCTAATCCTTGACTCTGGATTTGTTTTAGGAAGTGTAATGTAAACAAAATCAAGGAGGAAAGCTGCATCAAATTATTTGTTGAAAATACACCGAGCATACATAATAATTAGATGAGGGAGGGAATTTCCCATGAGGACAAATTAACTCTTGAAACAATGAACATACTTTCTTATTCAAATGAAGTACATGCACATTAATTATATGTTGTCAAGACCAGACTTTAGTTCTATAGAGCATATACAAATATTTTTTATATTCACATTATTTTTATTTTGTGATGAACATCTACCTATCATGTCCTCAACATTTGAAAAAGGTCTAGGTGCATTTAGAAGTAATCAGTCTTTTAAAATCAAGAAATGCTTTTAAAAGATTAGGAGACTTGAGTTATATTTCAGTAGTAGGAGTGGGAAATTGAGGTAATATTTCCTCATAGAGACAGAGCTTATTCTAAATCATGAAGGTAGGTTAGTGGGATTAAGCACCAACATTGTAAAGAATAAAGTGAACATATGTATATGTTTCATGGAGGCTGGGAGAAGTGAAAAACAATCTTGAATATAAATTTCATGAGATATTTAAACCAACAAGAGGTGTATTAAGTAGAGTATGCAGAATATAATAAATGAGTTTTAAGGGACATAGGCGATTGAAATCTTAGGGAAAAAACACATTACTCTCACGACCAGAAGTGAATGAAGTGGGAGAGCTAGTCTGAGATGATGAAAAAAGCTCCTTTGTCAAGTATCAGAAAACATCAGGTTAAGCTTACAATACCCCTAACCTAGCTGTCTAAGCATGGCTGATAACTGCCAACTGATGTCAGTCATGGTAGAAGAGCTTCAAACTGAATGAGATAGAAAGCAAGAAGGAGTATAGGGATTGTGGGGTGGTCTAGAACACCCAAATAAGAAATAAACAAAAGAAAGATTTTACTTACAAGAGTCTTGTGAGCTGAATTAGAAAGAATAGCTTGAATTAGAAAGAATAGTTTGGGGGAGGGGGGCAGAAGTTATCACAAACAGGGAGCATCCAAACCACCAGACTAATTACTTCTTAAAATCTGTGTCATTTTAATTGTGGGAAGCGAGACTGTGACCTTCCTCAGCTGTCTATCCATAGTAGTTAGTAGTCCCCATGAGCCTTAGTATCTGTCCCTGCACAGGTGCTATCTGTGCTGTGCTTCCAGGCATAGCAGGAGGGGAGGGATTGCAGCACAACTAAAGGTGGATCAAACAACCCCTGCCCTGCGACTCCTTTCATCATAAGTCCCTATGCCATGGAGCAGAACAAAGATTCAAGGTTCTTTCTAGGGTATATTTTTAAGTGATTTTATATCACCTGGAAGTTCTTTTTGTCAATGTTATGAGATGCTATCAAAACGAAAGACCCTTGAGTCAACTGTGATTCCATAGAGTAAACCTTCCCCATAAGGTTCCCAAGGCTGTACATCTTTACAGTTTGAACTATCGATCTTCTTGTATCACCGAGGGCTTCACTACTGTGCTTCCAGAGCTCTATGCATGAGAGGGAAGCTTTAAGAAAATACCAACAAATAATAAAAAGATGTTTGAGTATGCATATAGTCTGACATTGAATAAATATTTTTAAACAAACCTCATGCTTCTTCTAAGACTCCTTAGCCAAAAAAATGTAAGAACGTGTAAATAAAGTATGAGAGCTTACCTTTACATCTGAATAGAGAAAGATAATTTATAGAACAGAACAAAGAGATGGTCAGTCCCTCTTGCTCCATCTACAATGTACTTTGAATGTTAACAACTAAGACATGGTGGGCATGTAGGAAATAGAATGTGTGCTATAGACTGAGTAGATCCACTGAGGGGTCTGTGTTTGGTCAGATGACGCCTGTCTTTGGTTTCACAATATATTTCTCGATCATTTAATCATGCCCAGGTGACATGTTTTCTCCTAGAGTTAATCACAATTCTGAATTAAATTGGAAGATTTATAATAGTTGCATATTTGTGGGGTAGGCTGCCTTTCTTCAGCAAATGTTCCACGTCATCTTAGAAATATTGTGTGTGTATTCCTTTAAGAAAATGAAACTTCTTGGTAGATTCAGCTGAGTCAAAACCTTATTCTTATTTCAGGAGATATCAAGGAGACACTGAGCCAGGCCAAAGGTCAAGGGGACAAAAGACAGCCCGAAAGAACTAACACTACAGGAGATGGACAGTTTTTGTAGCAAGTTTTAAAATGATAGCTATGTCTTATAACTCAAAGAATAAATAAGTGTCTATGCATCTATACTGGTATGCATGATCAAAAAGATGACAGGTAAATGGGAGGTAAAGTACAACTGTTTTTTTTTTAAATCATTTAATTGGGGCCTCATACAACTATTATCACAATCCATACATATATCCATTGTGTCAAGCACATTTGTCCATTTGTTGCCATCATCATTTCCAAAGCATTTGCTTTCTACTTGAGCCCTTAGTATCAGCACCTCATTTTCCCCTTCCTCCCTGCCCCACCTCCCTCAAGAATCCTTGATAATGTATAAATTATTATTATTTTGTCATATCTTACACTGTCCGACATTTCCCTTCACCTACATTCCTGTTGTCCATCTCCCAGGGAGGAGGTTAAATGTAAATCCTTGTGATCAGTTCCCCTTTTCTACCCCACCTTCCCTACACCCTCCCGATATTGCCACTCCTACCACTGGTCCTGAGGGGTTCATCTGTCCTGGATGCCTTGTGTTTCCAGTTCCTATCTGTACCAGTGTACATCCTCTGGTCTAGCCAGATTTGTAAGTTAGAATTAGGATCATGATAGTGGGAAGTGGGGGGGGGTTGGGGAGAAAGCATTAAAGAACTACAAAGAGCTACACTGTACCTTGACTGCCTCTTCTCATCCCCATGACCCGTCTGCAAGATGTCCAGTTGCCAACAGGTGTACTTTGGGTCCCCACTCCGCACTCTACCTCATTCACAATGATATGATTTTTTGTACTTTGATAGCTGAGAACTGATACAATTGACATTTCATGACCACACAGGCTGGTATACATCTTCCATGTGTGATTTGTTGCTTCTCAGCTAGATGGCCACTTGTTTATCTTCAAGCCTTTACAACCCCAGACACTATATCTTTTGATAGCCAGGCACCATCATCTTTCGTCGCCACATTTGCTTATGCACCCACTTTGTCTTCAGTGATCTAGTCGGGAAGGTGAGCATCATAGAATGCCAATTTAATAGAACAAAGTGTTCTTGCATTGAGGGAGTACTTTAGTGGAGGTCCAGCTGCTACCTTAATACTAAACCTATAAATATATGCACATAGATCTATTTCCCCATCATCATATCATCATATGTAAATATATTTATATATGTACATGCCTGTATTTAGACCTCTATAAATACCCTTTGCCTCCTAGTCCTTTCCTCTATTTCCTTTTACTTTCCTCTTGTCCCACTATCATGCTCAGCCTTCATTTGTGTTTCAGTAATTCCTCTCAGTTACATTGCCCTTGATCAATCCCTACCTGGCCTCTGATTTTGGATCACTGGGCACTGATTTTGGATCACTTGTTGTTCACTTGTTCCTGGATTTGTTAACACCCACTTCTTTTTCCCCACCTCCCCCTCTCCCATGTCCCTCTTGGAACCATCAGTCCCATTGTTTTCTCCTCCAGATTGTTTATCCTGCCTATCTTATCTAGATAGACCTGAAGAGATAATAATATGCACACAAAAAAAAACCAAGACAGAGCAACACAAAGTAACAAAACAAAACAAAAAAACCCAATGATAAAAAAAAAAGAAATGCCTGTAGATAGTTCAAGGTCTATTTATTGACCTTTAAGAGTGCTCTCCAGTCGAGTCTGATGAGGTGCCATGTCCTAGCCCCAAAGTTTAATTTTGGTACTCCCTCAGGACTTATTTGCTCTGCTCCCCTTGCTGTTCTGTTGCACACCCTTAGTGTTTTGCCTCAGTGTGGTGGGGTCAGATCAGACACAATTCCCACACTGTGTCTCTAGTGTCGTCCCCTGTAGGGTTATGGGTCAACGAAGGATGACGTGTCTTGTAGTGAGGCCGGACTCTATAGTCCCCTCTGCATATTGGCTGCTCTGAGCAAAGATATCGTCCTCAAGGCTTGGTGAGCAAGGATGTGTTCCACTCTCTCTCCCTCCCCCTTTATTCACTCCCGTGTTCTCTGATCAGACGTTTTGCATCTCCCTGAGCTGTAGCTTCAGTGCTGTCCTCTGAAATAAGTTCTTCTGGGGGGCGGGGCAGCTGTCCATGTACTTGGGATTGGGGCCGGCCCTTCAGACCTCTCTACTGGTTCCTGCTTTATGCCGGTATGTTGCATTCACATCTTGGAGCACTGGGTTGAAGTCTGGTCCCTCTTTCCTTGTGGAGGTATAGACAATACCCTCCCTTCGGGTGGGTTAGTGCCCTGTTCCCCTGCTACCCATGTCTTCTTTTTTATTTTCCCCCCCCTCCTTTTTAGTTGGCTAACATATGTATCCCTGGATTTGGACCAGCCCCTGCCATACTACCTGGATCTAACCTCAGGAATGTTTTTTTTATACAGTAGCTTTTTCCCTATGCCTCTTTTGCATTGTTTTTAAGCTTACCTCAGCGGACTCATGTTGTCCTTGCCCTTTTGTGCTTTACTTAGTTGGATTAGCATAATTTCCTCCAGTTCTTCCCATGCAGTGATGTGCTTCATGCGTTCATCACTGCTTTTGAGCAATGTGTAGTACTTCATTGTATGTATGTATCACAGTTTTTCAATCCCTTCATCTGAGTACAACTGTTTCTGACAGGAGAATTTTAACTAGTAAATGTAGAAGGAGTAGCAGAATGGAAAATCTTGAAGGCCCCAGTACTAGTGCTGCAAACAAGTACCACATGTATTCATTAGTGGTAGAAGTTTAGGGATGAAGTGAATATTATCATAGTCTCAAAATGTTCCCCAAGAATTTATTATGAAGGGAAACAGCGTGATAATGGAGAAAAGTAGTGTTGTAATGGAGAAACCAAGCAGACAACACTTTACTCAATTGATCCCAATTAGCATCAGTAATAAAACTTCTGGATCTTGTGTACCTCCTGATGTGATGAAATGAGCAAGACACATCATTTAGGAATGTTTCCTTAAAATACATAACCTCAATCTGATCATGATTAAAAGATAAGAGAAAACAAAATTGAGAGGTAGACTACAAACAATCAGAACTGGGAAATGAATAAGAAGGACCAGAAAAGAATGGATCTTGAAAGTATGATGAGCTATCAGAGGAACAAAAAATCTGGCTTGAAGAAAGTGCCACAAGAATGTTCCTCAGAAATGGGGATGGGAATAGTTCGACTCACATACTTTGAGCATCTTCTCAGGAGAGACTAGTCCTTGGAGAAGAGCATCGTGCTTAGTAAAGTCAAGAGGAAGACTCTCAACAAATGTATGAACATAGTGGCTGCGACAATGGGCTTACATATTACACTCATGAGAGTGACTCAGGCCTGCTCCATGCTTTGTTCTCTCATACATAGGGTCACTGTGAGCAGGAGTCCACTCAACAGCACCTAACAAGAACAAGAACTCCTCAAGGTCAAGGTTATTAACTGCAAAGAAAGATGGAACCTCCACCCCCTACCCCCAGGTAGGAGACCAAGGATACATGACAACCACCTAGAGTATAGGATTCTGGATCAGAAATAAAAACTGCATTAGAGTAGTTAAAAAAAACTTCTGAAGTCCAAATAATGCCAGTAGTTTCATGAATAGTGTTGTGCAAGTGTTCATTTCATGGAGGTCTTAATTGGTTATATGAGGTATTAGCATCCAAAGAAGCTAAGTACAGGCTGTGCAAGACATCTCTGTCCTATTTTTACAACTCTTCTGCTCCTGTTTCAAAATAAAAAGTTAACAAAATACATATTCAGAAGCTTCACATAAAAAAGTTTTTATTAGGGCCCAGGGGAGATCCAATAACCTGTGTCTTTAAAAATTAGATTCAAATGGGGTTTGGATTAAAATGGAATCCAATAAATTGCCCTGGTTATGAAGAGGAAGGAGTGGAACACTAACTTTCTAGAATAGAAGATCCACAAGGGTGGTGTTTTGTTCTTCTCTTTCGCTCACTGTCTTCGCCTAGGAAAGTGCTGGCACTTCATAAAAACTTGTCAAACACAGGAATACACAGATGGATGAAGTGCAAGTCGCTGATAGCAAATGGGAGGTTCTGAGGCCAGGCAATCCATGGGCCTTATGGCGGAGCCTACAAATACCATCGAGAGGGCTGCAGGAGTGAAAGGATCTGAGGGGGTTGGGGACACATGACACCAGCACCAGCACCAGCTGACCCCATGTGTCACTGGCTCTGAGAGGTGGCGATGGAGGCAGTCCACCTAGAGAGTGGCAGGAACTGTGGCTTGGATGGCTAATGCATGGGAAGGCTGGGAGCAAATGTTTCCTTAATGAGAGCAGTTTTTAGACAAACTCCTGTGTAATTGTTGACTTTTGCTGGCCTACAGCACAGCAGATGATCTTTAATTCAGTCGCTGTAACTTTATAGAGTTCACCAAAGATTGCAATTTTAAGCCAATGAACTCCCCAGAATTTTCTACTATATCATTAGCTGCAATCAATATTGGCTGCCATTTTTAAAGAAAAAGCCACTCTTGAACTATAAAAAAATCATAGTACCTTTATACTGAAGTATTGAGCCAGTTATGACCATTTCATATCACACACCTCAGACACAAACTCACCTGTGAAATTTTGTACTCAGAAACTCAAAAGCTAGGCTTGCCAATAACTCAGAATGACAATAACCATTCTTCCAACATCTCATATGAGAGCGAAGAAGGAGGATACTCCCACGGGGGCTAAAGATCATAAAGGAGAGCAGTCCTTGGACCTTGACACTTCCTACTTCCTGCCATTTGCAACGTCAGTATGCTTTAAATCCTTAGGGGGACAAAAAGCATGTTCATGGAAGGAAGGCTTATTTAGTTGCATTACACTAGTTAAATAAGCCCCCCTTCCTCAAACGTAAAACCAACTTTTTAGTTTTAAGTCTGGGTGACTTCCTGTTTTGTCCCATGGGAAAAAAACTGTGAATGAACCATTTTAAAGGAGGTTTTAAAAAGTTACTGAAGGCCATTTACTTGATTTTGCACATTATACTGGTATTGTGCTGCTATACGGGATGATCAAATAAAATACTACAGTGTTTAAGATGTAATCCAAGTAATTGAACAAACATGTCTGGTGCCTGGCATGCAAGCTTGGGAAGTTAATGCTGTGTCAAATGGGGTATGTTCTGGGAAGAAACTTGCAGACCATGCTGAGGACATAAAGATCTAAAGTATGTTTGGAAAGAAAGTAAACATTCATGAATGAAAACTGAGTAATCATTTCTGAGTCTCAGAAAAGGTCAAAAATTCTGCATTAAACAAGATAGCACAGAAGAAGCATGTGGTGTGTGTTCCCTCTCACTCCCCTTAATAGGTTGGTGCCGTGCCGAGCTTGTTTTTCAGTATAAGAGTTTTGCTGTTCTTGCCAAAATAAAAGATTTGGGCTGAGGAAACAGTAGAGACCATGTTTATGTGACATGGCATTGTCTTTGTTCATGCAATAAGTCATAATTAATTAACTGTTTCTTACTGGGTGAAGGGGAAACCACGAGACAATAATGCAAACGTACTCACAGCTCTTATTCCTCTTTGTGAATTTAACTGTGATGACTGACTAGCACAAAATGGAAGTAAATATTGAGTTCTTAAGCATTTGAATAAACACATTTTTTAATCTATTTCCCAGGGCCCTGTAACAAAAAATACCATAATGTCCTAATAGATAAAGGATGAAATAAGCCATTATGGAGCCTTCGTCTCCATCCTCATTTCATTTTGGTGGCTCTCAAAACCATACAAAACTCACTGACATCATGGGGGTCCCTATGTACGGTGGCGCAATAGGACAGGGTAGAACTGCCCCTGTTGGTTTCTGTAACTGAAACTCTTTCCTGGTGTAACAAGTCTCATCTTTCTCCCTCAGAGCCGCTGGTGGTTTTGAATTGCTAACCTTGTGGCTAGCAGCCCAATGCATTACCACCAAGCCGCCAGGACTCCTATATTCTGTGAGCTCACCCTGTACTCATTCGATGAATTGTTGTTCGGTGCTGCCTGGCCGGTTCTGGTTCACTGCAACCTTACGTATGACAGGATAAACCCTAGTCAGTTTGTTGTTAGGTTTGAGCCTCTGGTTGCAACTACTGTGTCAATCCACCCTGTGGAGGGTCTTCCTCTTTTTCAAGGTTCCTCTACTTAAGCAATTATGATGTCCTTCTTCAGGGACTAAGCTCTCATGACAACATGTCTAAAGCACATGAGAAGTCTCACCATCCTGTAAGGAGCACTTCGTCTGTACTTTCTCCAAGAAAGATTCATGCGTTCTTCTGATAATCCATCATTCAAATGCACAAATGTCTTCTTTGGTGTCCCCATTCCCTGCCCAGCCTTCACAAACATATAAGGGCATTGAAAACAGCATGGCTTGAGACACGGGCTCCTGAGTTCTCAGTGTCACATCGTTGTTCTTTAACATTTTAAAGAGGTTTGTGCAGCCTATGTGCCCAGTGAAATGTGTTCTTTGATTTCTTAACTACTGCTCACATGGCCAATAATTGTGGATCCAAGTGAAATGAAAGCTTGACAGCTTCCATCATTCCTCCATTCATGAGGGCCTTGCCTGAAAGTCCAGTTGTGAGGATTTGGGGTTTCTTTACATTGAGCTGAAATCTACATTGCAGTCTTAGATACCCAGCAAGTACTTCAAGTCCTCTTGGCTTGAATCTCAGTATGTAAGTTTGTGTTAGCTCCATATCACAAATTGTTAATAAGCCTTCCTCAAATCCCAGGGCCACATTCTTATTCATATAGTCCAGCTTCACAAATTATTTGCTCAAATACATATTGAATAAATGTGAGGAATGTCACAACTATGACCCACATCTTTTCTGATTTGAAACCATCCAGTATTCCCTTATTCTGTTTGAAGAGCTGCCTCTCTGTCTGTGTGCAGGTTTTCAATAAGCACGATGGAGTGTTCTGAAATTCCTATCTTCCTGAAGGCTAGATCTATGGATCTTAAGATCCATCTGATGCCAACAATGATATCTTTTGTGCTGTGTTCTCTTAGGAATCCAGCTTGAATTTCTGGCAGCTCCTTGCTGATGTACTGCTGTAGCCAGTTTTACTGTATTTTCAGCAAAGTTGTATATGCATATGTTGATCATGATACTGGTTGATCATTTATGCTTTTTGTTTGGAAGTCCTTGTTTTGGAGTGGGAACAAATATGGAGCACATCTTGTCAGTTGAGCAGGGAGCTGCATTTCCATTTTCTTGGTAAAGCTTAGTGAGGGATTCTAGTGTGGCACCAGCTTGTTGAAACATTCTGTTGGTTTTCCATCAGTTCCTGAATCAGTGTTTTTCACTAATGCTTGCAATTCAACTTGAACTTGTTCCTTCAGTATCATTGGTTCTTGATCATATGTCACCCCTTAAAATGCCTTAACATTGACCAATTATTTTTGGTTCAGTCTCACTGTGTGACTTTTGATGCTTCCTGCATTGTTTAATAGTTTGCCCATAGGATCTTTCAATATTGCCATTTGAAACTTAATTTATTTTCCTCATTTTTTTCAAGCTTGAAATATGCTGATCATGCTGTTCATTGAATAAATACTGTAAAAACCCTACATTGTATCAAAGGTGTTCCAGACATTATGGATAGCAATGAGGCACATGCAAATTAAAACCACTACTGAGCGACCACATTGGAAAAAATAAGTCTTAAATTGTCACATACTGTGAGAATGTGGAGCAACTGCACTTCCATCCATCCTTGAGGGTGATTAGCATTTCTTTACTCAGTAATCCATAGGCAGGAAACTGTTGGCTGATTTTGGTTGGATTCAACAGGATGATGAATTGGTTATTTCTTGATTGATACAGATGAACCTTGATTGAAAACAAAAATAATCAGAAATATGTTTACTTTGGCTTTATTGATTATGGAAAGCCATGCAACTGTGTGATCATAAAAAAAAAGGAGTAACGAGGAGAGTGGAAATTCCAAAACACTCAATGCGGAACCTATACATAGACCAAGAGACAGTCACTCAAACAGAACAAAGGGATATGGTACAGTTATGGTCAGAAAAGGTGTGTAAGGGTTGCTTCCTTTCAACACACTTATTCAATCTCTAGGCTGGGCAAATCATCTGAACAGCTACACTCTATGAGGGGACCATGCCATCAGGACTGAAGGAAGGCTGATTAACAACCTGTGAGATGCAGATGATGCAAACAGTGTGCTGAAAGCCTAGAGGACTTGAAGTACTGATGAAGATCAAAGACGACAGCCTTTGGTGTGGATTATACCTCACCAAGAAACAAAATCCGCACAATGGCACCAGTAAGCAATATAATGAGAAATATAAAACATGATACCTAGAGCGAAGATTGACGACTTAATTTTACTTCAATCCACAATCAGCAAGAAATCAAACCATGTATAGAATTGGACAGTCTGCCCTCAAAGGGCTCTTTAAAGTATTAAAACTAAGTATGTTACTTCGAGGAATCAGCTATGCCTGTGTCAAGCCATGGTATTTTGAATCACCTCCTATGCATGTGAAAGTTGGATGATGAATATAAAAAAATAGCAGTATCATTGATACACTTGAATTATGTTACTGGCCATGAATAGGAAGTATACCATGAACTGCCAGAAGAACAAACACTCTGTCTTGGAAGAAGTACAATCAGAATGCTCCTTAGCAGTGAAACCGAGGGGACCTCGTCTTAGGCATGTGGCTTGTGGGCAGAAGGTACCTTTGACATTGGTTTAAATAAGAAAGAGGAAACAGGTAAAGTAGCTACCCAGACAAACAGAATACGCATATAATCGGAGCAAACTCTTGGGTGCTGGGTTCTAATTCCACTAAGGAGAAGGATTCCCTGTGACTTTATTGGAACTTGGATTCGTTTTCTGGGACTTCTATATGAAATTGCAGTGAATTAGAAAACTTCAGAAATATAGCATAGTTTTGGCAAATAGAAATCCAAAACCAAGGTGTCAACAAGACCGCACTCCCTCTGGAGGCTCTAGGAGAGAACTTTCCCTTGCTGGAGCTTCTGGTTCCTCTTGGCATTCACGTCAATCTCCGCTCTGGTTCACACGGCACTCATCTATAACCTGACTCTTCATGGTTTTTGCCACTTGGCTTACTTACTCAGACACATGTCCTTATTAGAGGTTAATCTAATATAATCCAGAATGATATAATCTCAAAAATCCTTTACTTTTTAAACTTTGCAATACCATTTTTTAAAAGTATGTCCACATTCACAGGTTCTAGACGGACATATTGGGACACCATTCAATCCATGCTCTGTGACAACATCCCTGAACCCTGACTTTCATGCTCCAATTTGACGAGAGTAATTTGGAACAGCAAAGGCAATGGGCTTTTTAAATGGCTATATTGGTTTATCATTCACATACCATACAATTCAATAATTCAATCATATTAAGAAGAGTTGTACAAATATCACCATAATCCATATTAGCACATCATTTTCTTCTTTCTTATATTTGTTTCTAGCTGCTCATTAACCACTGCACCCCCCCCCCCCACCTACTTCCTCTGCCATGCTCCTACATAATTGGTAATCCAGGGACTGTCTCTATAGATTTACCTATCCTGGGCATGTCATAGAACTCATTGTTCTTAGATTAGGGCTACAATTAAGTGCAAATTAATTCATCTATTAGTGTTTACTGGTTCACTTTAGAGACATCACTATCATTGTATTGAAGAACATTATAAACCATCCCATGGGGGCTTAACTTAATCCTATTGATAGTATCATTAATTTAGCTGATGATATGGAATGTAAAACATTGTTGAGAAATGAAAATTAAACATATATAAGCAAGCTTTTTAGACCTCAATACATGAATTTTGGCTTGTACAGATTAAACTCTTAAGTGACTGGACACTGTTTACATGAGCAATGAGGGTTGGGGAGAGAGAAAATCTTTCAGTAACTTTCAGTCACAAAGTTAGAACCAGGCCTGCTAGACTAACACATGTGATTTTTCAAAAATCACAGAGAGAATTAAATTAGTAAATATATAATAGATCCAGGAAAAAGCAAGAGACCCCACTGAAGTCCACTGACCACTAATTCCATAACAGTGGGATAGAGATCATCTGCCCCTCCTCACACTAGGGCACTTCAGCCTTGTATCTCGAGGAGTATTAAGTTCCTTGAATTTGCTAAAGGTGATGTTAGGTCAAATCCCATTCATTAATGGGGTTTCCAAGTCAGATCCTTCTGGTGCAGCCTCTGAAGGATGTTGTGCACCTCAAAGTACAAAGTCTAAAATGCTAGATATCTATAGCATCCAGCCTGGGTCACCAAGAGCCATATAGAAACAAGATCAAAAGTGTCCAATTAGCAACATGATACCTAGTGTATTCCCCACCTCCCCTTCACTTGAATTTCCAGTTCACTAATCACTCTGGAAAGAGTAACTTTCTTTGGGGTGACCATAGAATGATGCTATAGGGGAGAATTGATTTGTTTTCTTCCTCTCCACACATCTGGAAAAACTGATCCCAATGAAGGTGAGGCCTCCTCTCTTTAAGTTGTACAAATAAGGGTGTGACATATATAAATCATATGGTTGTATAGAAATAAATTTAATAAAATCTCTGAAAGAACAGTGGTTATTGAATTAAACAAACAGAAACAAAGCTAGGTCATGGAAACAGGTAGGGAAGTTGGGCCACCAGATAGATGGCATCTTTTGGTGAGACAGTTTAGAGACCTTTAAGAACTATTTCTGTAAAAGTCCCCTAAAGATTAACCAGAAGTGGCATGCTTAAGGTTTTGAGTGTAAGACAAATAGAAAGGAGTGAATGAAGACCAAACACTGCTTTTAATACATTGAATTGTAAATAAAGAGTCTGTAAAGCATAAGTTTTCCTAAATATATATTTCAGAATGCTTGAAGTCAGCTCCACTAATCAGAAAGCATTCACCTAGCCAAGCACGAAGGTAATCAACGACAGTACAATGCCACATAAGATCTTCATGATGCTGATCGAGTTTATGGAAAGCAACTCATCCCCAGGTTAGACTAAGAATTGTTTTCATTCGGAGACATACGGATGACACAGATGAATGCTTCAGTACAATTTCAAACAGATGAACTTGTGAAAGTCTTCACTATTTTATTTAGGATTGAAGTATGCAGAGCAGAGACGAAATATCATTGATGATGATACTCATCATCTTCCCTATTCTCTCTTCTGTAATTCTTGGCTACTGCTCAGTCAACCCTGAATCTGTGGTTGCCCCAGGCACAACAGGACAGGATGCTGCCTGGTGCTTTGCCATTCTCATGACCAATTGTAGGTTGGACCGTGTGATCCATGGAAGCTTGGCTGACCCATTTTCTCTAAGCCTTGCTTCATAGTCCATTTCAGTCTAGAATCTCCAATTCTGTTTGGCATCACACAACCATCCACAAAGGGTTGGTGATTGTGCTCATGGCACATTGACAGAGAAGCAAGCCTGGATTTCCCACATGGAGCGGGAGAATCCCACTGCTCATTTTTATCCCAACAATCGATGCTAAATTTATATTCATTTGGAAAAACCATGGAAGAGATTTTTAGGTAACTTATTCATATTCAATAGTACTTGGAGTGGTATCTCACCTCCCCACACATACTCCATGGGTCTTATTCAAGAATTTCTGCTAATTGCAGATGCAGCTCCAGAGCTGAGTTACGGTTCCAGAAACCACCCTCATACAAGTGTATCAAAGCCTATGCCCTGTCTTGGTGATCTCCCTTACTAACTTTATCTTATATGATTTAGTAACATAGTCATAAATAATCATGATGCATAAAAATATGATTCAGTAAGTAGGAACTAGCCTCCACTTACTCTTTAGAAAAGGAGTGGGCTCTACGTGAAGATATCTGTTCTTTTTCCCCTTTTGTTGATTCTCTTCTATGAGTCCTTTAAGGTCTGCAGTTCTATATTTTGTGATTAGCTGCTTTTTTTCCTTCCACATTTCAGGGTTATGGATAATATTTACATAATCCTTAATCTTTATATCTGCAAGCGATCAAAACTCCCTGAAAGTACTATAATCTTTTTGAAGGCTTCATTTCTTTTCATCATGCTGATAGAAAATATAGATTTCCTGATTATCTTGTTGATCTCTGGGAAAGTTTTGTTCATTTTACTTGTCCTTATAGATCTTTTTATTGCCTACATTTTCTTCTTCTTGCATTCCCCCTGTCCTTTGTGCAAGTGATAGACTGGTTATTATGATACCCTTTTAATGGGACAAATCTTTACTGGAAGTCAAGTTGAAGAAGACTTTGCCCATTGTTCTATGCTATGATGTTTTGTATTTGTTGTCAATGTCTTTATGTCCTACTATCTAATTAATAGCACTACCCTAGTGCTGTCTAAATGATACATTCCATATGGATTTGAGTCCACATAATTATATACCATGAAAAGACTTTCCTCAGCCAAATTTCTGAGAATATGGTGACAAAAGGTTTTGGTGGAGAGGAAGGTCATGACTTTTTCTCCTCCTATCTTGAGTCTATAATTGCAACAGACACTCCTGGAGAAGATCAATCACGGGTTTTAAAATATTCTCATAGCAGGTTATCTTTGCTATGTCTTATGCTCTCAGTAAGTTGCTTCTGCTATTACAGCAAGCTATAATAATACATTTTTGTGGTTGTTGTTAAAAAACCTCTTTCCTATTACAGCTAACTAAAAAAGTACCTAATTTTTTATGAGAAATCTCTAAAAACAACTAAATAATTCCTAATAGTACAACTCTTGAGTTTGAGCTCCCTGCAGCTCATCCCTTCCAAAGTTGAGAGGAATTGGATTTGATCAGAGTTCAGCTCACTTTCCCACTGGGGAATTCTGACAAACTGCAGATCCCAGCTGATTCTTGGGAATGAGGCTTTTGTCAGTTAAAGACTTCTCTTTTACTCGTAGAAGAATTCAGCAAAGCACGAGATCATATAAACTAACACTTTCTCCAGACTCCCATGCCACTAAGCTGGGAAGTATTATGGAATGAGAACAAAAAGAAGAGGGAGTCACACCACTGAGTCCCTCCTCTGTGTGTCAGGTCCAAACAAAGGCATTATTAACCATGGAAAACTTCTTTTCAAGTATTTCAAATTTCATTAAAAGAAATTTGCTTAAACAAAGCTTACTCAATGCACTTTTCTCAACAAAACTATTATCTCAGACCTTCTGAACAAGCATGGGTTTGCTAGACTAAATTTATAGTTGTGTGTATAATTTATGTTCTAATTTCCATTTCAGTGTCAATCCCATTTGTTATTGCTTCAATCCTCAGTTAATGAGACAAGTTGGCGCTGGAAAATGTCAGATCATCTGAGGGCATCATCCTGTTTTAAAGTCACATAAAATAAAAGAGTGGCATTTCCATCACTCAACAATCCAGCCCATTTTATAGAGTCATACATGTTAGAGTTGGAAGGTTTGTTAAATATCATCAAATCCAGATTTATAGGTAAGAAAACTGAGGTGTAAAGAGGTGAATTGATTCCTTCAAGCTTTCATAATCCTTGGTTTCTTGCCATTGCTGCTACCTTTACCAGATCTAAATGTAGTCTTTAATTCACCCTATCACTGTTAAGGAGCCCTCATGGCATGTGGATTGGGCTTTAGGCTGCTAACCACCAGGTCAGCAGTTCAAACCCATCAGCTCCTCCATGGTAGAAAAAGGAGACTGACTGTTCCCATAAAGAGTTACAGCATTGGAAATCCTTTATGGGATCGCCAGGAGTCTGAAATGACTCAGGGGCAGTGGATTTGTTTTTTAATGCCTTATTATCCTGCTTTTCACAGGCAGGCTTATGGATTTTTGCCAAAAGCTCCAGATGGAGTAAAGCAGTACTCAAGATGGTTCAATTTCTCTTCTTAAATCTATGGCTACTACTTACTCCAGGCTTTCTGTGTGCCAGTTACTGGGTTAGTAGTTTTTCAGGCACTATCTCACTGTCTGCCCATGTTGTGGCTGCGAGTAGGGGCCATCAAGTCGGTTCCGATTCATAACCATCTTATGTTATGTACAACAGAATGAAACACTGCCCAGGCCTGTGCCATCCTCCCAGCGGTTATGTTGGAATCCACTGCTGCAGCTATGGCGTGAAGCCATCTCATTGATGTCTTCCTTTCTGTTTTTGCTGATTCCCCTCTCTACCAAGCATGGTGTCCTCCAGGGACTGATCTCTCCTGACAGCGTTCAAAGCTGGAAGTTCATGAGACAAAATCTCTCCAGTCTCAATTTTAAGGAGTGTCCTGGGTACACTTTCTCCAAGACAGATTTAGTTGCTCTTTCAGCGTCTGTGGTATTTAAAATTTTTATTGCCTATGTCATAATTCAAAGACTTCAATTCTTTGGGAATGTTCATTATTGATGTCAGCGACTTCTTTCTCTGCAGTGGGGAGCTGAGTCCACTGTTGCCTGTTCTTAGTCAGGAAACTCTGCTGAAACCTGTTCACTGTGGCTGATCCTGCTGGCGTTTGAAATCCAGGTGACATAGATTCGAGAATCACAGCAACACACCGGCCCCCACAGTCCGGCAAACGGATGGACCAGTGTGGGCAGGAATAAGGAGAACCACGGACAAGTAGATGCATTTGAGTTGTGATGCTGGAGAAGAACCCTGAGAGCACCACGGACTGCTGAAAGGACAAACCGATCCGTAAGGGGAAAAGGAAGGCCAGAGTGCCCCTTGGAGGCATCATAATGCTTCTGGGATTCATCTGTTATTGCATATTTTTGTAGTCCCTTTGTATTGATGAGCCATATTTCATTGTGTAGATGAACCATAATTGTTTTATCTACCCACCAGTTGATGAATATATAGGTGCTGTCTTCCTTTTTAAATTGTTTTCTTAATTAAACTTGCATGGGCACTTGTTTTCATTTCACATGGGACTACTGGGTTGCCTGTTATGTATACATTTAACATTATTAGAAACTGCCAAACTATTGTCAGGTGACTGTACCAATTTACATTTTCTTTTTCTTGTCCATTCATACATTTTTTATTTGCCATCTGTTTATTTCTTCTATTATAATAGTAGTCTCTAGATGAATTTTCTCTCTCTCTCTTTTTTTTTATACTCAGTTTATTGGGGGCTCACACAACTCTTATCAGAATCCATACATACATCAATTGTATAAAGCACATTTTTACATTTGTTACCCTCATTATTCTCAAAACATTTGCTCTCCATGTAAGCCCCTGGCATCAGCTCCTCATTTTCCCCACTCCCTCCCTGCTCCCCCCTCCCTCATGAACCCTTGATCATTTATAGATTATTACTTTGTCATATCTTACACTGTCTGACATCTCCTTTCACCCATTTTTCTGTTGTCCATCCCCTAGGGAGGAGGTTATATGTTGATCCTTGTAATCGGTTCACGCTCTCTACCCTCCCCTCCCTCCACCATCCCTCCACTCCACTCTCACCACGAGTCCTGAAGGGATCATCCATCCTGGATTCCCTGTGTTTCCAGTTCCTATCTGTACCAGTGTACAACCTCTGGTCTAGCCAGATTTGTAAGGCAGAATTGGGATCATGGCAGTGGGTGGGGAGGAAGCATTTAGGAACTACAGGAAAGTTGTACGTTTCATCATTGCTACCCTGCACCCTGACTGGCTCATCTCCTCCCCGTGACCCTTCTATAAGGGGATGTCCAGTTGCCTACAGATGAACTTTGGGTCCCCACTCCACACTCCCCCTCATTCACAATGATATGATTTCTTGTTCTTTAATGCCTGATACCTGATGCCTTCGGCACCTCGTAATCACACAGGCTGGTGTGCTTCTTCCATGTGGGCTTTGTTATTTCTCAGCTAGATGGCCACTTGCTTCCCTTCAAACTTTTAAGACCCTAGATGCTATATCTTTTGATAGCCGGGCACCATCAGCTTTCTTCACCACATTTACTTATTCATCGGCTTTGTCTTTAGAGGTTGTGTCAGGAAGGTGAGCATCACAGACTGCCAATTTAATAGAAGAAAGTATTCTTGTATTGAAGGAGTACTTGAGTGGAGGCCCAATGTCCATCTGCTACCTTAATGCTAAGCCTATAAATATATGCACATAAATCTATTTCCCTATCCTCATATATAAATATATTTACTATGTACATGCCTTTATTTAGACCTCTATACATTTTCATCAACATTATGAGACTTCCAGTTACTCTACATCCTTGTTAACACTTGGTAATCTCATGCTGTTTATTTTTAGAAATCTAGTAGATGTGAAAGTATTTCCTCACTGTAATTTTAATTTGATTTTCCTAATGAATAATGATGTTGAAAACTTTTCAATGAAGATATTGACATTCTTATATCCTCTCCTGTGAATTATCCAACTACATTGCACATTTTTGTGTTGTTCATTGTACTAAAATTATTTTCTTTATCTGGCATAATATGTACATATTATTAAGTTTGCATTTTACAAATAATTTCTCCAAGTTTAATGGCTTCAATTTTTGGATTTTTTACAGTGTCTTTCAAAAATCAGTAACTCATTTTTAAGAAGTTCAATTTGTTTATTTATTTAGTAGTTCATTACTTGAGGTTCGAATAAATATTTTCCTAGAACATTTTCTTCCGAAGTTGAGGACTACAGTTCATACAATTCAGTTTGATGGGATTCTTTATATATACATACATTGATAAATTACATATATATTTATATCTTTTTAAATTATATATTCACATGTAATATTTATATTATATATTCTCACACAAATAATACTGATCTAAATATGAGGGACTTTAAAATTTTGTGGAAAATAGAATTGAAAGATAATGATATTTTCCATAAACCTTTAAAGTATCCATATATATGTATATGTGTATAGATATTCAATTATTCCCAGGCATTTATTGAAAGGACTATCTATGCTTTCTTCAGTGGATGACTCTGGAAGATTTGCTTCAAATAAAGTTACTATGTCTGTGTTAGTCCATTTCTAGTACCATTATTCTGTTAAACTGGTACCTAAAATCTATCCTTACTCTAATATCTGCTCACATATTTATCTTTTATATTTTGTAATCCCCCCTTTTTTGAAGTGGAGTAATTTTACTTTTTGGTTGCTGTTGCTGTTTCTTGTTTGTTTGTTTATTTGTTTTATTTCTCACTAGGTATCTGCCTTGTCTAGATGAGGAATTATTTCTAGAGAAGCTACCATAACGTACTCATCTTTAAAGTCTCTCATGGGGCCTTACACATGGCAGGTATCAAATAAATCATTGTTTGAGATAAAGAACTTTGAAAGATACAAGCAAGAGAGTGCTGCTACATCTTTACAAAGAATATTGAAATCTAGATAAGCCTATTTGTGAATTGTACAACTATTAAATCATTACAACTTGGCATTTAACCAGAAAAAACAAAACCACAAAACTTTGCATATGCTTTATTTACAGAACACATTTCTCAACATATGACAAGAAAGAGCAGCAGTTAGCCACGCTTACACTCCCTGCTTCATGGTCACACAGAAGTTACTAGTCTTGGGGGTGCCAACTCATAAATATCCATGTTTCACAATTCTAAAGTATGTTTGGAAATATGTCCAACTCCCAAGTAGCCAACAAATATTGAAAACAAATAAAATTGGTCCTCCTCCTGAACCTACTCCAAGTTTTTCCATTTCATCCAATCTATTTCCCATAGACTCAGAGTAACTCTATCCAAAGAGACAGAGTTTCTAAAAACTGATGCAAGGAACAGGATATCTGTTTCTCTATGTGTAGAATCTTAGCACCACTGTGAGTTGGAATGAACTTGGCGGCAGTGAGTTTGGGTTTTAATTTGGGTACTTGGACAGTTTTCAAATATGGTGTCCTGTTGATTAAAAGACAAACAAGTTCACTTAGAGAAGACTCTTGAATGTTAATCTCATCTCAAGATTATTTTAGCAAAACTTTTGGCAGTGATTCATCAAAGAGGAAAAAGCAAAAGAAAAACATCCTGTTGATAGTAAAGCTGGTGGAAATGTGTACTGAGTCTGGGAATAAACAAGTAACTATATTTGGAACTTATCAAATATTAATCATTTGTTATAAATTCTACATGTAAAGAGAATCTAAAATATTCTCTTGGCTATCTATCTCCCTGTTTCTTAGTCTCTAAGGGGGGAAAATAGGTTCTTAGGATAAGCTTAATTCAGTTTATTTAAAGCAATTAAAATAGCCTAGAAACTTAAACATGGTGTTCATAGGTCATTATGCACCTTATTTTATTATGAGCTTTCATCTCCCAAACAAAGGAGCTTAATTTTGGCAAAATATGCAAACAAATTCCAGAAGATTAGCAGTCTGCATAATTCAGGAAAGCGGAATAACAAAATTAGTTTACATTATATGTACAGGAGTAAACAAGATTTCAAACTTACACCTTTCACAGAACTTGTAACATTAATTTTTTTTCCATTTAAAGCACTACAGTCGTGTACATCTGTGATGGAGAACAAAGATAAATTTTATCAAAAATTACCAGTATTTACAAAACATGTCTCACTTTATGGGCTCTCAATTTAGAAAATGTAGGAAAACATCTTATTTAAAAATATATAATAAGATGAAAATAATAAATTTTTCTCAAGTACAAATTTTAAGTTAAATGCAAGCAAATTTTACACTCTAAATCTGCAGAAAATCAACTCACATTCAGCTTGATTAATATAAAAGTATTTCTGGATAGCAGTTCTACTCTGGGTTTTCTGGAAGCATCTTATATCCCAAATAACTACAGATGTGGTTATTCATATTTCAAGTGGCAAAGCTTTTATGTCTTCTAGGGAATTATAAAAATATTTGGATATTTTTTAAAAAGGAAACGTGGTCATTGGACATCCTCTTGCAGAAGGGCTGCGGGGAGGAGATGAGCCAGTTAGGGTGAAGTGTAGCAATGATGAAATATACACTTTTCCTCTAGTTTTTGAATGCTTCCTCCCACCCACTATCATGATCCCAATTCTACCTCACAAATCCGGCTGGACCAGAGGATGTACACTGGCACAGATGGGAACTGGAAGCACAGGGAATGCAGGGCAGATGATCCCTTCAGGACCAGTGGTGAAAGTGACGATACTTGAAGGGTGGAGGGAAGGTGAGAGAGAAAGGGGGAACAGATTACAAGGATCTACATATAACCTCCTTCCTGGGGGATGGACAGAGGTGAATTAGGTGAAGGGAGCTGTCGGATGGTGTAAGACATGACAAAATAATTATAATTTATAAATTATCAAGGGTTCATGGGGAAAGGGGGAGCGGGGAGGGAGGGGAAAAATGAGGAGCTGATACCAAGGGCTCAAGTAGAGAGCAAATGTTTTGAGAATGATGATGGCAACATATGTGCACATGTGCTTGACACAATGGATGGATGTATGGATTGTGATGAGTTGTATGAGTCCCCAATAAAAATGAT
Organism: Echinops telfairi; assembly: GCF_000313985.2. Taxonomy (NCBI): domain Eukaryota; kingdom Metazoa; phylum Chordata; class Mammalia; order Afrosoricida; family Tenrecidae; genus Echinops; species Echinops telfairi. Next base: position 26,522,416 of record NW_022103900.1, read on the forward strand.
TTAAAAAAATTACTCCCTTAAGAATAACTGGAATTAAGCTAATGTTTAAAACTCTTTGTACCTAAAAATGAATGTAAGTTCCTAAGAGATTCTAAGCTATCTTATAGAACATATTTACATAACAATATTACACAGATATAGACTTTAGGCTAAAAAACATATTTACATAAATAGTGTGCATACAAAAATCCTTTTAGTATGAAGCATGAGAAAATTCTGTTTAGTTTATGAATACAGCATATAATCAATATCCTGGAAAAATGAATAAAATGGAAAGTCCATTTGTAAAAGCTGTGCTATTTTAAGACTATCCTTTTGTAAATCCTTTCATGGCACAGTGAAGACATTACCTTGAAAACTTATATCCTCAAACTTATGTGCACTAAATAATATTCCTGAAAGTCACTGCATTTATCCCTATCAGTGCCTGCTTTCCATCTCCACATACTCATTGGCTATAGAAGTGGTGTAGTGACACATTCTGGGATGTAGGATGCCAGAGTGCTTTCTTATTCTTAACAAGTAGATAAAACAATAGTTAAATTGCTTGCATATATTAACTTTTTGAATTAAATTTCTAAATCCTTATTAGAGCATCATGCTTTCCCAACTGTGGGTATTGTAGATCACAAATACGTAATACCTACATAGAATAATTCTCAATAGGAAGGGTTCCTAAACTCAGAACCCAAGGGAGAAAAAAAAAAAAAAAAACTAGGTCAAATGCCACGAGATGCCAGCAAGTCTAATGGTCCTGCTGAGAAAATTAAAAATTAAAATTCCAACAGGGAGTAGCTTGTATTCATTTTCATTTTGCGATTTTCCCTCTATCTCATGTGAATGACCTACATAACCAAGGAGCCTGTCACTGACAATACAAATTTTGTGTTTTGATGGATTGCCTACTTTAGGACAAGCAGTGAATGGGGGTGGATATGGGAGTGGGGCTGAAAGAAGGAGAGGATGTAATGTTGTTAATGAAGATGGAGCAAGCAAGTGCTCTGGCAGCATTCAGTGGATCTATCCATTGGGGAGTTGATTTGAAAGGCAAGGTGCTCCTTTACCTTCTAGATTGGGAGAATCACCACAAGAGTCCAAGAAATGCAAAGGTAAGTCTCTGTTCCATGGTTGCAGTGTTGATGTTGATGTGCTTTCTAAGTAGGTTAGAGATGTGAACTTTCATTAACTAATATTGAGTTAAGTAGTTGATGCTTGTTTTACATGATTTACTTATCAAAACAGAAATCGTTGTATTTTTTAAGTAATCAATGATTCCTATAAAAATTCAGCTTATACTGAAGGCAAAATACTATCTACAACTCCAACATGAATTTTTTTTAATAAAAGCACTACATTCTTTAATTTTTCTATGCATGGGTAAATGTTTAGGAAAAATAAGACATTATATATGGCTTTGCAACCTTATAGTGGTTTTTAACTATGTATAAACAAATCATAATTTATCTTCTAGTGATGTGAATTTAAGAGATTTCCAGTCTTTAATTCAACAATCTGCCATGAAAATCCTAGTATAATTAGTTTTGCAGATTATTGTTTTTATAGGAGAAATTCTCAGAAATAAAAGTCATGGAGTCAAAAGGTGGATGCATTTTGAAGACTTTAGATAAATATTGTCAAATTGACTTTCAGGAAGGTTGTACTATTTTGTACTCCTACAAGAAATTTTTTTTTTCCTACAAGAAATTTTTAAGAATGCTTAATTTCCTGTGGCCCCTCCATAGCTGGAAATATCATTTTGGGGGGTCATTTTTTGGTAAGTGCAATTTAATAATAAAAATTAGAATTTCTTTTATTGTAGTAATTAGTATTTCTCTGATTATTATTGAGATTGGTTACTATATGTCATTTTCTCTTATTATTATGTCTCCCCTTTGCCTCTTTTCCCTTGGATTGTTAATTCTCTCATTAATTTTTATAAATGTTATTGTCAATGAAATTAGTTATTTATTGGTCATATATTATATAACTACTTTTACCAATATGACCTTTGTCTTTTGACCTTGACTTCTTTAGAAATAAATCTTCTAAACAGTTTCTAAAGAATTTTTAAATGAAATGATGGCTAGCTTAACCTGCATAATGTTGTAGATTGATAAATTATAGAGCTGTCATTGGAAAACAGGTCTGTCATTTTGCAAAACCCAAGCTTTTACTTACTATTACCCCCAAGCTTAGGTTACATTGAATTCTATTAGTATGTGACTCCCATAAATATGGTCTTTGAAAAGATGGCTCTAACTTTTTTTAAAAAAATCATTTTATTGGGGCTCATGCAACTCTTATCACAATCCATACATACATCAATTGTTTAAAGCACACTTATACATCCGTTGCCCTCATTATTCTTAAAATTCGCTTTCTGCTTGGGTTCCTGGAATCAGCTCCTCATTTTCCTTTTTCCCCTCCCCCTCCCTCCCCACTCCCCCCTCTTACTATTTGAAGACAATATTATTCTCCTCCACACTCTCAGGAGTTCTGAATTATTATCAATAATGTAATTTTCTGCACATTCTACAAGATCAAAACCTGGCTGTAGCAAAAGCTACTTTCAGCATCACAGTAGTACTAAGTCCTATCATAGCAGCTGTGGGGAAAGGAAATCCCCCAATTCAAAGATCTATCAACACAATGAACTTATTGGTTGGTACACCTGCATGCTCAGCCATGGCCTTTATAGAGACAGAAAATAACTCCTGGAACTCAGCAGTTGTTCCTGTTTTTTGTCAACACAACAAACATGTTCCTAATATTTCTGTTTTGTGGTGATAGTATATACCCATTGACAGCCTACTGGGAATTCATCGAAGTACTGTTTATTACTCCTCACTTAATCCTCAGCCACTCTGAGCGGTGGGTGCTAGTACGGCCTGCCCCTTGCTCCCTGGATGGTGGAAAAGGTTTCAATTCAATTACTAACCTGAAAGTTGACCATTTGAATTCACCTAAAGAAACAGTAGAAGAGTGGCTTAGAACTATGCTTCTGTAAAGATTTCAGCCCAGAAAACCCCATAGGGAAGTTCTACTCTATGACACACAGAGCTATCGTTAATCAGTATCAATTTAAGAACAATGAGTTGCTGGGTTTTTTTAAACAAACGGGGACATGGTGACAGAAAAATAATAAGAAAGCTGCCCAAGAATGCAGTGTCTATAAAACAAAAGGAGGACAAAGGGACTCAGCTGTCTTGGACCAGTCTGTGTGTCTCATCCCTGGCCTAGGCTACCTCCTAGAACTCTGTACCTACACAGCCTGCAGTGCTTGGTTGAACAGAATGCATAGGCATATACAGGCTCAGTGAATGGTGGGGGAGGCAGAAAATTGCAAATAAGTTCCTTCCCTGTCTGCGTGAAAAGAATCCTGGACTTTGAAAGCAATAAAATTAGTTCTATTAGAAGAGGTGCCAAAAGATATTACATGGGAAATGTGGGATTTATAATCAAACTGCAACTCTTCAAGTCAGACAACTCAACATATGGAAAGGGTATTCACAAGTTTAAGTTGTCTCAATTCTTCCAGCCTCCTGATGTCGCCACTTCCATTAAATTTTCCAAATAAAATAGTTCAAGATATTATCTCATCTGCTTTAAAAAGTCCAGTGTCCCTGAATTTTCAAGACTCTGAAGAGCTTAGACTCTCCTGATTACATCTTGATCCAAATGTCATCTGCTGGCTCATCCTGAAACTGCTGTCCTTGGCCCAAACTGCATCCCCTTCTACCGTTTCCTCAAAGAATCCCTTACACAACTCTACTTTGTATGCATAAACTCATCTTTTATTGAAGGTTAAGTATTATACTGTAGAAGCAATTTAAAAAGATGGTCATTGGGCATCTAATCAATTACTCCCTCAATGCAAGAACACTTTTTTCTATTAGACTGGCATTCCATGATGCTCACCTTCCCAACACAATCGCTGAAGACAAAATGGGTGCATTAGCAAATGTGGGGGAGAAAGCTGATGGTGCCGGCTATCAAAAGATATAGCATCTGAGGTCTTAATGGCTTGAAGATAAACAAGCGGCAATCTAGCTGAGAAGCAACAGCGCCCACATGGAAGAAGCACACCAGTGTGCGATCATGAGGTGTCAATAGGATCAGGTATCATTCATCAAAGAACAAAAAATCATATCACTGTGAATGAGGGGGAGTGTGGAGTGAGACCCAAAGCCCATCTGTAGGCAACTGGACATCCCCTTACAGAAGGGTCTTGGGGAGAAGATGAGACTGCAGGGTGTAGTGTAGCAATGAAATATACAAATTTCATCTAATTCTTTAATGTTTCCTGCCCACCACCACTATCATGATCCCAAATCTACCTTACAAATCTGGCTAGACCAGAGGATGCACACTGGTACAGATAAGAGCTGGAAACACAGGGAATCCAGGACAGATAAATCCCTGGGGACCAATAATGAGAGTAGCGATACCAGGAAGGGAAGGGGAAAGTGGGGTAGAAAGGAGGAACCAATCACAATGATCTACATATAACCCCCTCCCTCCGGGACAGGCAACAGAAAAGTGGGTGAAAGGAAACATCAGTCAGCAAAAGATATGAAAAAATAACAATAATTTCTAAATTATCAAGGGTTCGTAAGGGAGAAAGGGTGGGAGAAGGAGGGGAAAAAATGAGGAACTGATACCAAGGGATCAAGTAGAAAGAAAATGTTTTGAGAATGATGATGGCAACAAATGTACAGATGTGCTTGACAAATTGGATGCATGTATGGATTGTAATAAGAGTTGTATGAGCCCCCAATAAAAAGATTTTTTAAAAATAAAAAATTAAATTGTCATAGACGCTATAGTTCTAATAGTTCACAGCTGTGGATTTTCTCATTGAGGCTCTGTCTCCTCAGGCCCCAACTTCTGCCAAGGGACAGGTTTTAGTATCTCTACAAAGACCCCGTCCTTGTCTCTCCTCATCTCCAAGATCTGACATTCCCACCCTCAGATCCTGTGTGGCCAACATTGCCCAACACCTGAATTATTATTGTTGTTATTTCCCCTGCCTGCTTTTTCTTTAACTTTTCCTTGTGAATTGGGTGAAGGCTTGCAAAGTTCATCAGTGTTCCATTCACTAATTTATATTCATCTTATTTCATGTCACTGATTGCTATCCTGACCATGTAACATCACTTATCATACCTCCTGCTGTGTATTCGTTTTCACTTTGTGTCCTTGGCTAGTCCTTCTGAAGCTTATCCTTAAGTAAATGCTGCCCTTTTGAGTTCAGATGAGTGGTCATTCTAAGGCATATGACCTTCCTAGTACCAATATGTCTATTGTTGGGCTAACAATTGATCCGTAAGGGTGAGTTCATTTCCTGCTCCGAAGTGTGCCTCAGGACTGTCATCTTGGGAGCTCCCCCAGTCTCCCTCCAACCAGTCAGCCTGGTTATTCTGATGACTTTGAGTTTTTTTCCACATTTTGTTCCCACTCTCTACAGGACCTTTTCATGTCATCTCTTTCCGAGTAATTGGTCATGGTGTCTGGACACCATCCAGTTCTGCCAGTCTCAGAGATGTGAAAACTAATGTTCACGTGGTCCATCAGTCCCTTGGACTAGTTGTGTCCATGCATTCTCAATTGTCTTTACTCTTTTCCCCTCTAGACAGGGAGAGAACAATTAGCTGAACTTAGTTGGCTATTCATGAGTTTTTATGATCTTCCTCAGCAAAGTAGGGTGTAGAACATTTTTCTCTTTGGACTACATTATGCCAATTGACCTTGGTGTCTCCCTAGATCATGCCAACACCCAACTTCTGCTGGCTCATGCTGCATACTTCAGAGTAGAGAGCTGCCATTGGTTGTCCTCTGCTACTTTCTATTCCACACATACTCTTTTGGCCTGGTTGTGAGGAAAGTTGTGTCTCTTATTGCCACCTAGATCGTTTCTCCATCAAAAGTATTTCTTGCCTTCCTAAAAATTCCTCTGTCTTTTTAAAGCAAATGGTTTAAGATGTGGATTCCAGGGATGTACAGATGGTTAAGGTAGTTGGTTTGCTAATCAAAAAGTTAGATGCCCAGGCACCTCTGAAAAAAGACCTGACAATCTACTTCCATAAAAAGCAGCAAAATTCTGTGGAGCACAATTCTACTCTGACACTTATGGGATCACCATTAGTGTCCATTACTTTGCTTTTTGTTTTTTGACTAAAAATGATGCCAGCTCTAAAATTAACCATTTTTATCTGACTTTTCTACAGACACTTGAGGAGCTATATTCTAATTATAGGAAAAATATTTCCCTGAAAGGATTTATTTAGTAAATATCTCTACTGTTCTTAACTATTAATAGATGATTATGCTTCTGAGCCTCCAGGAAAAGAGATTTAATCATCTTGTATTGGGTATCGTTCATGGAGGAGGGTGAAATCAGAAGGAATTCCTCACCAAATGGAAGTGATTTATCTAGGTTTGGGCATAGAAAATAAGTGCATGGTGGGAGCAGGTGTTCAGAAACCTAATTCCTCTTCCCCAGCTTACATCTATAGCTACACGGGTATCCCTTATGACCAACTGACAGAGAGGTAAAAATCTAAGTATGGTTAATATATGTGTTGGCTCAGGGCACAAGTGAAAAGGGGCTTTTTAGGACTGGCTCTGGATGGTGAGTGTATGAGAATATACCTCTTGGCATACCCTGGGTGACGGGTGCGATCATCACTTAGTTTACAGAAGGAAGAGCCTTGAGGTGTGATTATGGCTGGGCTCACAGAAGTTCAGTGAATGATGGGTAACTGGCCAGAGTCTTAGAGGGAGAAAAATGGAAAGATCAAGTATGTGAGTAACTGAGGAAGAAGCATGTGAATAGGCCTTCGAGAATGGGCACACACGGTGAAGAGATTTTCTTTGCATGCAAATACCCATGAGAGAACATACGCCGTGGGAGGGGCATCCGTCAGCCAAACAGATAGAATATCATCCAGTTCATGCCAGGCTGGCTTCTATTATTGCTACCAATGCTAGTATAATGGGTTAATGATTGAAGTGACTGAAGTGACAGGTTTTCATGGGCCAAACACTGTGTACCTCAAATCCAAAGAATGACCTACCAGCTGCCACCAGCAAACAGTCAAACCTGCTAGCCACAGAGATCACCAGTGAGTTGTAAACATGGCAGCATTTCTTAAAGCAACTGTGATGGAATGAATTGTGCTCCAATATAAAAAGATATGCTGGGTTTCTATGTTGTGTACTTGTGAAAAAGGAGCTCTGGTGGTACAGTGGGTTAAGCACCAGACTACTAACTGTGGGGTCAGTGGTTCAAACCCACTAGGTGTTCCAAAAGGGAAATATGAGGCTCTCTGCTTCCTAAGAGATTTACAGTCTCAAAAACTCTCTGGAGTAGTTCTACTCTGTCCTATGAGGTTGCTTTGAGTCGGAATCAACTTGAAAGCAGTGTGAATTTTTAAATATGACCTTCTTTGGAGAAATAGGATCTTTCTGGCCATGGGGAAAATATTGAACAATGCAGCAAGCATCAAAAGAAGGCAGAAGAATTGGTTTACATTCAACCATTTCAAAGATTGCATATAAACAAGAACTCATGGTATTAAAAGAATAAGTTCCAACAACACTAAAGACATTGACAAAGAACAGACCTTCAGAATCTGATGGGCTATCAATAGAGAAGTTTCAATAAATAGATACAAATCTGAAAGCACTCATTAATCTGTGCCAAGGAATTTGGAAGACAGCTATCTGGACAACCAACTAGAAGTGATATACATATATAATTTATATGTATATATAAATCATTTATATATCTATAAATGATTTGGGGGGATAATTTTTGTGTTATTTTGGATCACTTTTCTTTGGAATGGTTATATATACATATATATGAGATATATAGGCTATAAAGTATCCCCTTCAAAATAAAGTATATTGTATATCCCCTTCATAGGCTATCTTCTTCAATATAAAGTATGTTTCAATATAAAGAAAATGAGAATCCCCAGAACTGCACCAATAAGCAGGATCATGGTAAATGGAGAAATGCTGGCATTGTCATGGATTTCATTTTACTGGGCTCCACAATCAGCACATAGAAGTAGCAGTAAGAAACCAAACCATGTATGGCATTGGACATATGTGCTACCAAAGACCTCTTTAAAGGGTTATAAAGTAAATATGTCATTTTGAGGACTAAAGCATGCCTTACTCGTGCCATGGTACTTTTATCACCTGATATCCTTGCAAGAGCTGGACAATGAATAATGAAGGACAAAGAAGACGCGATGCTTTTGAACGATGGTTTTGGAGAAGAGTATCAGGTTACAGGGACTTCTGGAAGAAAGAACAGATCTGCTTGGGAAGAAACACGCTTAGAAGGTTCCTTAGAAGCAAGGATGGTAAGATTCACCTAATGTACTCAGAGCGTGTTATTATGGGGGACAAAATCCTGCAGAAGGACATCTTGCATGGTAAAGTAGAGGGTCTGCGGAAAATAGAAAACGCTCAGCAAGGTAAATCGACACAGTGACTTCAGCCATGTCGTCACCATAGTAATAACTGTGAGGACGGCACAGGACCGGGGTGGTCCTGTTCTGTCGTACCTGGGGTTGATATGAGTTGGAACCAACCGGAAGACACCTTACAACCACGACCATCAGTTAAGTGATACTAAAGTATGGTAAATGTTCATTCTTCTGAGCAATAACTTGTAAAACAAGAGATTGGCCAAAATGGGGTATGAGTTAGTGGGTTAATGTTGGACTTGTGGGCTTGGGCAGCATTGGGTTGGGATGTGTTCGTGATGCACCTTTTCTTTACATAAAACTCTCTCTTATACATGAGTCGCTGTGGATTTGTTTCTCCAAAATACCCAGACTATTACAGGATATTACAGAGTGAGAAGACATCAGGTAAAAAGATATCTACAAGCAGCAAATAGATGCCAAGGGTCACCAGTAGCCACTAGAAGGTAGAAGAGGGACTTTGAAGAGTTACTCTCCCAAAGCACTCAGGAGGGATCTAAGTGGCTGATACCCTAACTTGGACTTCTAGTTTACAGAACTGTGAAACAGCACATTTCAGTTCTTTAAAGCCACAAACATTGTCATGCTTTCTTATGGTATCCCACGGAAATGAAGAGAGAAGCCAACTCAGTCGAAGTCAGTGACATAGGACCTTTTCTACTCCAGAAGGTCAACAATTCATTTCGACAGGCAACACATCGTCCATGTATCAATTGGCATGTTTTGTCATTCCCCGGTGCCTTTACCAATGGATTCAAGCACAGCAATGATTGTTCAGATGGAATGGGGTCAGAGCATTTCATTCTTTGGCCCATGGGGTTGCTCTGAGTCAGGGCCGATTTGACAGCAACTAACAATAAGAAATCCTCAGATGTTGCTAGTTGCTGCATATTTTGAGTGACTTTCAACTCAGAGGGCTATATTAGAAAATATTCTGTTGCTGTCCTGAGGGTTTTCACTGTTGAGTTGTTGGAAGTGTATAACCATACCATTATTCTTTGTCTGGACTAGTCTGGAAGTTCTCTTGAGTTGAAACCAGTCCATCATGGGTGATTCCACTGGCATTCAGCATACGGTTATCATAACCTCCAGCATCATAGCAAAACGCAAACCTGGACAAGCTGAGAGATGAGTGATAGATCTAAGAATTTACAGGATGGAATCCAACAGCATGAGGTTTTTCATAACAACACACCATATTATAGAACTCACTTTACAGCAAAGAAAGTAAAATTTGGGAAGAGCCTGGTGGTGAGGAACCCAGGCCACTCAAACACTCCACCAGATAAGCCACTCCACAGCAGAGGTACTAGCTAGGGAGCAGCTAAGAAGTATACAATGGAGAACAGAGGAGAGTAATAGTGAGAATCATTATGAACCTAAATTCCTACGATGATAGGCGCTGGGTTTTGTCCCAAGAAATTTCCAATATGAAATTATAGGGGAGCTGTTCCCAGAGAAGGTAAAAGTATAAAAAGCCAATGAATAAGCTGTAGTTAATGCCATGCTATTCCATCTGGGTACCCTCTGCCAAGTTGAGGGAACTAATTCCTTGGTTGTCTGGGACATTGCCAGCTGAAGGCTTCTAGTTGAATCCCCGCCCCGCCGAGGCACTGACACAGAGCTTCCTTACTGGAGTTTCTGATTCTCAGTGAGCACAGCTTGCCTCAATCCAGGACAAACTTTGACAGAGCACCTAAGTCCTGCCTTCCCGGGGGAGTTGCTGAAGCCTTTATGCAGCTTCATTGTGAGACCCAGGCTCACATCTAGGTAGGTCCTAAGGGACAACTATGTAATTGAAGGGAAGAAATTAAGAGACAGACAAACATTCAGGGGTGCTCACCTCCACCATGGCTTCAGGAACCAGGATTGAGCAGAGTGTATTAGTCTTGGTAGACTAGAGAAACAAATTCATAGACACTCATGTATAAGGAAAGAGCTTTATATAAAAGAGTAATTTTATATTAAGAAAACATCCCAGCCCAGTTCAAGTCTATTAATTCCAATATTAGCCCATATGTCTGATGCCAGTCTATAAATTGCTCTACAGATTCACGCAACACATGCAATGACACTGAATGCAGGGAGATCCCAGGCAGTAGTGGAAAGTCTTGTTGTTCCAGTGATGGTGGAAGCTTCTCAGTACTATCACGGGTCTCCACGGGTCTCCTCCAGCTCCAGGGCCCTGGTTCCATCAGCATAGCTTCATGTGGCTTATCAGCAGAGAAAGTGTGTTTCCCAAGCAGGTGCATAAGCAAATGTGGTGAAGAAAGCTGATGGTGCCCGGCTACCAAAAGATATAGCATCTGGGGCCTTAAAGGCTTGAAGATAAACAAGCGGCCATCTAGCTCAGAAGCAACAAAGCCCACATGGAAGAAGCACACCAGCCTGTATGATCATGAGGTGTCTATGGGATCAGGTATCAGGCATCAAAGAACAAAAAATCATATCATTGTGAATGAGGGGGAGTGTGGAGCGGAGACCCAAAGCCCACCTGTAGGCAACTGGACATCCCCTTATATAAGGGTTATGGGGAGGAGACAAGCTAGTCAGTGTGCAGTGTAGCAATGATGAAACATACAACTTTCCTTTTGTTCATTAATGTCTCCTCCCCACCACTATCATAATCCAAATTCTACCTTACAAATCCAACTAGACCAGAGAATGTACACTAGTACAGATAGGAACTGGACACAGAGGGTATTCAGGACAGAGGAAACTCCTCAGGACCAGTGGTGAGAGTGGTGATACCAGGACGGTGGAGGGAAGATGGGGTAGTAAAGGGGAATCGATCACAAGGATCTACATATAACCCCCTCCCTGGGAGATGGACAACAAAAAAGTGGGTGAAGGGAAACATCGGACAGTGTAAGACATGACAAAATAACAATAATGTATAAATTATCAAGGGTTCGTGAAGAAGGGGGAGCGAGGAGGAAGGGAAAAAATTGAGGAGCTGATACCAAGGGCTCAAATAGAAAGAAATGTTTTGAGAATGATGATGGCAACAAATGTACAAGTGTGTTTAACATAATGAATGTATGTATGGATTGTGATAAGAGTTGTACGTGCCCCCCATAAAATTCTTTTTTAAAAAAAAGAAAGGAAGAGTGTGTCCTGCCTCCAGGAAGGAAGACAGGTGTTCTCAGAATCCTCAGGAGAAAGTCAGGCCCACACAGAAGCATGATTGTCTATGACCTGATTGACAGACTAGACTTCACTCCTTTGCTCAAGTTGGCAGGGGATTATGTAACTGCCATGGAGAGATTGTATTCTCAACACGATCTTATATACACTGGGAGTAGGAAAGTCCCTCTGATTACAGTAACCGCATGGGTAACAAAGTGGGTTGCACCCTAACCCTAGAGGTCCCTGAGCTCATTGGAGGAGCTCCAATAACACCAGTGCTGGGGGCAGGTGAGGGGGAGCGACTGTCCCCTGAGCAGTGAGAGCAATCACATGTCTGCTCCTAGAGAGAAAGCTGCCGGCCAGACAGCAATCAGCCATGGGCTTGTAAGAGGTAACTTTAAAGTAGCACGATTATAGGAACATATTGTGGAGATTAATTTTAATTATGAGAATGTGGTTGGGACTCATCTCTTATTCACAAGTGTGAAGGCCTCCCTCCACCCAGAATCCTGGCCTCCCAGGTTCCTTAAATATGAGGATAAAGAATTCATCCACAAATACTCTCTCCCCAGTCCTCTGTTTCCCACACTTCATCGTGGTTCCACTCCCTCCATCTAATCTTATGTCTCCCACTTCCTCAAGGTGCTGCTGCTGAACACACGCTCCAATAAGCTCTCTGCACGTGCATAAATCCCTCACGAAGTCTGTTTCTTAAAGAACCTCGGTCAAGACAGGCATGCCCTCTCTTTGGAGTATTAATAAACTGAGGCACCAAGAAAATGTGCATTGAACAAATTCATTTTAACAAGGCAGTTGGCAAGAAAGAGATACCCAATCTTGTTCCCATCATGACACTTGCCTACAATACCATGCGAATGATCCAGCCATAGTAACTCCCACCATGGTTTTTTCTCCAAGGCCTTTTGGGTCCTGGGGCTGCAGCTATGCTAGGAACTAACTATAAACTCAGACTTCGACCAGCTTGAGTGCGCTGATTTTCTTCAGTCTTCTGAATAATAGCCACCAGATTTTCTTTATGTATATAATAAAACCATCCATGTAGGATAATAAACCCAACCATTTGCTATTGGTCAAAAAAAATTATGACTAGATGTACTATGGCTGAGAATTAGCTGGACTTGGTAGCAATACGCATAATTGTTAGTTGTTTGTTATTTGCACATAGAATGAAAAAATGCCTTCTTGCACCACCCCATGATCGATTGTGGATGGAATCATTGTCATTCATAAGGTTTATTAGCTTATTTTTCAGGAGTGGATCGCTAGACCTTTCTTCCTGGTCTGCCTCAGTCTGTAAGCCAAAACATGTTCAGCATCATCATAACATGTAAGCGTTCACTGACAGGTAATGGCTGCATATGAGGTGCTTCGGCCAGTAATCTGACCTGGACGTCCCACACAGAAGGCACAAATGCTACCACTAAACTACCACTACTCTGTGAGTATGAATATAATCTACTGGAATTTATTCAATAGTATACTATCTTCAAGTTCTTTATTGGATTTTGTTAAAACTTTTACCTTAATGTCCCATGGTAGCTTGGCCAAGAGAGGGTTTAAATGTCTGTTTCCCAAAGTAATTTTAAAGGGTTTCGTGTGGTAGATATTCTCCTTTGATATAGTGAAAGGTTGAGTTCAAAGTGGACTAAGACTACATGACAGATCACTAGAGTCTTGGGACAGCAAAGTAAGTGATTAAAGAGAAATTGTTTAAAAGATTCTCCCAGTGAACATAACTCCACGCAACTAAGAGAAAAGAGAAGGTCAGGTGGCTAAGATGCAGCTCACGGTTGGATTACACCCCACTGTGAAGTCAAGTATTCCTGACATATAATTGCTCTTAAGCTCTCTCTTCTGAAAGCCACTGCAGTAGAGGGATGCAAGTGGAAAAGGCATCAAAGGGAGACAACCAGATCGCTTGGAGCTTAACTAACCACTGGCTGCAAAAGTAACTTTCCTTCAGGCTGCCAGTTGTCCTGGGTGCCCTGGGAACAGCTGTGCGGTCTGGCCCTGTGAAAGGCCCTCCTTTCCCCAGCATGAGGGTGAAGGTCTAACATCCAAACCCATGACCGGCTGCTGAGGAAGTGATGCTGACACACAGAAATCCCACAGGACAAAGTGGAGCTGTTCCGTCGGACTTGCAAGTCCCTCCGTGTTTACGGATGCAGATTGCCCATCGTTCTCCTGGAGAGTGGTCGCTGGGTCCAGATATCAACCTCTTTGTTAGTAGCCCAGTGCTTAACCCACTGCACCATGAGGGTTCTTCCAGGAGCACCCCAAATACCACCAACTTCCTGCTTCACATTCCTTTCTCCGTTCCCTGAAGTGCATGAAGGGAGACGCCTGGGCCCTGTTCCTCTGGAGACCTCAAGCTGCTCCTCAGCGGTGCCTGGGAATCAGGCAGTGTTTGCTTGGTGTCTGTAAGTCACTGTGCTAAACCCTACCCAAGGGGGGATTCCATAAACACAGTGTTTCCACAATTATGGCAGCCCCAACCGGATTCAACCAATAACCCACAACCGAGCAGTCTTTCAAAGCGAGCTCTGAACTCTCAGCCCAATTTAGTTCCATCAATCACTTTTAGATTAAGAACTATGGCCGTCCCCGAGCCAGGTGCCAGGTGTACAGAGAACAGATGAAGCTTCGAGCCTGCATTCCAGGGAACAAGAACAAGGGTCAGCAGCACTTGACGTTAGGGACTGTGACTGAGCGAGGCGAGTCTGGGCTCCGGTCCAATGTTTCACCACGTACGTGCAGAGGACCGCTGGTCGTTTCCTAACGAGACAGGCCCTCAATTTCTAGGAAGAAAAACGGAAATAATGTTCCCTGAACTGTTTTGATCATTAAATGGTGCAAAATAAAGAGCTTAGTTCTACACTTGGCGTATAGAAAGCACTTTATAAGTGTTCATTTCTATTATAATAATTATGCAGGGTAGAGAAGAAATAACTGAGAAATCCCAAAAGTCATTAGGATTTAGACATAAGATATTGTTAATACTCAGACTCCTTCTCCATCGTTCAGTTTTCATATTTCTGTGTTGTCATTTTTGACCCTAACAAGTACAATGAAGTAAAGAGAAAGCATCTACTTGTCCTGCACCCACCCTGAATGGCACCGTTTGTCTGTGTGTGAAGGAGGGATGTACACTGGTACAGATAGGAACTGAAAATACAGGGAATCCAGGGCGGATGAGTCCTACAGGACCAGTGGTGTGAGTGGCGAAACAGGGAGGGTAGAGGGAGAGTGGGTAGGAAAGAGGGAACCGATTACAAGGAACTATATGTGACCTCCTCCCTGGGGGACAGACAACAGAAAAGTGGGTGAAGGGAGACATCGGACAGGGCAAGATATGACAAAATAACAATTTATAAACTATCAAGGGCTCATGAGGGAGGGAGGAGCGGGGAGGGAGGGGGGAAATGAGGACCTAATGCCGGGGGCTTAAGTGGAGAGGAAATGTTTTGAGAATGATGAGGGCAATGAATGTATAAATGCGCTTTACACAATTGATGTGTGTATGGATTGTGATAAGAGTTGTATGAGCCCCTAATCAAATGATTTTTAAAAAAAAGAAATCATCCTCATCAGACGAGTGTGAAATCATACCACAAGGAGATGCAACACATGAACCTCTCACCTTGCTCTAATGTCACTTACTCTAATTCTTAAACTGGGTTTAAATTCAAAGGAAAACCAAAATGTTACCCCCAAGAGAGAAAGCAGTCCCATTTCGAAAGTGACTTTCTGTGTGCTCTGCTTTAAATGAAAGGGATAATGGCGCGTTGTTGTTTGAGCCAAAGATCAATCACTAGAAAACGAAATAATGTTTGTCAAAGTAGAAGGCCCATGGAGATGAAGAGACCCCATAAGATGGATTGACATAATAGTCACTCCATGATCGTGAAGATGGTGCAGGGCCGGGCAAAATTTCAGTCTGATATACGCAGCACGGCGTCGTCCTGAGTGTGGCCGTGTCAGGGACGACTAACACAATACCGTCTGTGGTTTCTATGGATAGGCGAATTTCTCCCCAAAGTCTTCAAATCACCCCACATAGGAACTGCTTCTTTTACCGACACCCTACTCTTGTTCAAAGGCCCTTAATACTTCCAAATGATCACACATGAAGAAATTGTTCAATGCGTCCGTATTTTAAGAATTTGAAGACTGGCAGAGATCACATGATAATGCAGGAAGTGCAGTTCGAATGTGCTAGTTATTACCAGCGAATGAGCATTTTATCCTTTGTTCATAGGGAGCAAGATATTCCATATTGAAGTTTGGGAAAGACATTATAACAGAAAAAAATACATTTTAACCAGATAACATAACTCCACTGGGAATCAATTATGATACAGGACAATTTTCCCCAGAAAATTCAGGTTTGTGAGGGCTTATTGTTGCTTTTAATCATTCCGTTCTCTCTTTATATTTAAATGTTGGTATTTTTAAATATAAACATTTTACATTGAAATTATCTTAACAAAAACTGGCATGCTTGCTGTAAAGCTGCGAAGCATTTGCTGGGAAATGATGCTTTGATTTAGCAATTGCCTCAGACAGTCCACCAAGATGTATGCCTTGAAAAAGAGTCTTGTGTCCGGACCCTAACCTTTAAGAGACGAGAGGAATAATCTGAGCCTGTAGCAGCACCAACCACTGAGCTCAAAGGTATCAATATTCCTGTCTTTGACTGGCATTTAGCATTAAAGAGGAAGAAGGATGTTCTCCATTACAGCAAAAAAGAGTCATCAATTCCGTTTACATGAAGATTTTCTAGGACCTTGCACCAATCATTTCATAAAATTATTGATTAAAAGAAATAGAAAAGGAGGCAACTGCATAAATAATAGAAAAACATTGAAACCCTGCACATATTCAGCGTTTTTGAGCTTCAGATGCAGATCGCAATTCAAATCTAACCTTCGCAAATGTCAGCGGAGGTGCCATCACTTTGCTGAGCATCAAAGGACCATCAAGTCACTCCATCTACTTAGCACACAATGAGACCCCCCTGGCGGAAAATGTGAAGCTCTAAGAGGCAGATGCAGGGTTTGGGGTTTTTAAAAAGTTATTTAAATATTAAATTTTCCTGCATATGGATTTTAAAAATTAGGTGTTATTAGTGTACAGCTGGAAGAGTTAACACATATTAAAAATATAAAGTGGATGCATTAGAAATAGAACACTATCAATTCCCACAAGTTATATTCATGCCACCATCTGAATCAGTTATTTATCTTCTTTCAAAGGTAATAGTATCCTACTGCATGGATTCATTTTGCCTCTCTGTGAACTCTATATAAATTGAATCACGCATTATATGACTGGGTGTATATGATTTGCTTATGCCTGCATGTCTGGCTTCTATTTCTCCACTGTGCACCTTATGAAAGCCATTCATATCACGTACAGCTAGAGTTCTTTTTTTCTGAAACATTTCCTACTTTATGAATATATGAAAGAAATATCTAGCCATTTTACTACTGATGGGCATTTGGGGAGAGTGCAAATAATTTGTACAGTTTGAGGATTTTATACTTTTGGGATTTCTTAGTTATTTAGTGCTATTATAATAAAAATTCCATAAGTGGATTATTTTAACAAGCAAATTGATTTCCTCACAGTTTAAGAAGATAGAAGTGTCTTGGTTTCTCTGCAGGATCTGGAAGAAGGTCCTTGTCTCTTGTGAGCCGCTGCTCATGGGAGAACTTCTGTGTCTTGGCATGTGTCTTCCCCATCTCTATTTCCTTAATCAGCTCCTTTTATATTTTGCAATGGACTCACTCAAAATACATGCTCTACTAATCTGCTCTCATTGACATAGCACAGAGAATTCATGCCCAAATGGGATTACAACCATAGGCAGAGAAGTTAGGATTTATAATACATATTTTAGGGGGACATAATTCAATCCATATGAAGTGGTATTACATGTAATTTTGTTGTGGTTATTCTTGTACATTTGTGTGTGTGTGTTCATTTGTTGTCCACGTGCCAGCCTTTCTATAGAAGAACTATGGAAGAGGAAAAGAGCTGCTTCATGGGCTAAGAACGTCTTCTACAATAGTAGATAAAGAAAATAATCCCAGGTAGGCACACCAGATAACAACATCCAGTAGTAAATAGCAGTTCCCATTGCTTGATCACTTGACAAAAATCAGTCTTTAATTCGTAAGCATTCTTGTGTAGATGAAGATTTCCGTTTGTGCTTCTGCCAAGACTAACAGCATTGGAGACGTGTGCATGTGCTTTGTATCTCTGATTAGCCCTTGTGGTGACATGCCATCCCATGGGTTCTGACCCACAGCCACCCTCCGTACAACCGAACAAAACAGCGCCCGGTTATGCACCTTCCTCACAGCTTGTCTCGCGTATGAGCCCATTGTTGTAGCTACCATATCAATCCATCTCCTTGAGGGCCTCCTCGTTTTGACTGTCCCTCTCCGTTGTCAAGCACGATATCCTTCCCCCCGGGCTTGGTCTCTCCTGTTATCATGTCCAAAGTATGTAAGAAGAAGTCTCATCATCCTTACCTTTAAAATGCACGCTGGCTGTACTTCTTCCAAGACAGATCAGTTTGTCCTTTCAGCAGTCCGTGGTCCGTTCAATATTCTTCACCAGTGCCACAATTTGATTTCATCGATTCTTCTCCAGTTCTCCTCAGTCACTGTTCAACATTCACAGGAATAGGAGGCAATGGAAAATACGTTAGTCCTCAAAATAACATTGTTGCTTTTCAACACTTCAGCGGTCTTGTGTGGGTTTAACCAATGCAATGCATCGTTGATCTCTTGACTGATGCTTCCATGTGCATTGATTGTGTATTCAAGCAAGACAAAATCCTTGACAACTTCAATCTTTTCTCCATTTGCCATGATGTTATCTACTGGTCCAGTTGTGAGGATGTGGTTTTGTTGTTGGTGTTGTTGTTACATTGAGTTGTATTCCATACCAAAGGCTGCAATTCTTACTCTTACTCTTCATCAGCGAGGGCTCCAAGTGCTCCTCACTTTCAGCAAGCAAAGTTGTGTCCTTTGCATATTACAGGTTGTTAATAGGCCTTCCTCCAATCTTTTTATGTCTCATTTATCAAAAAAGTCAAAATTTTCTAACTTCAATTTTGAATAGAAATAATTGCCATCGATACTGCTGTTTATCTAAGGAATGTTTATAAAACAAGGTATGTGCATTTTATTGCTGAAGACCATTAAATGTCTTCCTTATCTTCCTATTATTGCCAAAATCAACATGCACTAAATTAATAAATAGCATTCCAAACTTGCTTTACTTGTTAGAACAAGTTGACATCCTTAGAAATAGGACATTTCATCACAATGCATGCCTCATGGTACTTTCTGTTGCAGAAAGATGCGGCTGTCTGTTCCTGTGTAGAATTCCAGTCTCAGAAATGGTACATAGGGTCTCTATGAATTGGCATCAATTTGGCTTTGTTTTCTGTTTGTTTTTTTACTTAGTATGATCCACTTTAGAAACCAGGTTACAAATAAAGTTTTTAAAAAATTATGACTCTATATTCCTTTAACTACTAATATATGTGTGGTGAGATTTACTCTAGTGTTGCTATAATCTTTATAAGACAGGTTGAGTTGTCTAGGAACAAGGGGGGGAAAATCTCAGAGCTGTATATGATCTTCAATTCACTTATTCTTTCTAAAAAAATAATAATAGACGCTTCTCTTCCACTTCCTTTCCAGATGGTTCAGTTGTTGTTGAAATAACTCTACTGAGGAGCATCCACCACTTTATGACTAGACTCACCTTCCTGTGAGGGGCTCAGTGAAGAGAAGTGGGAAGGGAGGGTGACAAACAGGAATGAATGAGTAAAGTCTACTAAGGGGCACAGCCTGGAAAGCGGAGAGAACTAAACTGTGCGGGTGTGGCAGGAACACAGCACAATGGAGCAAATGGGGTCAGCTGAGGTTGCAGAAGTGACCTCGTGTGAGAGCATGGGTCATCTTGAGACAATGTTATGATAACTATTTGGGCTTCCTCCTAAAGGCAATGTGAAGCTCCAAAAGGAGTTTTAATCAGGCAGTGACATGATCAGAATTGCCTTTTCAAAACGTCCCTCTGGCTGTTGTGCGGAGAAGAGATTAGAGTGAGCTAAGAAGAGACATGGGGAACTCCTAAGACAATGGGAGTTTTAAGTCCCAGAGAGGAGCTGATGACTCGCATGGCAGTCCTGGGCAGGCAGGAGCGTGCAGAGGGTGGATTTATGAGAGATGGGAGAAAAACATTGCCTTCTTCCAAACACACAAGTGTCCTTGGTCTTGGATATAGAGCCACCTGCCAGCTGGGACTCAGGGCAATCCAGCATCCTCCCTCAGGATTATTAACCTGCAGCAGAATTTGCTGGTGGAACTTCACACCCCATGTTCCAGGTTGCGCTCAGCTGGTTTTGTACTAAGAGGGGAAGAGCAGCTTGTGGTATGTCACAACATACGCACTGTGCCCCCTCGAGCTAGCACGTGGCAGGCAGTGGGAGGAATTCTGACTGCCAGCAGGCCACAGGTGCAAGGGAAATGCTCACCCACTCCCCGTGGGCCCTTGGTTCAAAAGCTTTAAACACCTGCCAGGCCACTGCAGCTCTGCCAAATCTATCACTGAACTAGCCTTGCCAAGCTGAGCAGTGCTGTCCCCCGCCTGCCGGAAGGACTACTACGATCAATAAATAGACACAGTCAGTCAAAACTTTCCTTTACACAGACCTGTGAAATGCACACTTGTCCCCAGAAAGAATGCATTAACCTTTCTAAAGGCAGGACCAATAGCTCAACACAAAGCCTAGCATAATGACCTTCTGAATAAATGAGAATAAGGGGGGTGGCAAGGATCACCTCCTCCTAGACTTAGAGGGATATCGGAGCCTTTGAAGCAAGAAGAGAAAGTATAATGGCAAACGCTTTTGGTGTTACGTTGAACATTTTATTTGTTTATTTATTTGGGTTTGTCAAATCCTGCCCACAGGCTGATCTTTGAAAATAAAGTTGTATATATCACTGCATTCCAATATGTTACATTATATATTCCAACTGCATTAGATATCTATGTATATCAGATATTATTATTTATTTCCATCATATATTATGAACATATACTATGCATATGTTACATATATTAATATATAGTTAATGTATTATCTATGGCTAATTTCACTTTACAATAACACCTTACATCGATACAACAGAGAACGTATTCTGCCTAAAATATTACCTGGCCTTTAAGGAAAAATATATATATATTCTGACCTGGCTCTCTCTGTAAGTGCAACTTTCTTTGAGAAGAGTTACTGTTGTTATTAAGAAACACCGATGGCACTGCAGTTAAGTGCTTGGCTGTTAATCAAAAGTTGGGTAGTTCGAACTTCACCAGCCACTCTGAGCGAGGAAGATGTGGCGATCTGCTTCCGCAAGGATGGCGGCGTTGACCAATTGTGGGGCACCTCTGTCCTGCAGGGCGACCCGAAGCTGGCATAGGCCCGGCAGCAGTGGCTCCCTTTACTTACCGTCAGGGACTGTCAAGTCAATTGTTGGACTCATAGCAACTCCGTGTGACAGAGTAGAACGGCCCCAAAGGGTTTTCTAGGCTGAAATCTTTATACAACCAGACTCCCACATCTTTCTCCTACAAAGCCACTGGTAAGCTCGAATCCCCAGTCTTTTACTTAGCTTAAGTCAACCAAGCGCTTAATCGTTGCATCACCAACGTCAAGAGAGGAGGAGGCTCCCTCAGGCGACTTTTGCCCTCACCTCTTGATGTCAGTGCAAGTAGTTCCTCCTCAGATGAGACGCTTTTAATCCGAATTTAATTTGGTACTTGTAAGAAGCAGAACTGTGGGTTCTTCTTGAAGCCCAAAATCTTGGCCAAATGCTACTCTGAAAGCTTTTCTGTGTATCTGAAGAGCACCGGATTCCACTTACAAAGGAAACAGAAAACCATGATTATTAAATTAAACTCATTTAGAAATTATAACAATCAGAAAAATATTTTTTTAAAAAACTCATGAGAGTCTTCTTTAAACCAATAACTATTAAGCAAAGATCTCAAATTTTCTAGCTCCATCCAACTGTCCTACATTCCACCAAATTCACAGCCTTCTAATAGAATGCAGGTTATGTAGTCAGGGGCCTACAGTGGTGGATACTATTTCAAGGGACATCGTAAGATCTATTTACTTTAACACACACTACACACATAAGACAAAAGATTGCAAATAGTTTGCTGCCCTTGGAAAATTCCATCCATGCTTAACTGTCCTTGGGCAAAACCAGGTCAGGGGCCTCACATAGAAACTGATAGCCCAGCTGCCTGGTTTATATACCTTGACTCTGACCCAGGAGACATTCTGAAACAAATTAAAGCAAATGTCTTTGGTGCTGGAGCACAGTAAGTGGGTGTCCATTGGGTTTGTTTTCTAATGTTATCTACTATCAGAACAGTGTGAGGTAGCATGCGAGCCAGTAGAACTGGAGGCTGAAAGAAACCTTATAGATTTGTTATATCCATGGTCTCCTAGCTAGTCAGCGACAGATTTCCAGAGAGAATCTAAGAATTGTCTTTTTAACAAAAATATTCCCAACCAATAACCCATTGCCATTGAGTCAATTCCAATGCATAGTCATCTTGTATAGGTTTTCTGGAATGTAAATGTTTAGTAGAATAGATCGACATCTTTCTCCCAAGGAGCATCTGGTGCATTTGAACCACTGACCTTGTGGTTAACAATCCAACACGTACCTGACAACACTATGAGAGCTCCTTAACAAACTTTTTGGCCAACATTAAAATGTCTATCAATACCAGAATGAGAGACCACTCATTTGCTCTAGAGTATATGGGACTTGGCATGTCACCGACACACAGTTTTACATTACTTGTAAAATAGAATATAAGCAGTCTATGATCCAACAAGCAGACTTTTATGCATGTGTCCTAGAGAAACAGTTGCACATTGGGTTAATAGGAGTCATCAACCAAGCTGTTCATAGGAACATGCTTGGTGATAGGACAAAAAGAGAAACTATTCATGATCACGAACAGAAGCAAATGGATCAAGAACTATGATCAATTCATGCCATGGAATACAATTTAACTGAAAAAATGAGTGAACTAGAACTAATGTCTAGAAGAATATATAACACAAAATGTGACATCCCTCTTGAATTTTTGTTAGGCTTTTCTGTTTTTCACATATGAAACCCAGGATTGATGAGCCTATGGAGGCAGCAAGCAGAGCAGGGTTTCTGGGAGGTGCAGTGAAGGAAGGGAGTAGGGGGATCTGATGTCAAGGAGTCCAGGAAGGAGGAGAATGATTTGAAATTGATTGTGGTAGCAATTGTACAATACTGCTTGATGTAATTGAATTATGGAATGATACCATATCTGTATTAGCTCCCAATAAAATGATTTTGGGGGAAAAATATTGACTGAAGAAAGTAAACCCCAGAAGATTGTACATACTTTTTAGATGAAGTACAAAATTAGGTTTTAAAAAGGCTATTAAATGCATGCTATATAAATATAAATCCAAAAATAATGAACACACAGTTCCAGGATATAAATAGATAGGTGAAGGAATGGGACATACTTTATAAGTTTCTACAAATAATTCAGGTGCAATAAATCCGTGCGCAGGTCTGTCTGTGTTATGTCCTATGCGGCAGTGAACCATGTGAGCTTGTTTGCTCAGGAAAGGAGAGCAATGATTCCTTTCCCTTCCTATGAGATTAATGCAATCATTCAAATACAAACTGCCAGCAACCAATGTAAACACAAAGCACTTCCTTTTTGTAATTAATGTATAAAGCCTATGTACAAATCTAGTTGATTCTCATACAAAGCATTTAAATTATTATTCTTATCCCATTAATGAGAAAACGAAAGATCTAACAAGTTGGGAAACATGAACAAAGCACAAGTAATAAGTGGTTGATCTGCGATTTGAACCCAAGTTGAATCTTTTATTTCCTACTATATCTTGTAAACACTTCTTTGTTGTGCTATAGTTGTTAGGTGCCAGGGAGTCTGCTCCAACCCATGGCGACCCTATACACACAGAACAACACCCTGCACGGTCCTGTGGCATCATCATAAATGTTACTATGCCTGCGCCTACTGTTGTAACCACTGTATCAATCCATCGCTTTGAAGGCCTCCTTTTTTTGGTCCCCCTTCCATTTTACCAACCACGATGTCGATCTCCAGGGACTGGTCTCTCCTGACACTATGTCCAAAGCATGTAAGACACAGTTTTGCCATCCTTGCTTCTTCAGATACAGCAAAGTCAGATACTGGAGGAAACATCTTACTTCTGAGTTATCTGTCTAAACTATAGGGTTCAAAACAAAGAAAGGATATTACAAATGGTTAGACATGAATATTATTTTGCCAATTGCTTATTTCAGACCTCAAATTTCTTTGATTTTCGGCAACTGTTTCTCTTTCATCTCCTTGCCCATGCCAGATGAAGGTCTACATTGTGACTTTATATCTGTGATCTACTCCCAGAATCAATTATGGTTACATGTTTAAAGCAACACAGTGATTTTAAGTAAAATCTATTCAGAATTAAACCACAATAAGCTTGTGAAAGAGGTCAAAATTCCAAGCTGCTAAGATCTAAATTCAGAATAGTACTTATTCTCCTGCAAGATAACATGAGCACCATACTCTGTCCCCCTTCCCTGATTAGTCTAAGCCCATTTCTTCTTGCTGGGTTATAAATCCATTTTCCTTTCTGAAGAATGGAAAAATATATGTGAAACTTAAACATTTCGAAATATATGTAAAACTATGGTTTCTATATGATTGAAATTTAGCAACATATAAAAATAAACAAAATTAGCATTGATAATGCCTGAACATTCTGTTAATGGATCGGCAATGCTTGGATAGATGTGAAAAGGAAACCTTGCCAAATTCATAATTATTGAATATTTCCCCAGAAAATCCACTTCACTTTGCCAGAAAAATCATGTTATATATCTATAATTAAAATTTGCCTATAATTTGTTCTCTATTGATAAGCTTTGCAAAATTTAAAAAATGTGTTTTCCTTAAATAGTGTGCTGCTTAGATAAAAGCAAACTCATAGCCATTGAGTCAGTTCTGCCCCGTGGCAGACTGAGCAGACCGGCCCACCTGGGTGCCCGAGATGGCAACCCTTTATAGTAGAAAGCTGCATAGTTCTATCTTAATTTGTACTGAGGCTATAGCAGCTGAAATAGTAAAATTTAACCAATAATTTTAAATATTTTTTTCAAATACTGCAATAGAGTTGTACATGATAAATGATTATAGCAGATAATGCTTTAAGATTGACAATTTATCATTGTAAGTAAGTATAACTTACTTTATACAGGCAGTCCCTGGGCAATGATGAAATCCTTTTAATTGTGTCTTTAAGAGTCTGCTACATTTGGTGGACTAGCACATATAATTCTTACTTAGCCTTGTTTTTAGTTAAAAATCAAAACAGGTTTCAGTGATTGAGAAGTTAAATATACAAGTGAAGGTTATTCTTATGAATAACGTATTTCAAGTAGGGATTTGCTTCAATCATTTAACAGTGTATTAGTCTGGGTACTTTGGAGGAACAAATCCACAGCGACTCATGTATAAGAGAGTTTTATGTAAAGAAAAGGTGCATCATGAAAACATTCCAACCCAATGCTGCCCAAGCCCACAAGTCCAACATTAACCCATTAACCCAACACCAGTCCACAAAGTCCTCCACCTCACAAAACAGAGGCAATGATGCCGACTGCAGGAGGAAAGCTGAGTCAGTGAATGAACAAGCATCTCAGCACTAGCAGGGGTCTCCACATGGCTGCTCCAGCACCCAGGGCTGCATCGGGATAGGTCCATGTAGCTTCTCCTTGGGGATGTCTTGTAGGAAGTCAATCTTGCAAGCTGAAGCAGGGAACTGCTAAGGCAGCTGCACCTGGTGCAACCATCAAAAAACAAGAGACCAGAGAACTAGAAAGGCGAGGCTCACCACCCATTTATCCCTCCGCCTTTCAATTAGCCCCACATGTGATTATTGGCCAGGCTGGCACAATTAACTAACAGTGAAGGTAAATTTCACATAAGGACAAATTGAATTTTGATCTGAAATAGGACTGCCCTGTTCAAAGGTAGTATGTCCCTCTCAAAGATGGCAGCCAGTTGCACTGCTTTGAATCTGTCTGGCTCTCCACAGTCATGTCAATAAGCCAATCTCATGCATCAGGCACATGAAAAGGTTCATCACATCTCTACCAAGTCTCCCAACCCACGGGTTATACTCCTAATTTTTCCTGGTTCCAGTTACCATGATGAACTGCCCCAAATTCTGGCTTGTTCCCACTTCATTTGGTTGGTCATAGCAAAACTCTTTCTAATTGATTCAAAGACCTCACTGCTTAACAGGTAAGTAGAAGTTGTTTCTGAACCATTTATTCATAATTCAATGACTATCTGGATTGTGCAATATTTTAATTTCATAATGTAGATCATTAGACACATTTCAATCTTCCTAATCACTTAAAATGTGCTCTAAATTTAAATAGTAGAATAAGGAATCAATGTCCGCATCTTCATAACTAACACCAAAATTAACTTAAAATGGAGCACAGACCAACATGTAAGACAAAAAGAATAAAATATTAAAAGAAAACATGACAGTAAATCTTTGAGCCTTTTGCCTTAGGCAAAGTCTTTTAAAATATGTCCCCTACAGTACCTTAGTTGGTAGTTTTTTTTGATATATGGCAGGAGAGCTAATAAGAATGAGTGCAGGAGAGAAAAAGAAAAAATAAGTCTCTTCAAGCCCAAACACTACAGGAAAGAGATCAAGTGGACTTAATCACAACTGAAAATCTGATATTCCAAGGACGTCATCAAGAAAGTGCAGAAACCATTCACAGAACGGGGAGATCATCTATCACACAAGAGTCTCTTGTCCAGAGCATGTCAGAAACTTAAAAGTGAAGGACAGAAAGATCAGAAGGAACTTGAGGAACCATTTCTCTAAAGCTTCATATACACGACCAACAAGCACAGGAAAGATGATCAACATCATTAGCCATCAATAAAATGTAAATCAGATCCTCATTGAGATACCACTTTACCCCTAGTAAGGTGGCAATAATTAGAAGGAGGAAATAACAAGCATTGGCAAGGATACAAAGAAGCTGGAACCCCCATACACAGCTAGTGAAATATTAAATGATGAAATCATTTTGGAAAATGCTCTGGCATTTCTCAAAAAGTTACACATAACATTGCCATCCGATGTGTGAAATGAAAACATACGTCCACACAAAAAAATACTTGTGCATGAATGTTCATGGCAGCATTATTCATCATATCCCCCAAATGGAAACAATTCCAATGTCCATCCACTTATTAATAACTAAAATGTGATACATACATGAGATAGAATATCATTCTGCAATAAGAAGAAGGGAAATACTAGTACATGCTATGAACATGTTAATACTGGTCATGCTATGAACATAGATGATCCTTGATAACATGATCCTAAGTGAAAGATTCAGTACCCAGCTGAGTTAGTTAATTGTGCCAGCCTGGCCGATAATCACATGTGGTGCTGGTTGAAAGGCGGAGGGATAAATGGGTGGTGAAGCCTCGCCTTTCTAGTTCTCGGGTCTTTTGTTTTGTGATGGTTGCATCGGGTGCAGCTGCCTTAGCAGCTCCCTGCTTCAGCTTGCAAGATTGACTTCCTACAAGACATCCCCAAGGAGAAGAAGCCACATGGACCTATCCCGATGCAGCCCTGGGTGCTGGAGCAGCCGTGTGGAGGCCCCTGCTAGTGCTGAGATGCTTATGCATTCACTGACTCAGCTTTCCTCCTGCCGTCGGCATCATTGCCTCTGTTTTGTGAGGTGGAGGACTTTGTGGACTGGTGTTGGGTTAATGGGTTAATGTTGGACTTGTGGGCTTGGGCAGCATTGGGTTGGGATGTTTTCGTGATGCACATTTTCTTTGCATAAAACTCTCTCTTATACACGAGTCACTGTGAATTTGTTTCTCCAAAGTACCCAGACTAATACACCAGCGATGTTCGCTACTTGCACAGTGGGGAGGATGGGATTCTTCCTCAGGCTCTGTGGTATCCCTCGCCCCACTGAGAGTTCTGTCCGCGTCTCAACCACTAGCCACTTCTCCCCTCCAGAATTAGCAGGTGGCCCTATGGGCTTTCTCTCTTCTCCAAGCTGTTGGCCCTTAATTTATTACAGCCTTGTTATCATTTTAATGACTTAAAAATGAATGACTTTAGTCATATTTTCTTTCTTTTAACCATTTTTCTGAGCCATGGAAAGATGGATCTAAATTGTCCTAAACATCATTACTTAATGCTTTTCCTCTGGATATATCAAATACCCTTTTGATTATTTTAATAATGCTATTCCTCTGCTTCAATGATTTTTCATTGTCCCGAGGAGCAGTTTAACTGAGTACTATTGTTGCTCTTGCAATGAAAATGAAAATTTTAAGTGAATGATGTTGTCTTGCCTCTTCTGTTCCTTGCTGCTGACCAAAGCCATCAATACTGCCAACAATCACCAATTAGCCTCTAGCATATTTCCCTGGTTTTCCAAGGTGCTACACGCTCCCTAACTCAGGACCTTCATCTAGAACCCCTTTTCCTTCCTCTTCCATCATTCTGGAAACTTCTACTAAGTCCTCATGACTAAACAATGGCTGGATGAGGAGCCAGTCAGGGTGCAGGATAACACCGATGAAACACACAACTTTCCTCTAGTTTTTTGGTGCTTCCTTCCCCCCACTATCATGACCTCAATTCTACCTTACAAATTGGATTAGACCAGAACATGCACACTGCTACAGATAAGAGCCCACAACACAGGAAATCCAGGACAGATAAACTACTCAAGGACAACAAGGAGAGTAGAGATACCAGGAGTATTAGAGGAGGGGGGGAGAAAGGGGGACTCGATCACAAGGATCAACCTAGAACCTCCTCTCAGGGGAATGAACAACAGAAAAGGGGTGGGTGAGGGGTGACGGAGGACGATGTAAGATAAGAAAATAATAATCTGTAACTTATCAAGGGTTCATGAGGGAGAGCAGGTGGGGGAGGGAAGGGGAAGAAATGGGGAGTTGATATCAGGGGCTCAAGTGGGAAGAGAATGCTTTGAAAATGATGATGGCAGCATATGTGCAAATGTGCTTGACACACTGGATGAATGTATGGATTGTGATAAGAGATGTAAGAGCCCCCAATAGAAGTATTTAATTATATATATCAAAAATTCCCTTTTCTGAACATACAGAGTTCAGCTGTGTCTCTAGATATCAGCGGCCTCTTATGTACTGTGTTTCCTAGAGTTTGAGTGGAGGTAGGGGTGAGAGCAGGCAGCAGTGAGCTGCTGGCGGTATTCATTTAGGGTGTCAAACACTTCTATTGACTGTGGATTATGCAACATGCACTTCCCTTTCTTTGGGTCCAAACTCCCATTTCCTTTGGAAGAATTCCCCCTCTCCCATAGTCCACATGCATGATGGAATGACACATGCTCTCAGCACACCAGGTTTTCTAGTATGATCTCTGCATTTAATCGTGGAGACTCAAATTAAATTAGGGAAGAGTGGAGAGTGAGATTGATTTGCCCAATGATGAGGTTCAGAAACAAGTGAAAAGTGATGAGCTTATGTGCCTACCGCACACCATCCTAATATTGATTTTATGAACCAGATTGGTATTGGATATATGGGCTAATTTGGACTTATGGGCTTGATCTGGACTGGGCTGGGCTGCTTTCTCAATGTTCAACTGCTCTTGTATACAAATCTCTTTCTTATACACATATGTGTGTCCATGGATTTGTTTCTCTAGACTACCCAGACTAACACAGTAGGTCTATCCCCCTCGTCTTTCTGCTCCCATCACCAAATCTTCCTTCTTTCCCAGGTTCCCATCAAAGAAAGCTTCAACTTACTATTTTTTCCCCCTGAAGCATGTCCCCAGCTTCCTTCCATTTGTTTCCCGATTATCTTCCTTGGAATGCTCAGACTGACTTTGTCTATGTGTATATCAAAGACTGATTTTGCATGAGAGCGCAGATTCTCCTAGGGTGTGTTTAAAACAGCAGGCCCTCCAAAAGTCCTTCCCAAAGCCCAGCCTTCCCAGGCGGCTTATTTTGCATGTATAAATTAGTCAGAGAAAAATATGTAAGCTGTTTTGTGTGCACAAGGCCACCCTGCCACGCTAGAAGAATTCCGTCATCCAGAAATAGCTCCGCTCTATCCTGGTCCTGGTGAGCCGCTCCAGTTCATTTCAAGACAGACTCTGAGCTCGGAGTCCCAGGAAGCATTTGAAATGCAGGCTCCATCTTTTCTCAGTTACACAAAGTGCTTCTGAAGGTGACTGCTCTTTACCTGCTATTTCTCTAAGTTCCTTCCACTCCCAGCCCTGCTCGCTGGTGTTTGTTGGCTCTGGTCTCATGCGCGGGCCCTGCCTTTCCTTTGTGGTGACGGATGCAGTAAATACACTATGATGTGAATCCGAATAACGTTGTCTTTGGTTTTCCTCAAGAAGACACTAGACCTAACCCTTGGTTTTCATTTGTATCTTGAGCAGGTTTTAGTTGCATTTCTTCAGTGACATTTTACCAGAGGAGCCAATCCTGCTGTTGCTGCCAATCTTCTTTCCGAAGTACAGGCTTATGCTGTGGGCTGTGCTCGGCCCTGCCCTTTGACTGATTTGAAGCCTATTTCATCACTTTGGCTTCCACAGATATGGGGAAGCAAAGAAAACTAGCAATCAGCCCGCCATCAATATCCTGTGGGGCCACATGCTGTTGCAGAAACAATCATACGAGTTTGCTGAGGAAAGACAAATTCGCAGCAGGCAGGGGATAGCTGCCTGGCCTCCCTGAGTTAGCTAAACCCCAGGGAAAGTGGAGCCTGAGGCAGGAGCACTGAAGGAAGCACAGAATAAAGAAGGTGCCAAAGAGAGGGGCTGTGGATGACAGTGGAAGCCCCCAATCTATTTTTTTAGTCATTTTATTTAGGGTTCGTACAACTCTGATCACAATCCATACATCCATCTACGTTTGTACATTTGTTGCCATCATCATTCTCAAAACATCCTCTTTCTACTTGAGCCCTTGATATCAGCTCCTCATTTCCCCCCTCCCTCCCACCTCCCTCATGAACCCTTGATAATTGCCCCCAATCTATTTCCTGAGTCCCCAAGAGGTTTAAGCCTCTGGCAAAGCCTCCTCTGGCCATTGCCTAGGGATGTAGAAGCCTGGCTATCAGAGGGCACTGGGACTTGGACTAATGCAGATGTGGCTAGGTTAAAATTTAACACTTACCGTTTGTTCTCCTTTATACTCATTTTACATTTGTTCTAGTTTTTATTGTTTTCTTTCCTCTTTTCAATTAAAGTTTGTTTGTTTTATTTTGTTATTGTTGTTTGGGTTTTTTCTTTTTCTTTTTGTATATTTTTCTTTATATGAAATCTAGAATAAGTAATCTACTGAGATAGGTTGGGGGGGTCGGTAATGGTAGGGTGCAAGGGGAAGCCAGCCCCTAGCACATCATTACGGGTCCCGTAGGCACAATTGTACAGCCATGATAAGTAAAGATTATAGTAAAGTCATAGAGAGCATGAGAGATAAAAGAGAGATATTGAAATAATGGAGTCAGACACATTTCATGGTAGCATTACTCATTTCGGCCCTGCTTGGTGGTCCACATGGACAGAGAGACTCTTTAATGCTAGCCAAGGCTTTTATATTCTCTGGGGACATGCAAGCCCCCTAATTACAGGTGAAGACATACGTCACAGGAAGGGGTTGTGCCATAGGTAATTCAGTAATGGGAGGGGGTGGTCTAGGGGTATCCACACAATTGGAAGGAGGGATTAGGGATATACATGTGACAAGATGGGCGGATCCTAGGTTTAGGATGGCAGCTTAGCTTTGACCTGTTCTCTGGATCTCCATAGGAACCATTATCAGTAGGGTGTAAACTCCATCTACAGGAACCAAATCGATGACTGCAGGCCTGTCCATTGTCCTCCACAGCACTGAGGCGGGGTGGGGGGGGCACTGCAATCTGGCAACTGATCACCCTCAGAGCAGATGCCTGCAAGCATCTGACCTCCCCCCACAATAGGGGAGGTTGGGGGGGAAATGAGCTAATAATCAGGGGTACAAGAAAGAAGAAAATGTTCTAAAATTGATGATGATTGCACAATTATTTTTGAATATGTTTAAACTATTGACGTGTGTATGTGGATTAAAGCTGCTAACTTTTCTTTTTTTTTTTTTTTTTTAAGAATAGGCCCTGCACATGCTTCTTGAGCTACCCATCTCGTAAGAAGAGAATCACCTTTTTTGCCTTCAGTAAAGAAAGAAGATTGGGGAGAAGATGAAAATAGCCCTGGACTAAAAACATGACGACTCGGTGTGAGGCCAAGTCCCGCCATTAAATAATGACGTGGCTCCCATGGGTCAGGCAACCCCCTGAAGGTCGAATATAAAAATATTGAGGAGCTTTGTCTGATCAATATATGTTTAAATATGTGTCTTAAAGTTATTAACAATAGCTTAGCAATATGTGTCTCGCCCCTGAGTTGAGTAGGCAGGCATGAATACTGAAACAGTACAAGCATAATGACAAATTGTAGCATCTGAACTCTCCGAGGATAGCCTTTTTGGGCTATCATTGTCAAATAAGATTGCTTCATGAGGAATTATCACTGAAGAGCTTCTCAGGAATAAACACAGAAAGAAGATTGTCCATGGGAGAGATTGAAGTGGAATAACCTGATTTTAGCATATAAAATGGTTATTTTTATATAATAAAGAATCTTTTTAGTCTCCTCTCTAGGTGCTTTCTATATTCCTCTTTGCTGAGAGATTCATTTACTTACTGCTGCCTGGATAGTTTTATGTCACCAGAAGAGAAAAATCCAAAATCAATGGAGATATTTCTGAAATCCAAGCATGGGTACTGAGGAAATGAGGGAATAAATAGGCAAGTCTAAAACAATAGGCTGCATACCTTTCCTGCTGGCTCTTGGACACTCAATCCACAAAGCAGGTAGAAATAGAGCCAGACAATAGATTTTTAAAAAACTAAAACAGGTTGTAGAATAACTTGGTCAGAGTCTCCTGAAACAGCAGTGTGGTAAACCACAACACTGTACTACACATTTTTTCAAGTTATTTAAAACTTAAGTTGATGTTAAATTATTAAAATATGCTGTGTGTATGCTCTATTCCATCATTTGTGAGGAATGAATTTTTGTTGTGCTTTGTTTTGTTTTTCTACCTCAGTAGAAGTGAAATGGTGGCCTAGTTGATTCTACAACACAAAGCAAATATTCAATAAGAAGAGATGGGGCGGGGGAAGAGATCTCAAAATCTCTGACTTCTTTATTGTTTCTTATTGAGTATTTGCTCCATCTACCTTAGTCTTGATGGTCGTACTTTATACTTCATGGTTAAACCTTTTTTTCGGTTTGCAGTTCCATCTTTTAATATTCAAATCTTTTGCATCCTAGTAATTTTTAAATACCCCTTGTGAAGAGAAATCGGCTTGAAGGAACAAAAACCCAGCCTTATAATTGGAACATTTAATTTATTTATATTGAATATACATAAATTCAAATGACTTCTTTTTCACTTTGTGCTGAAATAATTATAGCATAACTTGAAATGTGAAGGGTTGCACATTAAAAAAAAACCTGTAACCTTCTCTTTTTCCCTTAATGGCTATAACTTACATAATTATGGAACAATCTCAAAACCAGGAATTTACCAGTGGGACAATGGGCGGAGGCCATAGTATGTCATTGTATCACACGTGCAACCAGCACCACAATCAGAGGGTAGAGATGGTCCGTCACCAGAAGGGTTTCTCCCGCATGGTCCTTCTGCAATCACACTCATCCCCTCAGAACGTCTGGCAACTACTAACCTGTTTTCCATTGTTATCATTTTGTCATTTGAAAGTTATATACATGTAATCATACACTATATAACTTTTTGAGATTGCTTATTTCCCCATAAGGAGCTCTGATCACATAGTGGTTATGCACTGGGCTGCTGATCACAGGGTCAGCAGTGTGAGCCCCTCAGTCACTCTGAGGGGGAGAAAAATGAGAATTTCCACTCCATAAAGAGTTACCGTCTCAGAAACCCACAGGAGCAGTTCTCCTCTGCCCTCTAGGGTCGCTATGAATGAGAATGGGCTCAATGGCAGTGAGGTTTTTGAGTTGATGATGCTCTTGAGAGTCATTCAAGCTTTTGTTTTTATCAGTAGTTAAGTCATTGCCATCACGTTCACATTTCAATTCACATTGGCCCTAGGTTTCCAAGACAGTAACTCTTCACAGGGGCAGAAAGCCTCACCTTTTCTCTTAAAGCTTTTGGTGGGAGTGAACCACTGATATTATGGTCAGCAGCCCAATGCCCAATACACAGCACCACCAGGAAGCTTTTATAACAAAAGTTAGTTACTTTTTATTGCTGAGCAGTGTATCTATTCTAAATATGTGTGCATCTATGCATCTATCATCAATCAATCCATTGATCTATCAATCTATCACTATCGGCTAAATATAGAGAATGATTATATATAGATCATTGTTGAATGAACTATCTATGTATTTTTATATCTATGTGTATAGATATAGATAGTTTGTTTAACCATTCACCTACTGGTGGACATTTTGCTGCTATCATATTTTGCCTATTACAATCAAGCATGCTATGGAAAATGATATATAACTTTTTGTGTAGAAATACATTTTTATTGGAGGGGTGGTGGATAAATTGCTGGTCTGAATAGTAAATTCACTGGCACCACGTTGATTTTGAGTCATAGCAATCCTATCAGAATTTTCAAGACTGTAAATCTTTAGAGGAGTAGACAGTTTCATCTTTCTCCCAGAGTTTAGCATGGTTCTTAACATTAGCAGCCCAATGCCAACCTTACAGAGCATCCACGCCTCCTTTCTGAAGATAGTCTGTGTCTACTTTTCAAGAAGCTACCACATTGTTTTCTCAAGTGTGTGTACTGTTTTATATTCATGTGTGTAAAAAGTTGTGTTTCTCTATATACTCATCAGCATTTGGCATTGTTACTTTTTAATTTTAATTTTTAGTCTTAATGTCATTTCCCTAATCACCAGTAAAGAGGAGCCCTGGTGGTGTAGTGGTTATGAGCTGGACTGCTAACTGCAAAGTCAGCAGTTTGAAACCTCCAGCCACTCCACAGTGTGGCTCTTGTCTTTCTGCAGCCCAGCACCCCGAGGAAGCAAAGGCTGTGACCTAGTGAAGCTTCACACCTTCTACCGAGATAAGGACTTAATTCCATCTTAATCCTATCCATTAGTAAATTAGAGAACTCCTTGCAAAATAGGATTATAGACACAGGCATACAGTCCAGAATTATAATATATCACATAGGAATTATGGATAGAAGGGCCATATTAATTGGCTACATCCACTTGCTTTGTCTGGGAAGTGACAATTAATTTAGCCTTTACATAAAATGCTACCATAAGACCCGAAAGAGAAAACACAGAAGTAACTTTTTAGATGATTGGGAATGCGGCAATAAAATCAGGTGAAATAAGTACACAAAGAAAAGACAAGTTAAAACAGAACAGGTGGGAGGCCTGGAGCATGATGACCCCAAATAGAGCAGCCAGTCCACAGAGAGGACCACATGGC
>NW_022103900.1:26559673-26592720 GCF_000313985.2 Echinops telfairi
ATAACAGTTGTATGAGCCCCTAATAAAATGTTAAAAAAAAAAACAGAACAGGTGGGACAAATAGAAAAAATGAGTAATATAATAGATGTAAATTTTACAGAGGCAGGCAAGTGAAGTAGATGATCTAAAATGATTTTGAAAAGGAATCATAAATGAACTTACTCTATTTGATTTCAAGACATTATATAGCAATGATCATCAAAATGATGTGGTGTTAGATTTGGAATAAATGTTCAGGTCAATGTAACAGAAATGAGAACTCAGAAACAGCTCCTTATTAGTACAATCAACTTATACAAAGACACAAAAACCTTTCAATTCAGGAAGGAGAGTCTCTTCAACAAATAGTGTTAAACCAATAAAACATCCAAGCGTTTGAAAGGAAGGAAGTCCCTATACTTCAAATCTTCTGCAAAAAATTGCTCATAAATTGGATCATATATTTAAATGTAAACTATTTCTATTGGTTATGAGATAACATAGGATGAAATATTAAGGATATAGGGCTTGGTGAAGAGTTATTAGACAGAATCAAAATCATGACCCATAAGAGTAAATAAAATGATAAATTGGACTTCATAAAATTTAAAAACATTTGCTCTTTGAGAGAGGTCTAGTGGGAAGAGACAGCAAACAACATATCTTATGAAGAACTCCTATCTACTATTTATAAGAGCTTTCAAAATGACAAAAAATATATATAGCCTAGAAAATGATCAATAAGAATGAAGAGATTTCACTAAAGAAAATATGCAAATGAAAAGATATTTAACTTTACTATTCATAGCTGAAAATCACTGCTATTCGCACAATTCTGACTCAAAGTGGCCCTATAGGGCAAAGTAGCAGTGCTTCTTAGGGTGTCTGAGACTGTAAAACTTTATGGTAGCTGACAGCCTCACACAGACTTATCTTTTTCCAGAGAAGCAGATGGTGGATTTGAGCTTCCAGCCTTGTGGTTAGCTGCCCAGCACTTAACCCACTGCACTTTCATGTCTTCTTCATGGTCATTCAAACCAAAAAGACAAACACACTGCCATTGGGTTGATTCCAACACACAGTGATCCTGTAGAACAGGGTAGAACTGCCCCTGTGAGTTTTTGAGACTGTAACGCTTCATGGGAGTAGAAAGTCTCATCTTTCTCCTGTGGAGAGGCTGGAGGTTTCAAACTGCTGACTTTGCAGTTAGCAGTCCAGCTCATAACCACTACACCACCAGGGCTCCTCTTTACTGGTGATTAGGGAAATGACATTAAGACTAAAAATTAAAATTAAAAAGCAACAATGCCAAATGCTGATGAGTATATAGAGAAACACAACTTTGTACACACATGAATATAAAACAGTACACACACTTGAGAAAATAATGTGGTAGCTTCTTGAAAAGTAAACACAGACTATCTTCAGAAAGGAGGTGTGGACGTTCTGTAAGCTTGGCATTGGGCTGCTGACCATAATGTCAGTGATCCAATCCCACCAAAAGCTTTAAGAGAAAAGATGAGGCTTTCTGCCCTTGTGAAGAGTTACAGTGTTGGAAACCTAGGGCCGATGTTTATTGAAATGTGAATTTGATGGCAATGAGTCAACTATTGATAAAACAAAAACTTGAATGAATCTCAAGAGCATTATAAACTAAAAAAAATCACTACCATTGAGTCAATTGTCTTGGGGTTTCTGATACTGCAACTCTTTTTTTTTTTTTCATACTTTTATTGGGAGCTGTTACATCTCTTATCACAATCTATACATTCCTCCAATGTGTGGAGCACATTTGCACATATGCCGCCATCATCATTTTCAAAGCATTCTCTTCCCACTTCAGCCCCTGATATCAGCTCCCTATTTCCTTCCCTTTCTTCCCACGCCCGCCCTCCCTCATGAACCCTTGATAAGTTATAGATTATTTTTTCCATATCTGGCATCATCCTCCGTCACCCCTCACCCACTTTTCTGCTATTTTTCCCCCTGGGGGAAGGCTATAGGTTGATCCTTGTAATCGATTCCCCCTTTCTCCCTCCACCCTCCCCTAATCCTCCTGGTATCTCTACTCACATTGTTGGCCCTGTGGGGTTTATCTATCATGGATTCCCTGTGTTGCGGGCTCTTATCTGTAGCAGTGTGAGAGCTCTGGTCTAATCCAATTTGTAAGGTAAAATTGAGGTCATGATAGTGGGGTTAAGGAAGCACCAAAGAACTAGAGGAAAGTTGTGTGTTTCATCAGTGCTATACTGCACCATGACTGGCTCATCTCTTACCTGTGACCCCTCTTTGAGGGATGTCAAATTATCTACAGATGGGCATTGAGTCTCCACTCCATGCCCTGCTCCCATTCACCTTAGGTATGGTTTTATTCTGGGTCTTAGATGTCTGATACCTGATCCCATCAACACCTCATGATCAAACAGAATGGTGTGCTTCTTCCATGTGGGCTTTATTGCTTCTGAGTTAGATGGCCACTTGCTCATCTTCAAGCCTTTAAGATCCCAGACACTGTATCTGTTGATAGCCAGGCACCATCAGCTTTCTTCACCACATTTGCCCATGCACCCATTTTGTCTTCAGTGATAGTGTCAGGAAGGTGAGCATCACAGAATGCCGGATTGTTAGAACAAAGTGCTCTTGTGTTAAGGGAATACTTGAGTTGATGCCCAATGTCCATCTCCAACCTTAATTCTTAATATATAGATATAAGTACATAGTCCTATTCCCCTTTCATTATATATCTATTTACATATGTACATGCCTGTATTTAGGCCTCTATAAATGTCTCTTGCCTCCTGGTTCCCTCTTCTATTTCCTTTTAACTTCCCTCTTGTTCCATCATCATGATGTTTGGCTTTCATTCATATTTAGTAATTCCTCGCTGCTATGTTGCCCTTGATTGGGCCGCACTAGGCATTCTATGATCTCCCTTCCATTGATCTTAATTCACTTGGTTTTCCCCTGTCCCTGGGTTGGTCCCCCACCCCTTGTCCTCTCTCACCTCCCCTTCTCCCACATTCCCCCGGAACCACTGGTCCCGTTCTTTTCATCTCCGAATTATTTATCCCGCTTATCTTATCTAGATAGACATGCAGATACATTAA
This sequence comes from Echinops telfairi, assembly GCF_000313985.2. Lineage (NCBI taxonomy): Eukaryota > Metazoa > Chordata > Mammalia > Afrosoricida > Tenrecidae > Echinops > Echinops telfairi. Next base: position 26,562,760 of record NW_022103900.1, read on the forward strand.
TAAGTGCAAAACACAGGCAAAGCCAAATAAAACAACAAAGGAAGTCAAAACCAATAAAACAATAGTAACAACAGCAAAACACAAAAACAAAATAACAATAACAAAAAGAAAGCCACTGACAAAAATGGAAAAGCTTTTAAAGAGTTCAAGGTCTGCATGTTGGCCTTTATGAGTGTTTTCCAGTCAAATTTGATGGGGTGCCACACTCTCTCCAAAGTCTATTTTTCATATTCCCCAGGGATTTCATCACTCTGCTCCCAGTGCTGCTCTGCTGCATGCCCTCCATGCCTCACCCCAGTGAGATGAGGCCAGACTGTGCACTATTCCCACACTGTGTCTCCAGTGCTGTCCCCCACAGTGTCATGGTTCAATGAGGGACGCTGTGCCCCGTGGTGGGGCCGGCCCTATGGTCCTCCCTGTGCGTTGTCTGCTCTGAGCAGGAACATCGTCCTCCCCGGGGCATGGCGGGCCAGGATGTCCTCTCCTCCCTCTCTATCCCTTTGCATTTCTCCTGTGTGCTCTAATCCAACGCACCCCTCTCCCAAGCTGTAGCCCCAGTGCTGTCCTTTGAAGTGCATTCTTCTGAGGGGGCATGGGGGGTGTTGTCCACATACTTGGGATTGGGGCCAACCCCGCAGAACTCTCTATTTATTCCCTGGTACATGCCAGTATGTCATATTCACGTCTTGGTGCATTGGGATGAAGCCTGGTCTCTCTCTCCCTCTCCTGTGGAGATATAAACAGTACCTTCCCCTTGGGTGGATTAGTGCCTTGCTCCGCCCCTGCCCATGTCTTTTTTTTTTTCTTCCTCTTTCTTTCCCCCTCTTATTTAGTTGACTGTGTATGTATCCCTGGATTGGGTTTGGCCCCTGCCATAGTTGCTGGACCTCACCCCAGAGATGTATGTATATGGTAACTTTTCCCCTATGCCACGTTTTTTTGGTTTTTGGTTGTTTTATTTTTAAGCTTACTTCAGTGGACTCATGTTGTACTTGTCCTTTGGTGCTTGACTTACTTCACTTAGCATAATTTCCTCCAGTTCTTCCCATGCGTGAATGTGCTTCATGCATTCATTGCTGCTTTTTAGGGAAGTCCAGTACTCCATTGTATGTGACACGGTTTTTGATCCATTCATTTGTTGATGGAAATTTGAGCAGTTTCCAACTCCTTGCAATTGTGAACTGTGCCGCAATGAACATTGGAACACAGATGTCTGGCCATGGTTTGTTTCTTGTCTGTTCTGGGTATATGTCCAGTAGGGGGATTGCTGGGTGATATGGTAGCTCAATCTCCATCTGTTTTGGATATCGCCAAATCAATTTCCATAATGGCTGTACATACCTACAGGTACATCAGCAATGGACAAGAGTTCCTGTCTCCTTACAACCCCTCCAACACTTGTTACTTTCTGGCTTTTTGAATTGGGCTATCTTTGAGAGTGTTAGGTGGTATCTCATAGTTGTTTTAATTTGCGTTTCTCTTATGGCTAATGATCGGGAACATTTTCTCATATGCTTATTGGCCATTCGGATCTCTGCCCCTGTGAAACTTCTGTTCAGGTCTTTTGCCCAGCTCCTTAATGGGCAGCTATTTTTTTTTCTTATTCTAAGCTTGCAAAATATTGTAGATTTTAGTAATAAGGCCTTTGTCTGATGTGTCATTGCTAAAGATGTTTTCCCAGTCTGTGGGCTCTCTTATTACTCTCTTGGTGAATTCTTTTGATGTAAACAGGTGATCCCACTTGTAAACAGTATATATTCTTTTTGATGTGAACAGTATATCCCACTTGTCTATTTGTGACTCCTCTGTATTTGTATCCTTCCCTATTTCTGATAGCCTATGTATTCCCTGTGCCAACGTTCTCAGGTTTGTCCCAATTCCCTTATTAATGGCCCTAATTGTTTGGGTTTTATCTCAAGGTCTGTGATCCACCTTGAGTTTATTCTTGTGCCTGGAGTGAGGGAAGGGTCTTGTTTTATTTTTCTGCAGGTAAATATCCTTTTTTTTCCCCAACACCATTTATTGAAGAGGGCATCTGCTTCCCATTTGATATTTTTGGGGTCCTTATCAAAAATCAGTTGACTGTATGCTGGTTTTTATTTCTGGGTCTTTAGCTCTTTTCCATTGGTGTGAATATCTGTCGTTATAGCAGTACCATAGTGTTTGACCACTCTGGCCATATAATATGTGCTGAAGTCAGGTAGTGCAAGCCCATCCACTTTGTCCTTCTTGAGGAGTTCTCTGCTAATTCTGGGCTTCTTCCCTCTCCATATGAAGTTGATAATCAGTTTTTCCAATTCTTTGAAGAAGGATGGTGGTTTTCGTATTGGGATGCATTAAATTTATATAGTGCCTTGAACAGAACTGACATCTTTACTATATTGAGTCTTCCAATCCATGAACATGGGCTATTCTTACATTTGTTGAGGTCACTCTTTGTTTGTCGTAATAGTGTTCTATAGTTTTCCTCATACAAATCTTTTGGCTTTTTAGTCAGGTATATCCCTAGATATTTCAATTGTGCTTGACTATTGTAAAGGATACTACCTTTTTAATTGCCTCTTCTCTGATCATGTCTGATGTATATAGCAGTCTGATAGACTTTTGTTTGTTGATTTTGTATCCTGCCATTCTGCCATATTCCTCTATCGCTTCCAACACTCCACTTGTGGAGTTTTGGGTATTTTTGATATATAAAATCATATTGTCTGCAAATAATGACAGTTTTGCCTCTTCCTTCCCCAGATGAATGAGTTTGATGTCTTTTCTTTGCCATGTGTTGTTAGCTAGTACCTGCAATACAGTGTTAAATAGGAGTGCGGACAAGGGGCATCCTTGTCTGGTTCCCTTTTTTAGTGGAATTGTTTTCTTCTTTTCTCCATTGACTACCACATTGGCTGTTGGTTTTCCATATATATCTTGTTTAATATTGAGGAATTTTCCTTCTATTCCTATCTTCTTGAGTATCTTAAACAGGATTGGGTGTTGGATGTTGTCGAATGCTTTTTCTGCATCTATCAATATTATCATGTGGTTCTTATAATTTTTCCAGTCAATGTGGCGAATACTATTAATGGTCTTTCATATGTTGAATCATCCCTGCATCCTTGGTGTGAATCCCACTTGGTCATGGTGAATTATCTTTTTTTATATGCATTTGTGTTCTATTGGCCAGTATTTTGTTAAGGATTTTTGCATCAATGTTCATGACTGTAACTCTTTATGAGAGTAGAAACTCTCATTTCCCCACCCACCCCCATCCATAGAGTGACTGGTGGTCTCAAACTGCTGGTCTTGTGATGAGCAGCCCAGGGCATAGCCATCTTAGACACCAGAGAGAAATCCGAGGACCATTAGAACAAGAGCACATTCAAGGTCTCTGTCTGAAGTGGTGGAGGCACTGAAAGTATGGGAGAGAGTGAAAAAGTCACCCTGAGTGTCCAAGACTGTAACTGTTGGCAAAAGGGAAAAACCTCATAATTCTCCTGTAGAGTGGCTGGTGACCTTGCAGGTCACAGCCCAACATGTAGCCACTACACCACCAGGGTCTGACATGAGAACTAGAACTGAATCTGTTATAGAAAGTAGAGATGATGTTAGATGTCCATTTGGTTACAAATTAAATTACATTATCATATCCAGCTTGTATCAATAATAAAATAAGTATAGTTGGTCTACCTTTGTTTGACTACTGTTTTGTTTTTCCAGTGCAATCTAAACTTAGAAGTGAAGAAAAGAGGTGTTATTTATTGATTGGCTAAAAGCCCCCAAATGACCATTCACAGAAAACTAGGTAAGTAAATAAATAAATGGCTTCATTCCACGGAGAAAGCTATTCATCCTAATCTTCGTAAGTGTCATCAACCCAGGGTCACACCTCAGCTTGAAGCAATAATGGTGATACATATGCTCTCATCTTTCCTATTGTCAGAGTCCATTTGCAGTCTAAGATTAACATTTGGAGTCCTTGAAAGCAGGCATACAGGAGAGTTTCCCAAGGATTCAGAGACAAGGGCAACAGGAGATGGAGCAAAAGCAACTGCACAACCTGTGTCATAGATTCATAACTTTAATAATAAAGTGTACCATCGTCATTGAACCAAGTAGTCAAATTATTGTCTGTAGGCTACGCTCTTACAATTTGTGGGTTTTTTGATAAAATAATACAAAGCCAACAATTGAAACCTGATGTTATCTATGCCAAATGAAAAAGTATTCCTAGCCCAGCTGGAACTAAAATGCTTGTATATTTATAAGGACTGAACTCGCCAAACCCACAAACTGCGCTGTGTAATCATAACCATAGATAAAGCTCTTTTTTTCCTTAAAATGTCTCCGTGCGCTTTCATATTTCTATTTTCCTGAGAACTTCTGCTTATTTGCAACTATTTTCTGAGCCATAGCAGCACTGCGCTGGAGTGCTTTGGCAACAGTCCCATTGGTGGTCAGCAACTTCTGCAGCTGGGATTTCTTAAACGATGTAAGTGGCCTTGGCCTGACAGTGCTCAAGCAACAAGACAAGTGGCATTTTCAGGGGAATCAGACAATCACAAGAAATGGTCCCTTCCTTTTGTTTTCCATTTCTTCGTGTGCTCGGTGTGGTCAGGTGACAGATACACATTTCTCTCATAATGGGGCTAATGCATGGCCACAGTTCTAACTACTAGTCCCGAAGGCATCTCAAGAGAGAGTTCATCAACTAAGATAATAGTAAGATTAAAAAAATAGGCGGGGGTCTTGTCAAAGAACAAGACTGTAACACATTGAAGTAGACACCTGCCTTGAGGTGGATATGTTGATGTGTAAGTGCTTGATGGGATAGGTCCTATGAAATAATTTGCCCCCAAAAAATAAGGCTATGGATCAAACAAACATAAACATCTAGCTTTACTTTAATAATAGTCAAAAAAAAGTCAGCCCTAACCAAACACACACACACACACACTTTTCTATGACTATGCAGAAATTCAGCATAAAAATAGTTGCAAGAAAATTTTCAAGGTAAAAATCAAAATCAGCATCTTAAAATGTGTGAGCCATGTCTAGCTGATCCAACTGGAACGCATCCCTGAAAGAAACCAGCCAAAAGATCTAGAAAATGTTGCAATACATACAGTAATAAGAATGTGAAATAGTAAACCATTGACTAAAAAAATCCAAGACATAGCCCTAAGGTATTATTAGTTTGCATAACTCTCCCTCAGGCTTTCATAACTTTCAAGCAGCAAAATAAGTGAAACATCATCGATTCGCCAAAACTTCAGGTTGAAGTCAAGGAGGTGGACAAGCCTGGGAAGAACATCCTTTGAAGCGCAGGAAGCAGGTGTCATTGGCGCCTGACAGAGGCTGTGGAGTTTGGTTGTTGTGTTTTATCTAAATCAAAATGTAGGCAACGTAAAATGAATCACTGGCCATTCTCAAGCATAAAATTCAGTGATATTTAATGGGATGCGGTTCCACTCATTGCCCCTAAGTGGTTCTCTGATTTCTGAGCAGCCCGCCAGGCAGTCACTCCTTGATTCTTCATTCCCCTAGTGCCCCGTAAACGGCCCACTGCTTTCTGTCTCTATGGAGTCCCACCACCTGGGATCTTTTGTGTCGAGCTTCTTTCTCTTAGCATCTTCTTGGGTGTTATCTACATTGTAGCATGGATTGGCACTTCATTCCTCTCTATGGCTGAAGAATATTCCATTGCATGAATATTTCATAGTTTATTAATGCATCCTGGGTTGATGGCCATTTGGGTTGTTTCCAGCCTTTGGTACTATACACAGGAAGCTATGAACAAATACCAAGTCCAAGTATCTACTTGCTGGAGTCCCCGTTTTCCATGATTTTGGCTGTACAGGGGGCAGAGTTGCGGGGATTTCTGGTAATTCTATGTCCACCTTTAGAAAAATTACTGAACTGTTATCCACAGGATCGGTGCCATATAACCTTTTCACTGCCAATATACAGGGGTTTAAATTTCCCCAGCCCCTTGCTAAAACTTAAGGTTTGTTTTATATAACCATTCTTGTGGGGTTGGAATGGCATCATATTGATTTTAATTGGCTGTTTTTATTGATAGCTAATGATGTTGAGCATTTTTCTTGGCCATTGTTATGTCTTCTTTGGAGAAAGCCTTTAGGTCCTTTGTTAAATTATTTTAATTATGGTGGTTTTGTTGTTGTTGTTTTTAAATTATAATGATTATTTATATATTCTGCCTACTAAATCCTTATTAAATAAATGATTTACAAATATTTTCTCCCATTCTTTGGGCAGTTATTTCACTGTATTGGGAGTGTTCTTTGATGCACACTAGTTTTAATCTTTGATGAAGTCCAATGTATTTTTTTTTCTTTTGCTGTTTGTGACTTTGGTGTACTTTATATGACTCAATTGGCCAATCTGGGGCTAAGGGTTTTTTCCCCCCTCTTTGTTTTTGTTCTAAGGCGGAGATGATCTATAAACGCTAAGATTTCTAATACTGAATCCAAGAATGTTAATGTTTGTTTTCTATTTCTGTTTATGGCATCCTAAACTCTTTCTGTCCGTGTGTAATTCCCACATCTGTATTCACTTTGAGGAGCTGGTTCCATTCCCACCACCATTATCCCCCAGAGAGGCCTAACCCGTTCCATTTTTGATGAGCAACAGTTTTCAAAGTTAACATTAGGGAAAAGGGATATCTTGCACAAGGAAAGAGCATTGTTAGCCTTGACAGAGTGTTATTTGTGTGGCCACCTCCTCTTTGAATTGCCTGTAAGAAGACAGATGTGGAAAGGGAAGTTCAAAATCACTCTAATCCTGATCTGATTTTGGTCACTTCCTCTGCTCGTTTCCAACACAGCTGCAGAGAATGAAACGAAAAATGGGACAGTCAGACTGAATATTATTATTGCTGTCAGCAATAGATGTTAGGAACCCTTCTCAGGACACCATGACATCACGAACATGTGTCATCTTCCTTATAGAACTTGACTCCCAAAGCAGGATTTATGCAATTTCTTCATGCAAATAATTAGCTAAAGTACATTTGGTATGCAAGATAATAACTTAGGCAAAACACAGGAAAAGTCATCTTAGGGATTACTGTCTTGTTATTATATTAATGTAGCTAAATGTTTTTCTAAACCAATCAAATAAGTAACAGCAGGGCATGATAAACTTGGACTCAGTGTAAAGAGAAAAGATTCACAAACAAATTCTGGCCTGAATCTTGGGATCATTGAGTTGCAGGCATAGTTCTGACTGTGGAAGAACTTTCCAAATTTACTTCATTCCTTTGAATCTTGGTATTGTCAAATATGAAGCAAGAGGATTAGGTTTATTGGTATTTAGTGCATTTCTGAACATGTATACTGATGTCCCATAAATACATCAAAAGGACATGCTTAGAAGCAATGCATCATCGCAAACGAGTTCAACTGATACTCCTTTTCCCAAGAAATCCTTATTTCACTTGTAGGATGTCACAAGCAACCTATTTCCCCAGCCAAAAATATGTCAGTCATACTCCCCTTAAATGATTCAATATACCTTCATAACATGAATTTGTTTTGTGAAAACTTGGTCTTATTAGTTGAGCACTCAGACCTTGCTGAGCCATCCAGTTTTCTCCAACTCCTCAGTCAGATCTTTAGCTCAAACGCTGTCTTTCTGAGCCAAACCCTTGTAACAACGTCTTAGCTGGTCTTCCTACAGGTGCCAGTCCCCTACACTCTAGCTTGTTCTAAACCAGCAGTGTTGTCTTTCAACACTTTAAAGAGGTATTTTCCAGCACATTTTTAAAACCATATTGTTGTTGTGACATGCCATCAGGTTGCTTTTGACTTACACTGACGCTACATACCACACAAAAAAAACACCGCCTGGTCCTGCACCATCCTCACAAGTGTTCTTTTGTTGCAGCACATTGTTGCCGCCATTGTGTCAATACATCTTGTCGAGGCCCTCTTCTTTTTTGGCTGCCCTTGACCAAGCATGATGTCCTCCTCCAGGGACTGGTCTTTCCCTGGCAAACCATATGATTTCCTTGTTCAAAATGACAACACCGCTCGATGTAAGCTCATTAATCCTTAGGAAATTCATCTTGATGAGTTTTATTTCATTTTGGATGGATTGTAATTTTTCTAGATCCATACTTTTATATATTCCATGTTCAAATTATGAATTGGTGTTGGAAGCTGTTGATTCTCATCTGAGTCATGTCAACTCATCAGAAAAGCATGCCCCATAAGCTTAACCCCATCTATGTCACTGAGGTACTTTGAGGAATCAGCTCTTCCCAAGTCATGTGTCATGCGTCTTCAACCTGAGAGGCTCATCTTCTCACACTATCCAAGACATGGTCCCACTGCATTCATAAAGATTCAATGACCACTTTTTTCTTCTTCAGAAGTTATCATTCCTAGTCTGTCTTAGTCTGGAAGCTCCTCTGAAACCCACCCACCATGAGTGATCCAGCATCATAGGACCACGCAAGCTACCACAGGGGGACAAGCTGACAGACAAGTGGTAACCATAAAGTTGGAAAGTTAAGCACCAGAAAGTTACAGCCTAGAAAACACTATGGGGCGGTTCTAATCTGTTACATGGGATTACCAGGTTTGACTTTATAGCACCACCACTACGAATGAAGACAATTAGATCTTCAAACTTAGGAAATTAATTAATTTTCCCATTTAATACTTGCAAGGTACTAGGGGAAATAATAACTATGTCACTGAAGTGTGTTTGTTATGATTGTCTCAGAGAAGACATGAGAACTATTTCTGATGCTGTACAAACAAAAGGACAAACTAAGAGAAAAGAAAGGCTGGGGAGATAGGTCCCCACTTAACCTCAAAAAAGTTGCTTAACTTTCTTGGGTCGCAATGTGCTTCTCTACGGTACCCTTTGCACCAAAATGAAGAAAGAGCTCCATTCATAGTTCCAGCCCTAATCTTGTACTGGCTGGAAGAGGCTGAAAGGAAGGCAAACAGCCCAAGGTAGTCTTGGCTCTCTTAATCCACTTATTCAAAATGCCTTCATTCGCTGTTGAAAATGCCCCAGTTGAGATAATAAATTAGATGCTAATTGTAGTTTGGAATTTTAGCTTCTCCCTCAAAGTCATTATGAATCATAATGGTGTCTCATTTTAGGTAAAGTTGCTAATTATGTGAGGGGGTGTGAATTTCAACTTGGACCACTCATCTTTGGTTCCTTTTAATCTCCTTAAAAACGTGTTTCTCAATCTTTTAGCCTAAGTCAAAGATTTACCTTTCCTTTCAAAATCATTTTCAGGTGTTATTTACTTTGCATTAAGATTGAAGATGCCAGTGCATCCTATTTGTCCGCAAAGAATATCTTTCTTATTGGAAATATGCCCATGAAATTATTCTTGCTAAGGAAATTCATGGAAGGGCAGCAAAATATATACACTGTTTTGCCATCTGCAGGGTAGATAGCATTTAATTGGGAAATGCTGGCTTTCCAGAGAACATTTTCAAAACTGCATTTCAGGTAAGAGGCCCCCCCACCCCCCACCCCCACGCCATGCCTGCTCCTACTAATGGTTGTGCAACTCATTTGATGCTCATTGCATCAAAGCATTTGCCCTAGAGTTTATGAAATTCAAATCAGATGAACAGATGCTCACAAATGAAGGCACGCTCTCTCTCTCTCTACCTACAGCAGTCATGGCGTGCAAGGGGGAGAGGTGACAGGATAAAGGCAGAAACAGACAAGAAATTGTGAAACCATTCATTTCTCATCTCTCTTTATTCCTTTCTCATTTCCATCAATGCTCTCTCCTCCTGAATACCGTCACTGCTGCCCGTATGGCAGTCACCATAGGGAACGCTAGGATCTCATAGCAGTCACAATTGAGTTAGCAAGGTGCATACATTTTCAGAAGTCAGAATCACGCTCTCTCGCTTTGCAAAACCACACAACTTGACCATGGCATTTGACTGGGAAACCAAGTTCGTAAAAACTGAACTTTGCTTTTTTAGGCCAGAGTTCAGCAGGAAGAGAAAGTGGTGCTCTCCTGTCTCAGTTCCACACAGCGTTGGTCTCCAATTTCTCACACCTGGGACCTTTGCTCTCCCTGGATCACACAGGCTTACTAGTGCTGGCTCGCTTAGGCTCACTGTCACACAAATCCTAGGTCTCAGCTATTTCTTCTCGATCTTGTTCACAATCAAAGGTGCTTCCTGGGTTCCCCCACCCCACCAAGCAGCTAATTTCCCCCCTTGGAAAGCACTTAAAGGACTCACCCTAATGTACCTGCTTTTAATTTCTCTAGTGTGTGTCTCTGTGTTTAAACTTCTTTCCTGTCATAGGAATTTGCCCTTTATAAGTTAGAAACATGACAGAAAGTCCAAGAGGCATTGTCACTGGGGCTTGCTTTTCTTGGTCTCTCTGTGCACTGGAGCCGCTGTCAGTGCCTTATGAAAAACAAACACAGTTCACCAATAAACTCTCTCGGAAATGCATTTAGAGGGCGTGCTTCAGTTCCTTCCCTCTTGCTTCTCCAGTTGAAATATATGTATTTGAGATTTACAAAACAACAATGATTTGTGACCTCATTGTGGAGCTTGAGGAGAAATTTAAACATCCAAATGGTCGCCTGGCCTGTACCATTCTTTATAGCTCAGCGTTTCACTCATGACACCATGCTTCAGTCTGCCCCGGTATTGTTTTTTTTTCTTCTCAGATTACAGTCACTCAGGAATGGTCTAGAGAGAGCCATTACTCATCTGCTGTATCTGGTTGTGAGAACCCTGATTGTGAACTTGGCTGCTTGACCGCATGAGGTAAGCTTCTTCAAGTTCATCTAGTCAAGCTTGTCAGAGCCCCGAGCTTTCACACAGAGGATTTCCTCGTGTACATTCTCAGCAATGCCACACATTGCGGGTGAGAGGTTGTATTTCATGTTCTCTCGACAGAGGGTTGTTTCCACACAATTTCCAGCATTGTGAAATGCAGAACTTAAAGATGAAAATGAAGAAGAAAACAGTAGCTCACGTCACATATTCTAGCTCAACTTGGGCTGCTGAAGGACAAAAACCACAGCAAAACGTACTTTCTCTCCATGGTTGGGGGCGGGGCCGAGGTGGAGGAAGGTCACACAGAATCTCACATTTACTTCAGCCATCCAGAAAATATCTTTGTTTACCACTGTAATGTTTCCAAGGCAACGCCAGCTACTTATGGCATCACGGTGCGATGGCAATCACAGGCAGGAGAGCACTGTTGTTTAAATGCTACACGGATGCATGCCCTTTTCTGTCTGCTCTATTCCTCCAGGGACCAGCACAGGATCGCTGTGGCCAAAGCCTAATAAAAGCGAGAAACTCGACTGTGGCCTGTATTCTGGTGCATTCAGTTTTCTCTTGGTTTTAGGCAAGTCCTGGCACATGCAATGTGCTTGGTATGGTTGCAGTATTCACATAGCTCTGCCGGAACCCCCTTACCTCCCAGATCCTGCCTCCATAAGAGACTCAAGAGGGAATAATGGGTTTCACCTCTCCCGTGGAAAAAGAGGAATCAAAACTCCTATGCTTTTCCTGGATTGACTCAGGTTGGAGGCTACCTCCTTGTGCACAGCTGGGTGAACAAGCACAAGCCATGCTTCTTCGCATGTGTAAGTGGCTTTAACTCTCGGTGACCACAGAAACCTACATAGCTTTTGTCGCGACGCTTCTTCTATAGCTCTCCCTGCCAGTTTCCCTGCCGTGCTCCTGAGGGAACTCTTTCTGCCTAACCACTGGCTGTCACATCAACTCTGATTCAGAAGAGTCGGAAGAGAACTGTGCTTCAGGGTTTTCACTGCTTAGCTCTGCAGAACGAAGTCAAGATGCCACCGGTGAACTTGAACCCAACAGCCAAGCTCATGAACCATTTGTACCATAAGGCTGTTGTTGTGGGGTTCCTGAGACCTTTTGTTCCTGTTATCAGGTGCCCTTCAGTCCGTGCCAACAAACAGACCCGACGTACAACAGCGTGGCCATGGTCCAGTCCTGCATCCTCCTCCCAGGGCTTAGGTGGGAGCCCATGGTGGTTGCAACTGTTCCCGAGTGGGTGAGACCTTGGTTCTTGGCTTTCCACACAGAAAGAATTCACTTTGAAGCACGTCGTGTGATCCGAGTAGGTTTTTACAAAGGACAGGACAAGTGTCGGGTGTGACCATCTCAAAGGGGTACAGGCGATTTCTGGGAAGCATGTCAAGCCGCACGGAAGCTGCTCATGGGTTCACCACTGGACATGAACAACCACGTGGAAAAGAACACACCCCTGTGTGGAACTTGAGGGAGATCCCGGGAGGCCAGAAGGCCGAGAACCCTAGAGGCTAAGGGCATGTGGGCCAAGAGGCTATGGGTCCCAAGTAGGCCTGGAGCAGGCGCAAGGGTGCCTAGGCAGAGTAGGGAGACCTTCACCCTCCACCTGCCCCTGACCAGGAACCTTCCCACAGCCAGGTTGATGGCATTGGTTGACCCCATTTGCTGATTAGGCTCACCTGTGTGATCTCATGAGCCTGGCCCCAGTTTGGGCGCCCAGGTGTAACGCTCACCTGGCTGAGGGCTTGAATGTGAGCATGCTCATTTTGGGGTCTTCATGGGTGTTCAAGAGGTGCCTGATGCCTTTCCAACCTCCTTTATGGGGGCTTTTGCAGGCATGGAAGGGACAGCTCCCCTGTTCCTAAGCTAGCTACCTAACCCAACCACTGCATTCCTCCAGCTCAGCGAGGGTCTTCTTCCCTTTAGCTGCCCTTCCACTTTACCAAGCGTGAGGTCCTTTTCCTGGGACCGGTCTCTCTCTCCTGATAACATGCCCAAAGTGGATGAGAGGAAGTCTGGTCCTGCTCATGTCTAGGAGGCATTCTGGCTGTACCTCTTCTGAGACAGATTTGGTTGCTTTTCTAGCAGTCCTTGGCATTTTCAGTATTCTTCTCCAGTCCCCAAACTCAGTCTGTTTTTCTTTAGTCTCTAATCAAATTATCAAATCAAAGGAGCTCACTGCTTCCCAAGTCTACTGAAAAAGTCTACTCAAATGGGTAAGCCTTCATTGAGTCCATCATATTCTGGACCTTGGGAAAATATGCAGGGAACTCGGCTTTGAAGTGATTCACTAATAGCAAACCTTATAAGAGCTCCTTTTCTTCCTAGGTAGGTCTAAGAATTTTCTATCGTTTTTTCTATATACAGATAGGAAAGTGATATCTGTTACTCAGAGAAGTAAAGATGTTCTTGTGTATTATACATATTGTAAGTAGTTCAAACATAGCACAATTATCTCGAAGGCCCCAAAAATAATGGATTTATTTGGGCTATTGCAAATTCACTTATTTGTGGATAGAAACCCAAATATACTCTCGATGCCTTTTTTTAAAATTAGGAGTTAATACATATATCATTCCATAGTTAAATCACATCAAGCAGTATTGTGCAATTGCTACCACTATCAATGCCCAAACATTCTTTTCCTTCATGGACTCCTTGACATCATCTCCCTTTTTACCACCCCCTCCCACCACTGTATCCCCTCCACCCCCAAAAAATATCTCTTACTATACTTGCTGTCCCTATAGTTTCATCAATCTTGGGTTTTCATATACCAAAAAACAAAAAATATATAAAAATTCAATTATTAAGCTTTTTAGAAAATTAATTGAATTCCTATTTTTGTGAGGTATTGCTCTCTGCTAAAATAAAAATGTATTTATGAAATGTTGGATGAAAATCTATGTTTTCTATGAGGGATTGTCTAGACAATTGTCTAAAGAAAATGTTGCTACCTCCTGGGATGCTTAATGTCAATTTGATGAGGTCATGATTCTCAATAGCATGCAATTATCCTCCATTTTGTAAGCTAGTATAAAGGAAGTTTCCTCGGGGGCAGGGGGTGGTGGTGGGGGGCCTGCATCTAATCTATATGGGTGATCTGATAAAGCCATCTCTCTCTCCATTCTACATCTGACATGGGATCATCTTTCGTCCAGTTCTTGGTGCATGAGCCAGTAGTTTAAACTCTGGCCTTCAGGTATTGAACCCATCAGTCTCTACACCACAGGAGTCAGGAGTAATCTCTAGCCTCATGACTGACCCACCGATTTAGAACTTTCCAGCCTCTGCAGGTGTGAGAGCCACGTCTTCAAATTAATATCTCTATAAAAGTGAAGAAGTAATGGATAAGGCTGGATGCCATAGTGACTAGGCCACTATTTTCATTGGTTTGGCAATTATAATACCCCATTAGATTGATAGTTGAGTTAGTTTATTGTGCCAACCTGGCAGAAAAACACATGTGTGGTTAATTGAAGGGCGGAGGGATAAATGGCTTGGTGAGGCTCGCCTTTCTAGTTCTCAGGTCTCTTGCTTTTTAATGATCAGACCAGGGTGCAATTGTCTTTGCCTTCAGCTGGCAAGGCTCACTTCTTGCAAGACATCCCTGAGGAGAGCCAGATGGACCTACTCTGATGCAGCCCTGGGTGCTGGAGCAGCCATGTGGAGACCCCTGTCAACACTGAGATGCTTATACATTCACTGATTCAGCTTTCCTCCTGCAGTCAGTGTCACAATGTGTGTTTTTTGAGATGGAGGAGGACTTTGTGGATTGGTGTCGGACATATGGGTCAATAGTGGACTTGTGGGCTTGGGCAGCACTGGGCTGGGTTGTTTTCTTAATGTGCACTTAACCTTTATATACAACTCTCTCCTACGTGAGTTTCTGTGGATTTGTTTCTCTAAAGTACCCAGACTAACACAATATTATATAATCAACTCATGGTGAGATCTGCTATGAATTGCCTAGCAACTGAAAGAGAATTTCCTTGGGGCTGTGATCCACTCCCAATATGCCTGGAAACACGAGAAAAGCTTGCTGGCTTTTTTCTGGATGTGTATCCTCTATCTGGCTAATCATCTGACCTCGGGCACTTTGAGTTTGAGCAAGTGGCCTACGATGTTACCCGCCAACAGTGTATTCATTTGCCTCTGTAGCCAGAAGCCCGCCTTCTGACCTGCCGATCCTGGGTGTCATCAGCAACCATCTTATCTGCTCACCACCGATCTAGTTGTCTCTACAGCTAGCAGCTTGCCATTTGACACAGCAGTCCAGGGTACCTCCGCCTCTGCAGCCATGTGAGTCAGGAGAAGCCCACAGCTTGACATCCGGCAAAACACCGGCAACTTACATCTTGTACAGTTGTATACACCATTCCCTTGAGATAAGTCACTCTGTATACAGACCTCTAGTCATGTCACGGTTTTTGCTTCTCTGGAGAACACAGTCTGAGTAGGTAAATCAAAAAGTATTGATTCCAGTTCATAAATGCACAGATATGTTCCAAGCCCCCCCTCAAAAAATGTTTAAACCTGTTTTCACAATCAGTGGATGGCTGCAGACAAGATGTCTAAGTAAGTATTTCTTCATTCCCTCAGGCTCCTCCAACAACAAGTCCAGTGAAGATAGTGGCTTGCAAAGGGATCTGTCGAACAGTGGAAGTCAAAGTAGAGACGTCATCTCAAAAGGTTCTAGGTACTGCTTAGGGAAAGCCTTAAGGGAGAGTTGAGTTATAGCTTCTCAGCTAACCCAGAATAATCACAGGAGTTTATTGGGAAGAAGTTGAAAGAAAATTGAAATTGGCATTGGTGAAGAAGAAGAAAAAAGTCAAGAAATTTGTAGCAGATAATTTTGTTTTTTAATCAGGACAAAGTACCTGCTCATTCTGCAAGGGTAGCAAGGGCTGTCCTGCCAAAATTTCACTGGTAAACTATTGCTTATTCTAGTTACTTCTGTATCTAGGCTTCATCTCTAATCTTGCCCTTTCAGATAATATGAGCCCCTTAAGAATGCTAAACCAGCCATTTCAACATGGTGTCAGTTGAAGAAAGGTAAGAGGATTAGAATCACAGTCTTGAAAAGTGTTTGAGTATAGACTGAGATGGAGTATAGGTTGAGAAACAATAGTGTATGAGTATAGACTAAGACCAAGTATAGGTTGAGAAACAATAGCCTCACATTTGGATATTTTCATTTAATGAAGGTTTCTATGATTTTGTAGCTATATTTTTAATACATCCCTCCCTATAGATATACATATATGTAATCACTAGTTTTTCTTTTCTATAGGATTTACCCTAAGACACTAACAAATGCCTTAAGAGAAATGACAAAAATGTTTTTAGTTGTTAATTATATTTTTGGTTTATACTGAACTTGCTTATCAGCTATGGTGTTCATATTAGTAGCTGTTAAATTAAGTATCTTTCATCTTGTTCCAACAAAACTTATTTCTCTATTCAAATTCAAGGCTTTGCATTTTTTCCAATTAATTGCATTTTATGAAAATGCTACATTGTCGATCTTAACTAATGCTATCAATAATGAAAATGTCTCAGCTATGTTGACCTCATGACTCTCAGATAATTCTTTCCTTGAAAGCCAGAAGACTAATCATCATTTCAGGAAAGATGAATAAATAACATGGGGGGAATTTTCTAATCCAATAGATGAGGAAAAATAGGTTGGCTGATGAAGGATAATAAGGCCTGTAATCCTTTTCTTTTTTTGATTCCCCATTTCTCTTTCTCCTCAGGTCCCTGTATATCAGGAATCGTTGTTCTGTATGGATTTGCTTATTCTAGGATTTGCTTATAAGTGGGAACACACAGTATTTATTTGTGTGACTGAATTAATGTCGCTCTGGATTATGTTTACATGGTTCATCTCTGTGGGGGCACTTATAAGGACTTAATCTCTCTTCATCTCTGAGTAGAAATCCATTGTCTGTATCTACCAAATATTATAAATCCATTTATCTACTGATAAGCACTTAAGTTATTTCTATCTTTTGTCTATTGTGTCTATATTTTTTCAGTAATGCTGTAATGAGTTTTGGTATAGAGGAGCCTTTCAGTTAGTTTAGGTATAAATCTAGGTGTGGACTTGCTGGTCATCTACTATGTTGAGGCTTAACCTTTTGAGGAACCCCCAAAGTCTTTTCCACAACAGCTGCACCATTTTGCATTTCCCCTAGCAATCGATGAGTGTTCCAATTTTTCCAAAGCCTTGACATTTGTCTTTTTTATTTTTCTGATAATAGCCACTTAAGACATGATATATTTCAGTTAGGTGTTGGCAAACACAAAAGTCTGTCTTGAAAGAAGTACAGCCATCATGAAGAGACTTCATTGATAAGCTTTAGACCTGTGGTCAGGAGAGAATGGTCCCTGGAAAATTAAGCTTGATAAAGCAGATGGTCACCAAAGTAGGAAGATCTTGTATGAGATGAATCGGCACAAATGGCTGCAACAACGGACTTGAGTCTAACAATGACTGTGCGGGTGGTGCGCGGTCGAGTGGCATTTGACTTGATTTGATGATAACTACTACAAGGTGTGGGTGCACGGGAAGGGTTGTCCCAGGGTGGGTCAAATGGCTAAAATGCTCAATTATTAACAGAGAAGTTGGAAGTTCTTGCTCACCCAGAGGTATGTGTTCTTCTAAGTGCTTTGCATGCATTGATGTATTTAGCTTTCACTGTAATTCAATCAGGTGTATCTTTTCTCTCTCTCTCTCTTTTTTTTTTTTACAGGAGAATAAACTGAGAGCAAAGGAAGACCAAGTAACTTGGCAAAAGGGCTGATTGCTCCCAAATGGCAGACACGGAATCTGAACCCCAGCATTTGAACTTCCTAGCCTGCTCTTCACTATCATGCTCCCTAGATGATCCTGCCTCCCAGAAAAAAAGATTAGTGAGGCACCAGCATGTCTTAGCATCCACTTTGAGGCAAAAGCGCTTAGAATATGTGTGAACTTTCTACGTAATAGGACACAGCAGTAATTAGCTACTTCATTGTGATTAAATTACACACCAGAGAGCTGAAAGCATGTAGTAGGTTCCATAGGTATCCAATTTATAGCCATAGATTAGCTTAGTCACGGGTATTATCAAGTTCATAATGGCTAATCATTTAGATATTGTGCACACCTTGCCCTAATGCCTAACACTTTTGTAAAACCCCATTGTCATTTAAGTCTTTCTTAATCAACCTTCATTAAGTGGCAGTAAAGAGAGCTACTCCACGATTCATTTCATTAACCCCTAGTCTTCTAAAAAGTCTAATAGAGTCTGTTCAATTCCCTTGTCATCATAAGGACGAATGTAGCAGCTTCACAGGGAAATCCAATGAATTCAACAGATATTTACTAAGCACTAAATTAAGAGTGATTAGATCATTAGCCCTGTGAGTTGAATTGTTAAAATATACTCTTCTCCCCTAAGACTTTGGAGTTTTCTCATTACTTTTGCCCTTTGACTGTGAGGTGAGGGTCTC
Source organism: Echinops telfairi (assembly GCF_000313985.2). NCBI lineage: Eukaryota > Metazoa > Chordata > Mammalia > Afrosoricida > Tenrecidae > Echinops > Echinops telfairi. The sequence goes on from NW_022103900.1 coordinate 26,581,068, forward strand.
TTTTTTCCTGAGGAGGAGGTACTTCTACTTCTATCTTTACCAGGGTGATCATTTTATTTCTGTATCCCTGCCTTTGCTTTGTATTGTCTTAGCTGGCAACGATCAGTGTTGGGAGTGTATTATGAGGATAAACCCCCTAGAAATAGCTTCACAGGTTAAGGGAGTATTTGAACTGAGTAGAATATGTGACCACAATGGAGGTTTGCTCTATGCTCTAGAATGGAGTTTAACAAACCTCAACTGGCAAAATCCAGTTACCATCTGTTTTTGAATAGTCCATGAATAAGAATCCATTTTCAAATGCTGAAAAAAATACCTCAAATAAAGATAATATTTCAAAGCACAAGAAATTCCCATTTCCTTGTCTATCAATAAAGTTACCAGAACACAGCCATGTTCACTCACTTACATATGACCATGATTTGCTTGCACGCTGCAATGGGATAGTTGAGTTTTTGAGCAGGACCACCCAACCACACCCATTGCCATCGAGCTGATGCTGAATCTTAACAAACCTAGGTTGGGTTTCTGAGCCTTTAAATCTTTATGAGAACAGACAGCCTCATCTTTCTCGCACAGAGTGGCTGGTAGATTTGAACCACCCACCTGTGGTTAGCAGCCCAAGGTACATCACCACCAGGGCTCCCCAGCAGACACTATCTCACTGCCATCTATGCTGATTCAAAACAAACCTGGCAGGGTGGAACTGCCCCAGTTGGGTTTCCAGACTGTCATGCGTTATGAGAGTAGAAAGCCTCATCTCTCTCAAGAGGAACAGCTGCTGGTTTTAAACGACTGACCTTGTCGTTAGCAGCCACCAACATAACCAACTACCTTCTGGCCATGCAGAGAAAAAAGTTGTCCAAATCCTGTTCTGCAGTCCTGAGAGAAGAGTTCCTCATAACATATATTTTAGAATGCAGGCATAACTTGTTTTGTTGTGCTTCCAATTATTATGCTTGGGAGATATGATATATTTCACAAATTGAACATTTGTGGCAACACTGCATCATGCAAATCTGTGGACACTGCTTTTTCCAGTGACGTGTTCAATTCATGTCTCGGTGTCAAAAAATGATAATTCTAGCTGGCGATCCTATTTTTTCATAATGTTATTGCAACTTAATAGACTCTCACATACTATGAACATAATTTTCATCTGCACAGGGAACAAAAAATTGTGTGATTCATTTTATTATGATAGTCACTTTATTGCAGTGATCTGGAATCTCACCTGCAATATGTAATCTCACCTAGCTACTTATCTACCTTCTGCTTATATACATATCTAAATCTCTGTCTCTCTGCATAGTTCTGGCCTTGAAAATCACAGCATTATATGCCAGAGTAACACCAATATAAGAAGCTAATCTCTCTTCATGAGCTAGAAAATACATCGTCATTAAATGAAATCAATACATCACCACCAAAATATTTCATAATATTACCTAGGGAGGACCAAGCACAGCTACCTTTTCAGTGCTTTAGTAACCCTTCACTCCCCCTTTAAGAAAGCGCATTCCAAATATTTCGGCCTGCAGCATTCCATGGCTCGGTATGTAAGCATCAATTGTGGACATTTTCACCAGAGGAAGGTGGAGTAGAAAGGCTTCTTGTCTAAGAACAGCGTCCTTTGACTTTACAAGAGAATCTTGTTACAATTGCCTCGGTTTGGATTAGTCATACTACTGACAGTTCAACTATTTCTTATCATCCTCACAACAAACTTGTTAAATTGGCAAAGCAAATATTTTTATCCTTGTTTTGAAGTAAGTACCTCTGACCCATGGACACAATGCATTGTAAAGAAACTAGCAATGATGTAACACCTTATCATTGACCCATTTTACATTTGTTCCCATTTTTTATTATTTTCCGTTACCTTTTAAAATTTTTACTTTAATGATTTTTATTTATTTTTAACAATATATTGTTAAATGTGTGACGTGCCATTCCCATATCATACATTTCAATAGTTCAAAAGCATTCATAAGGGTTGTGCAACCATCCTCACAAGCGACTCCAGGCCATTTCTCATTCCTTGTACGCTTTGTTGTTAGCTCCTTATTGCCCACCAATACTTTTGAATCTATTAGTCCAGTTTCTGTCTCTATAGGTTTACCTAATCTGAGTTTCAGGTACATAAAAATGTATCAGTACAACATAAAATACAAACAGCCCAGCAATAATGACAATTAAAAAAATCTTCAGTTGAAAAAGAAAAGTAGAAAATATTTTTAAAACTAGGGTAAGTAGATAGTGGATGAAAGGGAGATCTGAGGTTTTTCTCTGTTCTATTTTATTGTTCGAGGGGCTTTTGTTTTAATATGTTTAAACTATTCAACAGTATGCTATCTGAAATGTGTGCCAATAAAACTATTAAAACTTTTTAACGAAAAGAGCAATGAACTTAAAGGATCCCTGGCCTCCCTCCCATTCCTCTCTCCAAGCTCCAATGTCCTTTATCCAGAAGTAGAAATAGGAGGCTTTAACCCGCTGGCCTAACTGAGTTGTGTGAGGGCCAAATGAAACTTAAAGGAAAATGCTCTGAAAACCATAAAGCCCCTTTATTAATAATAAGAAGATGATAAAGAGGAAAACAGACTCATGACTGGTTGAGATCAAGGTCTTAGGTACCCGGCAGGACTCCCCTGCCTCCATTTCCCTATGTTCCATCCAGGCTAGTGGAGGTGAAAATGACAATCGCGTGCTGTGGGAATCCATGCCTTGGCCATCAAGCATTTTAAGCTCCATTGGGATGAATGTCACACCAGAGGGATTTATGATTCCCCAGTTGCTTTAGTCCCATTCCTTTCCCTTTCCAAGTGGAAAGACAGAAAGCTGTGCAGCCCCTGCAGCTAAATGCCATCCATTGAAGGCTTCCTTTTACAGCACACCTGCCCGTATCCTGAATTTCAACACCACCGTGTTCCAGATGCGACCCCATGAATGTACTGTTTAATAAATTGCAAATTTACTCTCCTGAGTAATGTACTTGATAAAATCACCATATCTTTGGGCTTCAATGAACTGTTTGGGGGGGTGGTGTTCTTCACCACTTGCCTGAATGCCCTCATGAAGCTCAGCATGCATGATGAGCCGAACCAGCACAACGATGGGGCAGGGCACCAGCAGGAAGGCTAGAGGTGCGCCGCCCCAGGATCGGGCAGGTCTGCCCTTCAAGAAGGAAAATGTTTCAGGCAGGACATCGACATTTCATATTCCAGGGGTGAATGCATTCCTTCGTTTGGGTTTTCTCTCTTTTCCTAAGGAATAAGGGTTGTACTGCTTGATAAACACAAACACAGGGCCGAGAGATGTTTTAAACGGACTCCTTGCTCATTTCCCAAGCTACTGACAAACTCATTGTCCCACTCACAGTCCCTCGGGCTGCATACACCTTGCCTTCAAACAGCACCACACTCCCAGGAAACTTGGGGGCTACTCGCTGAGAAACAAGGCACTTTCACACCAGTCTGATGGAGGCGTGGCCTGAGTTTCCATCTCTGCCAGAGGTACAACTTCGGAACCTGACATGGCTCAGAAGAGAAGAGTTGATTTGTCGGGGTCCTGGGGGTTAAACACGTAGCCATCTAGAAATGCATTCACCACATATGCATAGTGCACTGGAATATCCTGGTTTCTGGGGCTAAGAAGGTGAACAAAATAGATACAGTCCTTGTCCCCATGCTTATGTTGATGGAAATGGGGGTGGGGAGAGGGAGACAAATGGGGAACAAAACATCTAACATGATACATTTCTTTATAATACGTTGGAACCTGGGGCCAGGGAGAAGATGGATATACTAGAGAGCAGAGCTGCAGGTGAGGTGACAGGGAGGGATAGTGGCTTTAGAGGGTGCTCTGGTTGACCTTACCAATTCTTCCAAGTACTTCCAGTTCTCCTCCATTCCCAAGAACACAAGAGAGTTACAGGTCCTTACCATTTTAAAACTGGCCATGGCCATTTAGCTTCCTTGGGCTGCGGAAGCCGGAATAGAAATGGCACGTCCCTGCCGGCCTGGAGCAGTTAGAGGCAAACGAGCAATTCTCTTGGGTGGTTCCTGCTGCTAAGGCAGCGCTTTCAGCCTCAGGTTGAAATAATGACATTACCGAGCAGCAGACCTTTCTCAGCCGGAGTTGCTCACTGTCCCTGGTGAGCAGAAAACCTCTTCTTGATCCACACATGTGGGTCCACCTATGTCGGGTTCATGTGTCAAAAGGAAATACTGATAATAGCACAACGTTTATCATGTTACATCCTTGGGTTTGGGGGATCGTTTCTAACGTAACAGAATGCATATTGTCCTGCTTGGCGGAGGTGGTCAGGACAGGGCTCCTCAACAGAGCGACCTCTGTGAGATCCTGGGGAGATCCTGAAGCAGCGATTCTAGAAGAGGGGTCAATGCGAGCAGAAGCCTCAGGGCAGAGAGACACTGGAGTGTTCCAGAAGGGTGAGGAGAGCAAGCTCACTGCACTCCAGGGAACCCAGGACGCAACAGAAGATTGGGGAGAGATTCAGAGCCAGATATCATACTAAAATCCAGACCTTTTACCAAAGATAGTTTCTATTTTCTTCTGGGACACTCTGGGAGTGTGCATGTTTTCTGCACAACAAACTGCCACACATTTATTGACTTAAAATAGCACAACTTTTGTTTCTGGGGACCAGCGGTCAAGTTACCATGTACCTTGGTCTTGCCAGGCTGAAATCCAGGCGTCAAAAAATCTAATACTAGTTGTGATGGTGCTGATCACACCTCAGCCATAAATCTCTATGGTTTGGTATATGTATATAATATACTCATGTATAAGTTGAGCTTTTCAGCATATTTTTAATGCACTTTTGGTGGTAATTTTAGGTGCCTTGGCTGATATATGGGTCGGCTTATATGCAAGTATATATGAACATATATATAAAATTTAGAAGTTGTGTAAGGATGTATCAATCTTCCATTGTCAAATAATGCTAATTTTCATTATGTGGTTTTGTCTTTGGAACCTAACCACATCAATAAGTAAGGGGTGGGGAAAATATAAAATACACCATTATATATTTTCATGTATAATCCTTGAAAACTCTGCTAATATTTCATCAATAGTTCTTATCCAGTGGGCCCAAGTAAAGAGCTAAAAGAGAAAAGCAGAGGGGCCCATGCCTGTCGATTGTTTCGTGCCATGTGCCCAGCTCATCTCGACAGTAACACAGGTACAACCTGTGGTAGAAGTCACTTTATTCTTCTCGCCTTTAGAGTGGGAACCAGGAACTATGTCAAACCTTTTTCATAGGGCCATAGAAGAAAAATAATGTGATGTGCTGGTTTCAAAGACATCAAATCAAAGTGTGATATCAGCAGTAACCCAAAGTAAACTCCCTGTCTCTCTACCATTTCTTCCCAGGAAACGCCATGGAAGTGGAAAGGCCTCAAAGCCTGGGGCCACTAAGCCTATGCATGGTAATGCCAAATGCTCTGGTAAGTCTTTCCAAAACTGAGTCTGTTCATGCAGGCCATGACTGTCCATAGATTTAACCGTGAATTTCCTTTTTCTTGACATTTATTAAAATTGCATATACAGTGGAAACATCTTCCAAATTAGTAGGTTCCCTGATAGTTTTTCTGGGCATTTAAAAAATATATGCTGTCCTTAGGTACTTTTCAGTATAGTCAATTTGGCAAGAGCTAAACACAGCTGGAAAGTTTTCTAGACCTGAGAAAATCCTTTCGTTTTGAACAATTGAGGACTTGTTTGGCAATGAGAAAATGGAGCCCAATAAAGCTAAAAACAGACACAGAGATGTTTGCCCAAAATGAAAGGAAGAGTCCTATTGGGAAAATGCTTACATAACTGGAGATTAGCTTTCTATTTCTTCCAGCTAACTAATGTTTGTTAATACTTTATCTTCAGGATGATGAGAATAATTGTGCTAACTGTATCCTTCTGGTGGGGAAATGAAGGGGAGATAACGATGGAGCACATATTCACAGAGAGATAAAGATGGAGCACAAGTATATTACATGGTCCTGTCTAATTAAAACCTGTCATCTAATTAAAGAGATTCCCAGCAGGAAGAGGGTACCAGGCTGGTTGTCAGATAGGGAAATGAACTTCCAAAACATGAGTCATACAATCAAATGCTTTCACTACAATTGCCACATTTCCCATATTCATTAACAATTTTTCTTTTTATAGAAACAAGAAAACAACTTTTTCTAAATACAAATTAAAGGGAAAACTTCACTTCAAAGGTTTCCTCCTAAAGATATGCTACTATTTTTTCTTGTTAAGTGTTTGGTGATCTGTGTTGCTCACCAGGATCACACTGTAAAGCTAGACATTAAAGCGCAGTGCTGTTGTGTCGATGCCAACGCAGGGCGTCTCCATGTGTGTTTGGGCAGAACTGTGTTCCAGAGGGTCTTTAAGGGCTGATCTTTCAGAAATGGATTATCTTTTTTCCAAAGCACCTCTGGGTAGACTAGAACCTCCAAGGCTTTGGCTAGAAGCCAAGCAAGTTAATTGTTTCCACCACAGGGATTTCAAATCTAGACATCAGGTATCTAATTCCCCGTGCCTTTTTTCCTTTTGCCGTTACAGAAGTGCTTTTTGTCCTCATTTATCCATCCTAAAACAATACGATGCAGCTGGAATTTTACAACTTTTAAGTCCTGAAAATAACTGCGCTTCAATTTTAGCTTGTCCCACTGCAGCAGTCAAATCAAGTTAATATGTACGTAGATATGAGTGACTTTGACATCAAGATATCATTTGGTTATTAAACATTCATAGCATTGTGTTTTACTAAGCACTGACTATCAGCATACATTTTGCCAAGATTCAAACTTAGCTGAAATAAAAACTTTTTAAATGATTTCTTTTTGCCATTGACTTTTCAAACTGGTGACCTTTCATGTAGACGCTCAGTGCAAAACTCACTGCACCACTGGTCTTCATTTTTGTTATAATTAATGTGGCTTGTCTAAAATGCAGGACCTGCTATGACTCTTGTAATCCTCCTGCAGAACATCCCTGAAACATTCTCTTCATTATATGGTATTTTAGGCCAGGGTTAGCTTGCTTGTACTTGATATGTTCTCTTTACTGCAAATGACATCACCTGCTTAGCTCCACCACGGGATACATGGAGGAACTAAAGAAGAGGAGCTTCCTTTCGCAATTCCAAGGCACTTATTCCTTCCTTCTGATAAAAAAAGAAACATTAACTGATTAAAAGACAATAAACAACAATGTTGTTGTGTTTTGATAAGTGCCATTGAGGTGATTCAAATGCATAGTGACCATATGCACAACAGCAGGAAACTGCCCTGTCCTGCGCCATGCAAACAATTGTTATCCTTGCTCGCATTGTGGTGGTAGCCACTGTGGCCAACCATCTTGTTGGCAGTCTTCCTCTTTGTCACTGCCCCGCTACTCTATCAAGCATGATGTCCTTTTCCAAGGACTTGACTCTCCTGATAGCAGGTCCAAAGTATATGAGATGAAACCTGGCTATCTTTGCTTCTAAGGAGCATTCTGACTGTATTTCTTCCAAGGGAGATTTGTTTGTTCTTTTGGCAGTCCATGGTCCAGTACTTTCAATATTTTTTACCAATAAGACAACTCAGAGGCATCGATTCTTCTTCAGTGTTCCTTACTCAATGTCCACTTTTCACAGGCATGAGAGACCATTGAAAATTCGGTGGCTTGGGCTATGGGGCACTTTAGTCCTAAAAGTAATATCATTGCTTTTCAACACTTTAAAGAGATCGTATCCAGTAAATTTACCCAATAAAATGTGACATTTGATCTCATGACTGCTGCTTTCTTGAGTATTGATTGTGGATCCAAGCAGGATAAAATCCTTGTCAGCTTCAATCTGTCCTCCCTTTATCATGATGCTACCTCTTGGTCCAGTTGTGAGGATTTGGATTTTCTTTATTTTGAGGTGCAATCCATAAGGAAGACTACAATCCCTGATCTTCATCAGCAAGTGCATCAAGTCCTCCTCACTTTCAGAAGTAAGGTTGTGTCCCCTGCGTATCCCAGGTTGTTAAGTCTTCCTCTGAACCTAAGCCCACATTCTTCTACATATAGTCCAGTTTCTCTCATTATTTGCTCAACATACAGATTGAATAAGTATGGTGAGAAAACACGATCCTGACTCACACCTTTTCTGATTTTTAACCCTGATTGGGTCACCCAGCCACCCATCAACCCATGTACAAGCTCCACATGATTTTAATGAAGAGTCCTGGAATTTCCAGTCTTCTCAAAGCTCTTCATAGTTTTTTATGATCCACAGAGTTGAATGACTTTACATAGTCAATAAAACAGAAGTAAACATCTTTCAGGTATTCTCTGCTTCCAGCCAAGATCTTTCTGACACTCAGCAATGATATCCCTTTCTCCACATCCTCTTCTGAATTCAGCCGGAACCTCTGGCCACTCAGTCAATGTACTGCTACAGCCATTGTTGATGATCTCCAGCAAAATTTTACTTGATTGTGATATCGATCTATAACTTGTGAATTCTGTTGGAATTCACATTTCTTTAGAATGGGTACAAATATGTGCATTCTTTCCATTTCTTTTGATGTTTCCTGTATCATTCAAGATTTTGCCCATAGAATCTTTCCACATTGCAAGTAAGGCTTGGACTTTTTCTTCAGTTCCTTCAAATTAAGGCATGCTTTGTGTGTTTTCTTTTTAAATTTTCTAACCCTGGGTCTTTGTATACTTTGTCATAATATTTACTTTTATTTTCTCAAACTACCCTTTGAAATTTCTGTTCTGTTCCTTCACTGCATCATTTCTTCCATGATCAAGAACAAGTTTCAGTGTCTCTTTTGACATTCATTTTGATCTTCTCTTTCTTTTCTGTCTTCTAGAGAAAAAGAAAGACCTTGTGTTTTCTTTATGTATGACATTCTGGACGCCATCCCACAATTCATCAGGTCTATGTCATCAGTGCTCAATGCATCAAATCTGTTCTTGAAATTTAGGAGGGATATACTGATGGTTGTATTTTGGCTCTTGTGGACTTATTTTAATTTTCTTTAACTTCAACCTGAATGTGTATCTGAGCAACAGATGGTCTGTCTGTTCCGCAGTCAGCTCCTGGCCTAGTTCTGCTGCTGATATTACTTCTTCCATTGCTTCTTCCCACAGATGTAGTAATTTGATTTCTGTGTATTCCATCTGAATAAGTTCATTCATATAGTCACTTTTTGTGTTGTCAAAAAACAGTATTTGCTATGAACAAATTGTTAGTCTTGCAAAATTCTATAACGCAGTCTTCAGCTTTGTTTCTATCAAGACCATATTCCCTAATTACTTCCCTTCCTCTTTGTTTCCAATTTTGGCATTTTAGTCACCAATAATTATCAATGCATCTTGATTGCAATGTTTAATCAAATTCAGCCTGAAGACATTGGTAAAATTCTTCAACTACTTCATCACTGGTTTTAGTGGTTGATGCATGAATTTGAATAATACCCGACTGACTGAATTTCCCTGAATTCAGATAGATTATTCTGTCACAGATAGCACTGTCCTTCAAGATCAATGTCGAAGTGCCCTTCTTGACGATGAATGGGATGCTTTTCCACTTGAATTCATCATTCCAAGCATAGTAAACCATGTAACCATCAAAGCGGTCTATACTGGTCCACTTCAGCTCATCGATACCTAAACTATTGATCTTTATGTATTCCATCTCATTTTTGACAACTCCTGGTTTTCCTTGATTTGATACTTTGTACATTCTAAGTTCAATTATTAATTGATAATTTCAGTCATTTCTTCTCCTTTTTAGTCCTGCCTAAGCAGCAAATGAAGGTCCAGAAGGCTCGACTCCCTGTTATTATGGCGGACTCTACTTGGAGAAGGCGGCTCTTCCTCAATCATATTCCGACTGCTTTCGACTTGAGGGGCCCATCTTCTGGCACAATCTCTGACAATACTTGCTGCTACTTATGAGACTTTCAGTATCTGGCAATGCCCCATTTCTGTCCATAAGGTTTACAGTGGCCAATTCCTCTGAGTGGAGAGCCCATTCCTTCTTCATAGGATTTTCTTAGTCTGGAAACTCTCCTGAAACATGTTCGCTTCAGTAACCCTGCTGGTAGTTGAAATTCCTGTGACATAGCAATACACAAGCCACCACAGTACAACAAACTCATCAACAAGTGGTGGATTAGTTCCATAGAATTCTCCATTTGAGAAGGCAAACTTAACCCTTAGCTTTCACTCTCCTGAGGGTTTACCTTTGCAACCACTCTACTCAGATTGATGCTATGTTACCTAGAGACATGTCCAAAGGACGTGAAATGAAGTCTTGCCATCCTTGCTTCTAAGGAGATTCATTTTAGCTATATGTCTTCCAAGGCAGATTTGTTCCTTCTTCTGGAATGCTACAGTACTTTCAAAATGCTTTGCCAACACCAAAATCCAAATGCATCAATTCATAGGATTTTTTTTTCCAGGACATAAGTCCCTTACTAATAGTGTGCAGCTGATAGAAGCCAAGGAACTTAACACAAGCCTCTTTCAAGATTCAAGATTAGATTAGACTTTCACAATAGACTGCATGTGTTGCTTTTCAATGGTTCACTAAACAACATTGCAGACAATAAATATGGAGAATAAATTTTGAAAACAACAAAATACCCATTGCACCTAGTGGATTCTGATTCAAAAAAAACCTGTAGGACAGAGTAGAACAACCCACTGAGGACTCCTGAGATGTAAATCTTTATGGAAGCAAACTGCTTTGTCTTTCTCACAGGGAGTGATTGGTGAGTTCAAACCTCTGACCTTTCATTTGGAATCCAAGCTCTTAACATTACATCATCAGGATTCCTTAATAACTAGAATGCCAACGGTTAAATCACAGCTGACAGCAAGCTGCCATGTCATTTTAAAGCAAATTTATGTTGTTTGTAACAATTTTTTCTCATCTCAGTTCTTGGCTTTAATTACTGGACTCCCACACATCATGGAGACTATGCTTCATGTTGTGTTCAAGTAGCAGATAATGTTATTGAAAAGAAAATATTCCGTTTTCTGCATTTCATGTTCAAGCTTAATGGAGTGTGACATCTCAGTGTTGTCAAGTCTGTGAAATACAAGGTGATATTTTTCTATTTAATGGCAAATGAAACGGCATTACTGTGATTGTATTTGCAACTTTTTGTCTCCGCAAAATGGCTTGCTTCCCTGTTCGGAGTCAGTAAGGTTGTCTGAAAGATATCCTGATGAGAGTTCTACCCAATAGGTGGTACAAACAGTTAAGCCCTCAGCTTCTAATCATGGAGATTCAAGTCCAATAAGAGGCACTTCTGAAGAAAGACCTGGGGATATACTGAAACAACAACAACAAGCAGTCAGTGAGAACCCTGCAGAGCACAGGTCTACCCTGACACCCACAGAGCTGCCAGGACTCAGAGTAGACTTGATAGGCACTTACTGGGTTTGTTTGTTTGTTGGCTTGTAAAGGTTTAGGGTGACTACACATACAAGGGGACTTTAAAATGTTCTTGAAAAATGGAATTAAAGTAGATCGTCCAGTGTGGGAGGGGAGCTGACCTACCACACCACACCCAGAGGGAAGCTGGGACAAAGGAAGGAGGAGGAAAAGTGCGGAACACAACTGGGC
>NW_022103900.1:26594808-26679392 GCF_000313985.2 Echinops telfairi
GAATGATGAGGGCAACAAATGTATAGATGTGCTTTACACAATTGATCTATGTATTGTGATGAATTTTATGAGCCCCAATAAACTGATTAAAAAAAAAAGATAATGGAATTATTTCACAAATGGACGAAGCCCTTTCAGAAGTGAAAATGAGACATAAATGAGGGCACTAGTTTGGTGATCTGAGAAAATAACACCAGTTCTTTTCATCTCTTTATCTCTACAGCTTTTGCCCTGCAAGTAACCTCACAGAATCAGCCTTCCATGGAGCAGCTTTGACCATGTGATTTGAAATGATAAGCTTGATATGGGTTCACATTATGGGGTGTAGACGTACCCTCTTGTTGCTTTATGTCCCTGTGAATCTTTCATTAACTAGACCACACACACACAAATCCTAGTTGCTCTATAATCCATTTTTATGGACCTTGTTGGCCATAAGGATTTTCATCACTGGTTTGTCTAATGTAGATTGTAGGCATTTCTTCTGAGGTGGCTCCTGAATGGACTCACACAGCCAAGTTTTCAAATAGCAGCCAATCACATGAACCATTTGCGTCATCCAGAGACTATCCCTGATCCTAAAAGAATGATAAACTTTAATGGAACAGAGTCAGTTCATAGAGGCATGAATGAACTACTGAACTGCAGACACCAGCAGGCTCGTCCCAAATGGGGCTCAGCCCAAATCAGGTGACTCTTAGGGGTCCCAGCCAAGATCAACATTGCTGCCTAGCTTGTCCCTGCTTATGCCAAACATAAACAAGTGGTGCTTATTGGGTGTTGCTTATTACACAGCATAATTATAGCATTGTTTGAATAATATTTCAATAGATCTCTTTGTCCCTCTGTATCTCCATGGAGACATATATCCTGGCCTTCATTCTCAGAGACCTTGAAGTCAAACAAGAATCAGAGCTATATTTCCAGTCACAGCAATGGAATTAAAGATACCAACAATAGATCATGAAGATGGCACAGAACTGGGAAAAGTTTTGTTCCAAAACGAAGCATATTCGATGTCTTCAAATTTTTTTCCAAAAATTCACATACTAACAGCAAGATAATCATTTTTAAATGGGTGCATCTTGTCTAGGTTACATCAGCTTCTCAGGGGCACTTTATCAAAATGTACATGTTTAGTCTTAGCCAGTACAAACTGAATAAAAAATTCTGAGGATTTAGCCCAAGGCTACGTATTTTGAAGCAGCTCTCTAGAAAAATTCATATTTCTTCCCTTAGTTAAGAAGCAATGGGAAGATTCTTAGAACATGGAAATATAAGCAACAATTGATCCAGTCCTTACCCAACTCTTGATCTTCATCAGCAACTCATGCAGGTCCTCCTCACTTTAAGCAAGCAAGGTTGTGCCCTATATGCATCGCGGGTTGATAGTAAACCTTCCTCTGATCCTGCTGCCATGTTCTCCATATCATTCAGTTTATCTGATTATTTGCTCATCTTACAGATGGAATAAGTATGAAGAGAGATACAACCCTGGCCCATACTTTTCCTTATTTTGAACCATGGAATATGCCCTTGGTCTGTTCACACTACTGTCTCTTGACCCATTTACAGTTTCTGCATGAGCAGAATTAGTGTTTTGGAATCCCCATTCTTCCATAGTTTGTTTTGATCCACAAATCGAGGAAAATATACCTCCTTAATCTAGTCACAGTGTTAATGATTAAAGGAGTTTTCCTCCCAGTCGTAGCCTACTCAATATAAATTGACAGAGTGTGAAAGTTAGCTGACGTCTATTTCTGGATTTGGATCCTGCATCTGACCTCCTGTTTTAGCACCTGCCAATCCCAGGAGCCATCCATAGACTGCTGACCTTGAATTCATTTGGCTAATCTCAGATTCACTCATTGTGGCGTCCACCAGCCTGTGGGCTGCCTGCTCTATCTTTCTGCTTACTGTTCATCATCCCCTCAGAATAAAGGAATCAGGAGAGTACTTCAGATTACATCGAACCCAGGCTTGAACTTCACTGGACTCCCCCACTTCTAACACTGTATGACTCATTCCTCGCTAAAAATCTCTGTCTATATGCACACACATCCAAGCACCACCAGTTTTGCTTTTTGAGAGAATCCAGCCTAACATAATCTCTATTTGGGTTTCTAAACACCAGCAATGAGAGAGTTAAAATGGAAATTAAGGGGAAAGTTCTATTTGCAATCACATCTAAGAGAATAAAACACTTCAAAATAGATTTCATCAGGAATGAGCAAGATGTGTAAAATTATGAAACCGTGTTGAACAAATTAAAGAAGAAATAAATGGATTGGGAGTCTTAATAGGAAGAGGCTCCAAAAAAGTTCTGGAGGAAAACATGGAATGAAAGGAATGAATGTTTCCCATGAGCATTTTGAAACCCTTTGCATCATGAAGATTTCAGCAGAAGCTAAAGGGAGGGGGAAGGGCTGGCTGTCACCGATTGGATGACAAGAGCTATGCAACTACATAGAACATGTTTTTCTTTGAGTGTATTATATTCCGCAAACAAAGGGGGGGAATATATATGTATCTAAATAGATAAATGAAACAAACAAACAAAGTCAAAAGTTTTACCAGAAAAAGAGAGAAAGAAAGAGAAAAAGGCCACACACCTTAAAAACCCTTGATGAGCCTTACTTATTTTGTTTTGTTTTTTAAGGAAGATGCTTCTACTGGGTTGGCTAAGTAAAATAATAAATGAATGGATGAATGACAGCGAGGATGAGAGAAAATTGAAACACTCGTTGCTGTTGGGAATGCAAAACGTGATAGCCATTGAGGAAAACAGTGTGATGGTTTCTCAAAAAACCCAAAGTCATTATCTCAAATGGCTGATGTTTCCATTTCGGCTTTAAAGCAAGAGGAAAACTAGTGATGGTGATTTCATGGAATAAGATATAATGAGGGACAAATTGTGGATTGACTAATATGATCTAGAGAGCAGAATCCAATCAAAACTGTGGCTTCTGATGACAATGCTGGGCCAGTTAAACTCAAACAAAGAGGTCAGCTCAGAGGTGATGACTCTTTTGGGGATTCCAAAAGGGTAATTTTGATAGGCTTTACTGAACGGACCAAGGGCAATCACAGGGGCTTCTTATGAAGAAGTTTGGAGAACACTGAAAGTTGCATTGGTGAGGAAAAGGCAAGGACCGTTACACTGTGGACTTGCTTTCTTCACTACAACGCCCCGACTCATTCTTTGAAGGTAGCACGAGCTGTCCCACAAGGTTTTCCTTGGGCAAACTTACTGCCTCCCTCCCTGGCCTTGCCCCTTCATATTTCTTACCTCACCAAAATTCAAGGAAGGTTTAGAATGAACATGATTTCAGTCTTTGAAGGACATCACAACTTCAAATTTGACATGGTATAAATTAGAGCGCTCAAATCCTTCAGGGAAGGGCAGCAGAGTAGAAAACATCACCTTCAGACATAGATAAACCAAAACAGCGGACATGTTGAGAAATAATCTCTTTACATTATGATATTTTATTTAAGAAAGTTTTCTATGGTTTTATAGCAATACTTTTTTATCTTCCCTCATACCTAGGCCAACTCTGATTCATGGCTACCATGAGTTGGAGGGAAAGGGAAAGGAGGACTTATTGCTTATGGAATTCTAATGTACAGTGATGGAAAACTACATTAAGACTAGGATTTCATGGCCAATTAACATAATTGCTGTCAGTCAGTTGCACATCTCTAAAAGTTTAGTTTGCAAAAGCTGTACACTCGATATACTTGCCACAGTGACAGAAACAGGATGGCTGCTGCGGCAGCTTATGAACAACCCAGCGCTGCAGGGTATTGGGCACCTCAGCTTGGAGGGCTAGCATCATGGCTTCATGATTTAATGGTGCACCCTTGTTCATTGGCCTAGTGGGGCAGTCTCTTCTCACTCCTAGCTTATTATGTAGTTCGTATCTAGGGTCTTAAGTGCAGCCAGCCAAGCCTCACCTCTTCCAGCAACCGTGTGACCAATTACCTATAATGAATTTCCTCTTTTTGAAGCACTTGTGGTGCTATCTATTTTCCCTCGCTGCCACACATTATTGACAATCAGCTTCCAAAACAGATGAGAAAAAACTTACAACACAAGTACAAGACTAATAAACCAAAAGAAACTGAAATCTATCCAAATCAAGAGGTTCAACTTGTGATGAAAGAGATAGAGGCTTTTAGAACTTCCAAACCAAGTATTTTCTCGATTTCAATGGAATTTTTCACCTACCTCATGTTCCTCTCCGAATCGAACAGGGAATATTACATGAATCGTATGGAGATAAATGTTCCAGGGCAACATAAAAGGAGAGCTTTCTGGTGGAGTAAAGAATAGAAATGTGTAGTGGTGACCAAGTGGTAAGTGATTGGCTGCTGACTGAATGGTCAGCAATTGGAACCCATCCGCTGGTCTAAGGGATAAAAGGCGTGAGCCTACATCTACAGCGATCATGACCTTTAGAGACCTTCCTCTGTTCATGGGGCCCAATGAGTCAGAACAGATTCGATAACAATAGGCTTAGTTTCGGTTTGGGGGAGGTAAGACAGTTAGCAAGGGGAATATTTTAGTATCGTTTTCTAGTCTTCTCTAAGCCAAGTTCAAGAGCTATTACACATGGTTCCACCACAGACACATGAAACAAATAAGTCACTTATATAATTGACTTCCATAGGCAAACCCAGGTTATAAATAATAAATTCCATTTCTTTCTCATTCTCTCAATAAAGTAGATCACCATGTAGAATTATTAATGAAATGTCTCCAGGGGTAACCTTGAATCCTTTCTAATTTATCTTAAAAATTAAATCATTCACAAATTTGGCATTTTGTTTTCATAAGATAATTCACTATGGCAGAACTAACAAAAATCTAAAGATTCATTGATACATTATAACATACGGAGAATTTTTGTTTTACATTAAGTACAGGCACCAAGTCATTGTCAGCATTCTCTGCTTACTTTGACTACATAAGCATAACCTGAATGATTTTTAGACATTATCGTAAAAATAAACTGAAATGCAGAGGAATTATTAGGGTCAGATGCACATTCAACTGTAATAACTTCTGACTATGGAATGAATAATAAAATAGCCATGCTCTGCAAACTATCAAAACATTGTCTCTCATTTGAGACCTAAAACATATAAATAATGCCAACTAGTCAACTCAAAATGTTTCATGTTTAAAGAAGAATAAGCATATTGAACAGATGTGAAATCACTAATTTTTTCTCCATAGAAAGGATAAAGTTTTTAAAAAAGCAGGTTTTAAAAAATCAGGTTTATTTACCTTTGTATAATTATTGATAGTTAATAATCTCCAATTTTCACAGAAGATAAAGTCTCCATGAGTCATACACAACTCAGTAGCAACTAATCATAAAAAGAGAAAAGGTGTCCAATCAGTGCTGAAATTGATTAATTTAAGTTTAAGAACAAGTAAAGTCACTGTTGTATATTAAAAATTTTAGTCATTTAACTTTATCTCCATTAATCCTCACATTAAATCAAAAAAGACAAAGACAAACAAAAACACTACCTTAAAGTTGATTTTGACCCTGTAATGTGTCACCTATCCCAATAATGACTGATTTCATCACAGGCGAAATCAACAACAGAGAACATACATAGAGCATCATAAATACATCATAACCCATAGAAACATATTTAGTCAGATGACCTGCTGGGAGTTACTAAAAAGTCATCCTTGGTAAACGTAATTCCTCATTTAACATTAAGATGCATTATTTCCATACTTCCTATCACTTCATTAAAGTGAACATTTCATGAGCCTAGGAGTCTTTTTACCCTTCTCATTTTGTCTGATAACTACCTCGTGTCTAGCCCTTACAAGGTGCTCAATAAATATTTGTCAGATGAATATAGAGCACTCTTATTCCAAAATTGAATGCCTCATTTATTTATGATTAATGTGTTATTCATTATTTAAACTAATCTTTTACTTTGTGAATGAAAATCAAGTCAAGTCTTATCAGAGACGTTTAAGAAGAGGAAGAACCACCACAAAGCCTCTCTCCTTTAGGACGACTTGTCCACCATTATTGACTCTAAGGGGGCCACATGGATCATCTCTCTGTGGAAGAAATATTTTTGGCTTGCTGAATTTGATTCCTTGTACTGGGAAGAGCTCATTGATGCAATGGAAACAGCATAGCAATCCCCATGGATGGACACCCTGTTGGGCAATTTACAAGAGAAACCAACCAAGTGTGGTTTGGCTAACCAAACTTTCCTTGAAATGGTCATCACATGTAGAAGATGAACTTTGTTCTCTCCCAGGAATAAGCTCAAAAGTCACCCTTCAGCAAAGACTTTCCAGTGATGCCCCACAATGCCTCATCTAATTCTCTTCCCCGAAGACAGAACCAGAGGGTGAGGGGGAAGTAAAAACCTGTCGGTATCATAGCCTTTTACGAGATGGACACATTACCAGAAGCATTGCAACGTCATCATTTTTGAGATCATGCTGAACTTTCAACGCTCACATGTCTTCGTCTCTTTTTAGCATTCTCCTGACTTCTATTCAAGTGTTTGCTAAGAAACTACAAGCAGACTAATCATCTTGGATTTTCTTACTACTTGTTAAAATTAACTTCCAATGTGACAGCAGCAAAATATATCTGCAAACAACATGTGGCATAACAGAGACTGGTGAATAGGATTTCACATCACCATGTGTTTACTCTCAGTATTTGCATGTTGTCCATCATGCATCTGCTACATAAAATAAATCCCCTGGTTGGAAGTGAGTGTACCAGAACAAACATCATTGAGGGTTGGCCAGTGCTAGAAACAATGACCAGTTTGATAATAGACTCTTCTTTCCTCCGTTCTCTCCAGGTGAACAGGATACACCCAGCTGGGCTCCCTGTGAGAGGACCTCTCTTTCTCTAATCAAACTCAACAGAAGAGGCTTTCGGTTTTGAAACATCAAACATGAAGGGACTATTGTTCTGCAAAAGGAAAAAGGAAAGTAAAAATAAGCAGGCATCAAAGATTGGTAGAGATTTTGATGAAGGAAATTTCTCAGACTTTCTATACTGCAGATGTTGTACTGCTAACGTGTGCCATAGCGAGAACTGAGCACAGACACAACTATGTTTGTTTTATGGACTCTCTGATGCATTTAACATACATCTGCATAGTGTAATAAAAATAACGAAATAGCAACTTTTGCATGGACTGAGATTTTGAATCAGAAATCTCAGTCCCATAAGGGTGTACTTACTACTTCGTTTAAAAGTAAAGTTTAAATTCCCTGTAGAAATTGTAAAGGAAGCAAAGCCTAATCTAAACCTGTTTTGCTCTGGGAAAAGGTCAAAGCAAAGTTTCCTTGCTCAAGAACACCCTACGTATTATCACAAAGAAGTGTGAGAGTAAAAATAATCTAACTTTGCCTCCTTCCCTCGGAGTCGTTCTTTAAAGCCTAACGATGCAGTCAACAGGCAACCATATCTCAAAACTGTTCTTAAGTATGTTCATGCACTTTTAAGAGCTTTATATACGGGATTAAATTGCCAAAGGCAACTCAAAAGGTTCGATAAGAACTTTAGGGAGCTGTGAATGCATGTGAATGGGGAAAGGACAACACAGAAAAGGAGAGTGAGACGACTATGAAGCTCAGAATGTTTCAGCACCACTAGCATCACTAGTCGCGCATGGAGCTGCTGGCAAATTGTTGTCTAGTTCTCTACACATATTCTCAGCAACCCCAGAACAAATAACATGCCATTTTTAAAAGAATGCATGTGTTCAACAGCAGATCTATGTAACCGAACTTCCGTTCAAAGCCACTCTGAAAACAATACACGAAAAAGTTAAAACTGTGAAATTTGTCAATGAAAAGTTTAAATAACCCATTCAGAAAATGGAGAGCTTGAGCAATTGAAGCAATGTAGCCTGAATTAATCCATTAATTGCCCCAATTTCCACAGGACGTTGAGGGCTCTGACCGTGCCTGTAACACTCTTACTTTACTCAGCATCATCGTCATCGTCACATTAGTGTCTCTCCTTTTTGTATGATAACCAGAGTTCTTTAGGGGATAAATCACGTGATCTTTCTGGACGCTACACAGCCTTGCAGAATGGCAAAGGAGTGATGAACCAGGAAAGTCACCATGCAAATCTCTCTAGTCTGAGGACGTAATTGTTCCTAAAAATTATACCCCTGACTTTTTATTCTACACTCCTAATTTATCTACCACAAATCACATCCCTGTGGGTGAAAAGTTTAATATCAACTAGTAGACATTAATATAAGGAAGTTTTATTCCCATCTTAACTGTGTTTCAATGTCTCATGAAAGTTCCAGAATTCTCACACAGGAACACCTTGAGGTGTTCCTACAGATGACAGAAAGCAAGATTTGTCACAAACCCTGCACGATGGTAAAACACTCAGTTCCTAAAAACCCAGAGAAAATAACATTAAAGGCGAACTTGCTATCAAAGGTTACAACACAAAAAAGACAACAGGTATCTTAAGGTCATCATTTTTCACTCCCTGCTGTTGCTGTGTAGAGACCAGTATAGTTTCTAATTAACAGACAGGTTCTGAACTCAGAACTTAACCCTAGTTCTGTCTTTAATACTTAGTAACATGTAAGCTTGGACAAGTTACTTCTCTACAATTTTCTTCATGCATATAATGGAATTCATAATAGTACCTACCTCATAGGCTTATTAAATATTAAATGAGATAATGCATGCAAAAGTTTAGGTATTCCAAGCACATATAAAACCTCTCAATAAATTGTTTCTTATTAAATATAGAAGTATATATTGAAAATGCATGTCTAGACTGTAGAAGAAATGCTTCAAAGTGGGGATAATTTTTACAGTTTATACTATATGCTTCAAGACACCTTGATGCACAGGGGTTCAGGGTTCAGCTGCAGGGTGAATCCACCAGATGCTGCACATAAAAAAGCCATGATGGTTTGTGACGGTTTGTTTCTGTAAACACTTAAAGGTAAACTCGCGGCCATGGTGCCAATTCTGACTCATAGCAACCCTACAGGACAAGGCAGGATGGCCCCTGTGGGTTTGCATGATTATAATTCTTTATGGGAGTAGAAAATCGTGTCTTTTCCCATGGATCAATGACTGGTTTCAAACTGCTGAAGTTTGACTAGCAGCCCAATGAGTAAACATTATGGGGTGGTTCTATAATGTCCTGTATGGTCGCTATGAGTCAGAGTCAATTCCAAGGCCCTGGTTTTGATTTATGCCAATGTCTGTAAGTTGTATATTTCCTAGAATAAATGCCTTGATGAGTTCATTATTGTATTTAATCAATTTTTGTTTCATTTGCTTTAAAAGGATTTCATGTGGCGATTTAGGATGTGTTGTAGCAAATAGATTTATGTTGGAATATCTAGATTAATGTTGAATATATAGATTCACATTGGAATTGCTGAAAAAAATAGAGCTGTAAAATACTGACAGAGATATATGAGGTCTCATTATTTCTCCATATTGTGCTTTAGCTTTCTACCTTATTTTCAATATTATTCAAGAGGCTGCTAAGCGATCCATTTGTTTATTCACAATCTATCTTTTCTAGGAGAGTACGTGTGCATCAAAAAAAAAATCTTACAAAACTTAAAACCAAGTAAGAAAATAAAATTTTCACGGACAAAATGTTTGGTTTTTAATATTGGTGTCATGATCTGAAACTCAGCGATGTAATTTGGAGATCATATTTGAAAGTTTTTTCTACTGTGTAAAGAACCATGGTGACTACATTGCATGCCTCTGGCCATCTAGAAGCCTCTCTGTTCATAGGTGTTAAGTGAAAGTCTCCATCGGAGTGCCTGAATTAATAGCAGACCTCACAGAGCTAGGAATGTTCAGCTCAGCACCCAGCAAGCATAATGGATATCCCCCAGATTTAAAGCTTGATGTTGTTTCTCAGGCACTAAATTGAACGTTGTCAACAGAAGCTGCCTGGCCCAGCAAATAAAGATCTTCCCATATATCATTTGAAGGATGACTTTCCTCTTGGAAAACTCCTTCGAATTTTCAAAAGATTGAGTAGAGCAAGAGCTATCCCTCCAGCTAATGTCTACCTTGATTTTGGAATCCAACCTTTACCTGGCCATGAAAGGGGTCACCAGTCTATCTTACATTATACTTCTTTCTTCTCCAGCACTGTACTCCTTGTATATCAGGACTCTTGGTAGTTTTGTGAAGATCCATCTACAAGTTAGATGAAAGATTTTACTCTCTGGGATAAGAATGGACTGATTGACATCTGGATCCATGTTTTTGTTTCTGTTTTCCCACGACTTTTTCCCCCCTTTAAACCATACTATTTTGTGTTCTAAAGTCAAAGACAGGAATGCCATACCTTCACTTTCTTCTGTGCCTATCAATCAGAACCCAACTTAATTGGAGGCCTGCAATTATAGAGAGCAGTGTGCTCAGATTCCAATCAGAGGGGAGGGGAAAGTAAATCAGTCAAGCCCTCTCTTAATTTTATAAATAGCTATAAATTTAGAAACATATATGAATGTTTCTCTTGGATAATCTGATACATTACCTTTATATTTGTTCATTTTAAAAATCTTTTTGAGGCTTTAAAGTGATGCAACTTGTTTATCCATTTGTGTGTGTGTGTGTGTGTGTGTGTGTGCGTGCACGCTACTGATCAACGGAGCCCTGGGAGCATACTGGGGTAAGCATTAGAGCTGCAAACAGAAAGGCCAGTGACTTTGAACTCACCAGTTGCTACCCAGACAAACGTTCATGCTTCCATAAAGGTTTATAACCTTAGAAACCTTGTGAAACAGCATTTCTACTCCAATGTCATTAGTCAATATTAACTTGATGGAGGGGGTTTTGTTGTTTTATGTTTTTTTGTTGTTGTTCACAATTAAGGTTTTTCAAAGTATTTTCTATATATTATTTTTATTCCTTTTAACTTTTATAATTATTTAATCATTTATAGTGAGTCTCTGGATGATGCCAATAGATAGCCAGAAGACTGGTGGTTCAAACTCACGTGGAGGAGAATCCGGCGATCTGCTTCTGAAAGGTCACATGCTTAAAAGCCCAGTGGGACCACTGATGGCAATGAATGAGACTGTCATAAATAGGAGGTTTATTTTTGCGTGGGATCTGAGATAGGAACTTAAACAGATGTAAATGCTTTACATCTAATGTGGGTTGATCGCTTATAAATCGGGTGGTCATTTGTTTCAACATTGTTAATAAACAGTCCCTCCTGTTCTTAGTGATTACTCATATTTACCTTGGGCTAAATTCTCCTGAACATATGAATCTGTTTCTTAGACTTCTCTACTATTATCTGTTACTCCAGTTAAGTAATACAACTATAATTTTCACCCATTAAAAGTAACCATGTTCTGTGTTCTATAAATAATGGAACGTCTTCTTCATGGTGATGCAATGAAAACGGATTGCGAAGACGCTTCTTTGAAACACTTCTGTGCTCCTTAGTTCTTTGTCAAACTGCTGCAGTACTGCTGGGGGGGGGGGGGCTCCAGACCATCTTTATTGAGGTCCCTATGAACGCTTTCGATCTGAAGAGCCGTGCATTAAAGAATGTATTATGCCTGTGATAAATCTTCCACTTTTTTTCCTGTTCCTTTTTCTGTCATAGTTCCCATTGTTAAATCTGAAGGAAAATCATTTCCTGGACCTTTCCCTCTGATTGTTCAGTTTTTTGTTTTTTAACACAATTTCCAGGAAAATTGTTTCATATATATTCCAATTCTTTCATTGATTTCAAGTTTTCTGTTCCAGGGCTTGTGGTTTAAAAGAGCCCTTTTTTATTTAAGGGATATTTCCTTGTTAAGGAACCTGCTCTTATCTTGAGTGCAATATGATCTAGCTTTGCCAATTGAATACAGTAGGGTTAAGGGCTTGTCATCGGCTCACTTTATCGGATGAAGGAGGGTCCCTTCTATTCCGAGATTGCTAAGTTATTTAAAATGAAAAGTGTGTGGGATTTTGTCAAGTGCCTCTTCTAGTTGAATTAAGGTGATCATGTGGTTTGCTTCCTTTGTTTTATTAGTGTGTCGGACTACATTTTTTGGATTATTTGCCTAGCACATGCATTGAATAAATATGGTAAACAGATATAGCTCTGATAGATATCTTTCCTGATTTTTGAACCAGGCAATATTGCCTTGATCTGCTTATACAACTTCCTCTTGGTCTAGATACAGGCTCCATATGAGTACAACAAATTGTTCTGGAATGTCATTCTTCTCAATATCACCCATGGATTGTTTTGATCTACACAGTCAAATGCCTTTACATATATTACACAAGTAAATATTTTTCTGGTATCTCTACCTTTGGCCCAAATCCAACTGACATCAGCCATGATATCCCTTATGACACATCCTCTTCTAAATTCAGTTTGAAAGTCTGGCATCTCCTTGTGGATGCACTGCTGCCGCCAGTATTGAATCATTTTAGCAACCTTCCACTTGCATGTGATGTTAATGAGATTGTCCAATCGTTTCTGTATTCTGCATGGTCACTTTTAAGAATGGACCCAAGTAAGAATCTCTTTTGGTCAGTTGGCCAGGTAACCAGCTGTCTGTCTTCCAAGTTTCTGGCAATAGATGGAACATTTCCATTGGTATTCTCTCAATGCCTGGCGTTTTGCTTTTGCTGATACTGTCAGTGCAACTAGCACTTCTCCCATAAGTAGCCTGGGTTCTTGATTATAGCCCACCTCGACATGGCTGAGTGTCCAAGGCGCTCTGCACACTTCTTCCATGCTTCGTTGTTGCCTCCCGTACCGTGCCACATTTTCCTCACAGAATCCTTCCGTCGTTCAGCTCCAGGCTTGAACTTGTCCTTCAGTCTCTTACCTGAAGATAGGCGAAGAATGCGCTTCCCTCTTAGCGTTCCACCTCCAGGTCCTCCCACTTCGTGACAATGCTCTGTGTTCTTCAGCTGCCGTTTGAAATGTTCTATTCAGATCTTTTACTTTATCCTTTCTGTCATGTGCCTCAAAAACATCACATTCAACAGCAAATTTCAGACATCTACTTTAATATTTCCTTTCTTTCCTACCTTTTGAGTGAAAAAGAAAAGTCTTTGGCTTTATTGGTGTATGATGTTCTTCATGGATGAGGTCATCCCACAGCTTGCCGGTCTTTGTCATTAGTATTCAATGTGTCAAATTTGCTCTTGAGATTATCTCACAATTCTGCAGGGATTTAGTCGCGGTCATATTTTGACTCCCTTGGCCTTCATTTAGTTTTCTTCACCTTTCACCTCAGGTTCCTCATATCAGCACCTCATATCAGCACCTCATATCAGCACCTCATATCAGCACCTCATATCAGCACCTCATATCAGCAGTGGATGCATCTCATTTTGAATGCTGACAGTGAGCTTCTCCAACACCTTTTGTCACAGATGCAATCAATTTAATTCCTATATACTCTGTCTGGTGAGGTCCATGTATACAGCCACCATTTGTGTTATTGAAAAAGAGGCTATTTTCCATGAAGAACACATGAGTCTAGAAAAATTCTGTCATGCAGCTTCATTTCTATCATCAAGGCCATATTTTCTAACCACTGTCTCTTGCTCTTTGTTTCCAACATTTGCATTCCAATTGCCAAAAGTTTTTAATTCATCTTGATAGTATGTTTGAGAAATTCAGATTGAAGAAGGTGGTAGAATTCTTCCATTCCTTCATCGCTAGGTTCAGTGGTTGGTATGTAAATTTGAATATTAGTTGTATTAACTAGAATTCATTGTAGGCATATAGGTATTAGCCTATCACTAATAGCATTGCACTGCAAAATAGATCTTGAAATGTTCTTTTAGGTGACAAATCCTCTTGAATTAATGCTTCATAGTAAATTGTATGATTTTCTGATTCAAAATGGCCAATAACACTCTGTTTCAGTTCACTCATGCCTGGGATATAGTATTTTTAAATCTCATTAGATTTTTTTTGACAACTTCCAATTGTTCTAGATTCATACTTTACACATTCCATGTACTGATTATTAATGGATGTTTGCAATTGTTCATTCTCATTTTGACTTGTGGGCCATCAGCAAATACATGGGTGAGCAAATACTCAGAGAAAGTATACCATGTGAAGAAGAATGCTGCATCAGGATCGGAGCAAGGAGTATTAGCAACTTTCAGTATGCAGGCGAAAAACCTCTGCAGCAAGACTTTGTTGATGGAGATCAAAGATTGTAGCCTTCAGTATGGATTACAACTCAATGTAAAGAAAACAAAAGTCCTCACAACAAGTGACATCATGATAAACAGAGAGAAGACTTGGTTGTCAAGGATTTCATTTCTCTTGGGCCCACAATGCTCATGGAAGCAGTAGTCAAGAAATCAAAGGACGCATTACATTGGGCAAATCCACTACACAGGAACTCTTTAAAGTGTTGAAGAACAAGGATGTCACTTTGAAGCCTAAAATGTGCCTGAGTCAAGCCTTGGTATTTTCAATTGCCTCCTCTGCACGTGAAAGTTGGACAATAAATAAAGAAGTGCCCAGAAGAAGCTATACATTTAATTGATGGTGCTGCAAAAATTATTGAAAATACTCCGGACTTCTGAAAGAACACACAACTCTGTCTTGGAAGAAGAACAGCCGGAGTGCTCCTTAGAATCAAGCAGAGTGAAGCGTAGTCTTCTGTGCATTGGACATGTTATCAGGAGAGACCAGTCCCTGGAAAAGGACATCGTGTTTGGTGGAGTGGAGGGTTAGCAAATCAAAGTAAGATCATCATGCAGATGACTGACACCAAGACTGCAAGAATGGGGTCACACATCACGGTGATGATGAGGCTGACGCACAGTTACCAGTGTTCTGCTCTGTTGGGCATCAGATCTCTCTGAATATGAGCCACCTCCTCAAAAGTGCCGACTAACAACAAGCAAGTACTACGATGATGGGCTTCCTTGTGCTGAACCAGGAGATTGAGGTTTCTAGTAAAATATTTCTATTCTCAAAACTGGATAATAAAGAGGTTCGTATTTTTATTAAGAGAAAGAACAGAATGTGAGAAGGAATGAATAAAATATTCAACTTGAATAGCAGAGTCACTAATTATCTGCTCATATCTAAAATTGATCTTCAAGACAAGAAAAACAATATAAGATTAGAGCAACCACCCGAAAGTCTTAAAAGCAGAAATTATTGGATGGGGTTGCCTCTGAATGCCATAAATTAAATGACAGAGGACGAGACGGTGAACTTTTACTAAGAGCTATGTTGTGCCTTTTGATTTTCATTTTATGTTGTTATTAACTCAAATTTTAAAATCTTAGACTCATCATTTAAAAATTTCTTCAGCAAATAGTTATGCTTCTAATAATGCCTATTCTTATAAAGTAACATAAGTACAATGCTTATAGCATCTATACTTCCTGACTATTGAACACTTACATATGTACCATAAACCAACCTTCCTGAGTCAGAATCGCTTACATTTCAATGCGAGAAGTCTACTGGGGCAATTAGACGTTCTCCTTGCCTAATGAGAAAAGGGTTGTTTTTTGTTTTGTTCCTAGGAAAAAATTGTTGAATATGGAAGCCAAACTCCAAGCAATTGATAATGATCTTGCTTTCATGAAAGAGCAGTCAAGAAAAACACATTCGTCTACCTCCAAAGCTTGCTGCAGTTACTGTCAGAGAGCTGAGCAATGTTCCCATTTTCACTAATGATTAAATAAGTAATTGTTTCATTAGTTTAAATCTTGGGGTTTACTATAATCTAGGTTTCATGAATAAGCATATTAATTTGTCTGGTTAATTTCCTTCCAGCAGTAATTTCAGTTAATAAGAGTGATAAAGGCAATATACAGAAAATGTAATGTTCTCATAATCACTAACTAAAGTCATGAATATAAAAATATGCAATTTCAAAAGTTGAGAAGAATGAAAAATAATAGAGTCGCACAGATCTAATAAATATTCAAATGAATGAGAAATACAACGTATGGTCAACTGATGTACTTCAAGTACAACTGGTTGACCTCACAAGCAAAATGCTGTTGTAACATTATGTTTAATACTATAGGGTCTGTGGTCAAGTTTTTCTGGAATTATTTATGTTTAAAGCTTCATCCTACTTATGATTCATAGTATACTTTACCTTATTTTACAACATAAAGAGAAATTATGGTTCAATTTACTAAAATAATTATAATCATAATCACATCTGCTCTTGAAAACTGTCAAAGACCTCCAGAGTGCACTGCATACATTTCCTTTACTAGATTTCCTCTTTTATGAGTTAATTAAACAATTTCACAGCATTATTTGTACAACTGTTCTGCGTGGCATATTGTTTGTGCAGAACATTCCTTTTAATAGCTCTATTTTTCAAACAGATGTTCATTTAATTTTTTTTCCACAGATTTTATTTGAAGAACAATTAGTGTGCTTATCCTACCATATTGTCACCTTTCTTTGGATTTTGAGGCAGCTCCTTTTTTACCTTATGAAACTGAAAGAAGTCAACAATGGTGAAGAGATTAATATGTAAACGCTTTTGGGCAAATATCTCAGGACAGTGCGCAAGGTGCTACAGCCAATAACCCCCACACATTAGCCACTGGAAATCATCTTAGTATTCAAGGACAAAGTCAATAAGAACTTTGCTCAAAGGCATATAAAAATACAAATATTCGATGGGCCACTTCTGCATGCTACTCCTCTTGTTTTTGTGATTTTTTTACTTAAGCCTCTAAGCTCATTGGATTTATTACAACCCAGACCAAGATGACAGATTAAAGACAGTGAAATGTATGCAAACCTTTTATGTTTATTTATCAAAAGACAGCTGAATCAGTCATTCCCCAAGACATGCTTGCCTGGGAACGTGACATTGAACATTGTTATGAACTAGCTTATCTTAATTAAACATGTCAAAGGAAGGAGATGCCATCTACTATATATTTTGAGAAGGAAGTTTTCCCTACCTGCTTAGCTTGAATCAAGTTTTATAGACTCTAAGCCCCAGCCAGGTCAGTTTTGTTTTATGCAATTCGTTCAGCTTATTTCCTCTTCCTTTCCATGGATTGGAATGCTACTGTGGAGTGTCAGAAGCTTTGACAGCATAGTCATTTTATCTTATGTGAAAAGAGCCTATTGTGTTTTCTTTCTGTGAGTAATCTCACTGTAATGAAGTCAGAATTCCATACTCGTACCTTTTAAAAAAATAGAGTGATAAAGAAGCACATGTAGCCCATGGTTTGGCTGGGTTTTGTAGCAACGGATTGGTGAGTGTTGGATCGTTAGTCACCAGGTCAGAGGTCCAATCAATTGGCTGCTTCAAAGGGGAAAAGGAGCTTTCTACACCCATCCACATTGACAAAAACCACAGAAACTCTACATAGAGTCGCGATGAGTTAGAACCCATGATGGCGGTGGCCGTCAACCCAGTAGTCCATGGGTCTGGTAGGTATTATAAATCAAGGAGTTGGCAATTAAAACCCACTCAGAGGTAATGTGCAAGAACAGGCCAGGCAATCTGCTTCTGAAAGCGTAGCTTCCTGAAAAACTTTCTAATCTGTCGTTTTACTCAGCAACAGGAGGTCAACACGAGTTGGAACGCATTCAAAGTCAACTGCTTTGATATTTGAGCTATCACCTTGAAAGTCTAAAGTACATTCACTTGGATGGAAATAGACAGTATGGAGAAAAATAAGGAACCGATAGGCTTACAGAGCTATTCTTCGATTTCCTTTTCTTCATCAGAATTTGGTACATTTGAAATGAGAAAGCTAAACTGGTGTCACACTGTAAGCTCTGGATACAGTTTAAGTTGAACATGTGCAAAATTTTAATTATTTGAAAGTTTCAGAGCAATTGTACCTTTGTTGTTCTGATCTCCTCAGTCAATACAGCAGAGATTAAGTAATGAATCTTGAATCGTACCTTTCCCTAAAGTATCCAAATGGGAATGAACTCTGAGAACATTATTTCAGAAAAATCTTATTAGATGCCATTTTGGAAAGACTAATTCTCTGATTGTATGACCCATGGATACACTGGGAAGACACTTCTTATCCCATGAGAATGAGATGCATCTGACTATGAGCACAGCAGTCATTGGAAAGAAGCACATGTAAGCTTTGCTTGAAATGGCAACAATCTGAAAATAAACTTTTTGGTGAAGGGATCTCGTTAAATGGATTTTCATATGCTGTCCTTGTTGTCAATTGATAATGAGCAGATATTGACTTGTGATGACCCCACATGTGGAGCACAGAACTGCTCCGCTGGATTTTCAGAGCCGTGACCTTTCAGAAACATTCATTAAATGTTGACTCAGTGCCAGTCATTGCTCCAAGCATCAGCTCATTTACCCTACAGCAACAGCAACAACAACAACCATAGCTTTATGTGCTTGACATATTGTTTCATTTTATAGGCATGAAAACTAAAACATGGAACATTCATTTACTTCCCTGGAGCCACTTAGTAAGTGGCTGAGTGGGATTGATGAACCAAGATCCTAATTCCTAAATTCACCATTTGACCCTTATCCATGCTCATGTAAACATTGAAGCGGGTGGGTTCACACTATACACACATTTTTATCCATTTGTTTTCTCTTAAGGATTGACATTGTAGTCATTGTTCGATGATATTAATTAAAAATACACATTATCATTTCTACTGTCCAAAGACCCTTTAAAATATACTCAAACAAAAACTAAACAAAAAACCTACTGCCATGGAGTCGGTTCCAGCTCATAATGACCACATGGGACAGGGAGTTTCTAACGAAAACCCTAAGGATGACAACAGATTATTGTCCAGTACGGCACTGGAAGATGAGCTGCCTAGATTGAAAGGCACTCAAAATACACGGTAGCCATCTCAACGAGCTCTAAACCCCAAGTGCAAACTCACCGCCATTGGGTCCATTCTGACCCATAGCGCCCCTAGAGGACAGAGCAGAACTGCCCGGTAAGAACGTGTCTGAGACCGAGTCCTTGTGGGAGTAGAAAGCACTCTGAGTACATGAGCTGGAGCCAAGCAAAGGGCAGTGATCATGGGGCTGCAGAAGTACTGGTCATCAACACTCGGCCAACAGCATGTTCGGGTCTTTGTGCCCCATCAGGCTCTGAAATGACGGTTAAGGAAGATACCAGTACGAGGTGGGCTGTTGGTTCATCCAGTCCCATGATGCCTCAAGAAAAGGAAAAGCAGAGTGGTCTGACTCTACCTGTGTTGCCACCTACCTTTTCAGAGAAATGTAACTCAGTGCTTCCAGATAAACCTGAAATCCTTATCCACTTTGGCTGATATTAATCATATAAGAAAACCTTTGAACAAACGTGAGCACCACAGATTTCATCCGAATCAACACAGGGCACTACAAACCTGGATAACCTGACAGGGTGAAGTGGGCGAACCGGGCAGACCCTTTTGTTTCAGGCATCACAAAATGCCAAACCAATGGTTTGATCGGATTTCTTTTTTTTCCATTCAAGTCATCCTCTTGGGAATCTACTTAAATCTACCAATAGGTTAGCACAGTGTATCATATCACTATCGAAAGTATTCACAATGTATTGCTTATCATTTTCAATTTCAATCATCAATCCATAATACTAGCAATATAATTTCCATGTGAACAAATAACAACACTTGCTAAGCAGTTATTCTCAGCAGGCATAAGCTAGCAGTGTATGGATCAAATATGATAATGAATGTGATGCTCTTTGCACATAGTGTGTTCTCATGGTTGTTATTGTAAAAGAAATTCATAAATAGATAATTTTCATATGATGGGTACCAAACATTTTTTAAGATCTTTTTTTCACAACTATGTATTTAAATTTTTTTACAAAACAACTTTATTGCCTTCAAAGTACTCCCCATTACACTTAATATATTTGTGAAATCTGCAATTCCATTTTTTGAAGCATTTTTCAAATGCATCTGTTTGGATGGCTGACAGCACCCCCCTCATTTTTTTCTTCACCTCCTCTAAATCCAAATTTTTGTCCTTTCACATCCCTCTGCATTCATGGAAACAAAAAGAAGTCACACTGAGTGAGATCAAGTGAGTACGGTGCATGAGGGAAGAGGGGCATACTGGTTTTTGCCAAAAGCTGGTGCATGGAGATGGCTAAGTGAGCAGGTGCATTGTCCTGGTGGCAAAAGCAGTCTCCTGTCTGCCACAAATCAGGCCTTTTTTGTTGCACACTGTTATGCAATCTTTTCAGGACCTCTAAATAGAGAGCTGGATTAACAGTCTGACCTTGTGGAACGAACTCCAAATGCACTACAAGTGGACATTTTCATCCGTTGGGGAAGTTGATGGACTTCCAGAATGAGACTTATCATCAATGGACATTTCACCTTTTTTGAAATGACAAAAACACTCATACACTTGAGCTTTTCCCATATCGCTGTCCTTGTAAGCTGTACTCAATAACATTACAGTTTCTGTGGCACTTTTCCTGAGCAGGAAACAATTTCACAGCCACACATTGTTCTCTTCAATCAGCCATCAAAAAAAAACCCCAAGATCCAAGCAAAACTACTTTTATGAAGAATTCACTGTGACCAGGCAATGCCACTAGTTGCACTAACTCAGAGCGAGTTGCTTGATGCTGGACTAGCGACAAAAATGCATGCTAGGTCCACTCTACACGCGTGATTCAGGTGTTTTTTTGGGTACCCCCTTTGATATCCACTTCAAGACTGAATACATGTGGCAGAGTGCCATTAAAATAGAAGAAATATATAAGAAAAATGATGGAAGCATTTAAAAATTATAAAAGAACAGAATATTACATATTTTCGTCATTTCAGTAACATAAAATACTGGTTATGGTTATTATTGTTGTTATTAAGTGCTTTCAGGTTGGTTGGTTCCCACTCATAGCAGCCCTATCTATGTACAGCAGAACGAAATACCACTTGGTTCTGCCCCATCCTCACAATGATTGCTATGTTGGACCCCATTGTCATAGCTCCTTTATCAATCCATTGAAAGCCTTCTCTTTTTCCCTGACCCTATAATCTAACAAGCAAATTAAGCTGTGCTGGTAGGAAGCAACCAACAGCAAAAGGATACAGGAAATGTTAGTCGAGAGGTTATCATCACACTTCCAAATGAAGTTCCAAAGAAGAAAATTTCATTTGCTACCCAGACTAAGGAACCCGGTTCTTATTTAGATTATTGATCCTTGGCTAGGTTTATATTGTCCCTTGCTTTATACAAACTGTGATTCATTTGGCACAATGGTGATGCCACAGTAGGGAGCTACAGTCTGGTTCCATGGACATAAAAGGCATGTTTGAAGGTCAAATATTAAACTACAATAGTACAGGCATTCATCTGTGATTCTTTTGAACCAAATGTCCGAAAGGCCTATTGAATGCAGTTCTGCTGTGACATACATGGGGTCACCATGAATTCAGATTGACTGGATGGTAACTGATTTGGGTTTTCATTATTTATCAACCATGGTGACCCAGGGCCGGCTGGGCAGCCACTCTTGCTATCTGCCATCCACTTGGGCACCTCTAGCATCTACCTCTTCAAGGCCACCAACCCTGCCAGAGTGCCACAGACACCTTGTTTGTCATCCCTGAATCCCCATGCCTCAGCCCAGCATCCTGGCTGACAGTGTTGCCCCCGTGGGGGAGGAAGGGCACAGCTCTGTCACCCAGCCTATGGTTCCTCCCTAAGAGGCTGGTCAAGTGGTTCAAAGAAAGCAATGCCTCCTCAACTGGAGAGGGGAGCTGTCCACAGACTGCAGGGTACTCACCTTCCTGAAGGTTAGACATAGTGACAGAACTCTACCAATGTAAGGTGAGCAATGTTGCCACCTCCAGACTCAGCAGGCCCCTGCCAGTGAACATGAACTATGTTCTTGATGTCCCTGTGCTCAGCCCCATAGATTCTACCTTTGAGGTTGTTTCTAACTTTACCCTCTTCTGCTTCAACAACTCCAACCTACATGCTGAGTACACATGGACAGGAGGCCAGCGGCAGCAAGGCAGATGCTCTGCATACCCAGTGTCTCAGTGAATAGCTCTGGGCTATACAGCTGCCACGTTACCAATGCACACAGACCACCATCGCATGGCCCAGCTGGAAGTTCACATCAAAGAAGCTCCAGCTGAGGATGGCCAGAGCCCAGCATTCTGTGGACTATCCACCCCGGCAGGGGAATTGTGCTCAGAGTGGTGACTGGTGTGGTTCTGATTGCCACCATCAGCTGTTTCTTGGGCTTCAGGAGGGACCAGGTCAGAGCAGCTGGCTTTTCTTTCTTGAGAAGATCCGCACAATTCAACATGGATCCTGGTCCAGAAAGCCAGGCACCACCCTGCTATTCAATTTGAAAGCTTTTCCTGGAAAGCCACCAAAGAGAAGATCAAACCCAAGGTGCAGATAAGCATATGAACAAATATTCCAACTCAGAAGTCATCAACGCATGATGTCTGCCTTGAACGTTATGCTCTTTTGAGAAGTATCTTTCTGGGATCAAAATGACTTGAAAACTTTAAAAGACACTAAGGAAGCATTGAGTTTATAGGAAGTGGGGCACAACTTAGAAAAAAAGAGTGTTCAGCCAAAGAATGTACTCAATAGCATGGAATTATACTTGTAGAAACTATGAAATTGGTGCATGTTTTGCTGTGTATTTTCTTAGCAAGAGCAACAAAATAAATAAACTTTAAAATAAAGGCCTATGACATGCAGTCCCGACGCTGACCCATTCTTTGGCAGCTTGCTGCTTGTAAGGCCCAACAAGCAAAGTAAACACGTTTATAAGCAAGGACTGGGTGGCGATCAGAGTGACCAACACATGGCGTTCTTTTCCTTCCGTGAAGACGTCTTGTAGAATGCACCATGCATTATTACATTCCTCAGCTCCCAGGTCCTGGGAAACAACACATGCGTTTTCAGTTGCAAACAGCATATATTCCCAATGACAGCGCTACGAATTCAATTCTGGTGATGAGACTAACATCGTACAATCAAAATGGTAGACTGCAATAACTAGAAGGGCTTCAACGTGAGTGTTGTGTATTCCCATTATACAGAGCGGGGGCTCCAGCAGGATGGGAAACAAGTGGGTAAAACTATGAGCAACGCAAAACAAAACAGAGGCCTCAGAGAGCAACCACGGTGAAAATGTTCCCGTGATACAAATGAACACTTCTTCTAGCCTCAGAATGGGAAATGCGGGTTGTCACACCCCTCTTTCCCCACTCTCTGAATAGATGGCTTGTTTCAGACTCCTTTTTATGCACGCCGTGGTCCTTCCCTAAGAAAAGCCTGACAAACAGACAAAAGGTACTGTATGGGCTCCATCTGCAAACACGCTCCTAGCAGGCATCTCCACTGCTCTGCTTTGCTGCCCTGGTTTCCCCGCTGCAGGCAGACAGCAGACAGCACGCCCAGCTTTGCCTTGAGCAGAGGAGACCGAACAAAGAAATCCCAGGCCCCAAACTGTTCAAAAGATCATCTGTGCATACTTCGGGGCCAGTCCGTTTTCAAAATCTGAAACTTTTGTTTTAAAATTAAGGGCCAGGGTGAATGCTACACGGAGGCCTGAGGGGGGAGAGAATGGTAATCACTGAGAGGTGCTCAAAGCAAAGGTCTGGATTCTAAGAGGTTCTGATGGGGGGGGGGGGATTTCTCAAGTGCGGTGTTGGGAAATGAAAGATGTGCATTTTTGGTACCACTTCAGTATACACTGAACCCTCGCCACTTCGCGCTTCAACTTCTGCGGCTTCACTCTATCGCGGTTTTTGCGTAACAGCACCCACTGCCTACACCGGCTCCTTCAGAGGAAAAAGACGGCGACCCACCTGTAGAGTACATCCCTTAAGTCATTTCATAGGCTATTGATTACAGTATTTGTAAGAACTATGTATAATAATACTGTATGTGAAATATGTAATACTGTAAACTAGATGCCATAAGTAATATAATAAATAATAAATGATCATTGTAACGTCCAAAATGTTTTACCGTATTTTCCCTTTTTCGTTTAATAAATTGGGTAATACGAGTGTAATGGTGACTAAAGGGTGTTTTTTCATGTCCTCTATGCTCTAACTACGAAAATATTTGATTTACAAATAAGGAATCCTACTTGGCGGAATTTCATTTATCACGGTAGGGTCTAGAACCGATTAACCGCGATAAACGAGGGTTCACTGTACACACATTCATCTCAGCCAGAGTTCTACTCCAGTGAGGTAACTGACCTGATTTGATAAGCCATATTCCTGGCCAAATCCCACTTTTCTCTGACCAGTTTAGCCTGCATCTTGAATGCCGCTTAAAGGCCATCAACGGGACAGAAGAACTGTGTCTAATGACACACTCTCAATACCCCAGCAAACCCCCAAACCTGCTCGAGGGAGGTGGGGATGGGAAGGAAATGTATTCACACATCCTTATCAAATTGGGGCACCGCCCCCTGCACCTAATCAACTAAAATCAATAAAAATATGACAACAATGAATGCCTTTATACTGTCAGCAAAAGGTGCAGTCAGAAAAGTGTCTAATAGACTCATATAAAGAAGATACTGAAGTCTACTTGTTTAAAGCAGCTAATTAATAAGAGATGGGTGCTTAAAAGATTTTATCAAAGGTATGTGACATCACTAATAGGCACACTCGGGCACGCGGTTCACACTGAGATGATTTGTTAAAATTCGGATAAATGAACATGTAGAGTGTCAATTTGCAACCACACACGAATACACATATCTTTACAAAGAAAGTAAACTCCATTGACCGTGAAGTTGATAGCGGTTCATGCGGACCCCACGTGGGTCAGAGCAGAACTGTAGGAAAGCTGGGTTCCCAGTTGCTGAGTTTGGGGAAATGGCTCGCCTGGTCTTTTTTTCTGAAGTGTCTCAGTGTGGACTCAAACCTCCAGTGTTTGCGCTAGCAATACTTGTCTTTGGCATCGCTCAGGGACTCCTGTAAATGAAGCAGCTGCTTCCGAGGGGCACGCTAAGATTAGTCACCTTGTCTGCAAAGTGTCTGTGGCACGTATCTATTTAGTAAACTTTTGCTTTAGGACTATAGTCGTTAGGGGAGCCAATCCCTAACAAATCATCACAGACCTGGTAGGTGCAATTATACAGTGAAAATAAGTAAATATAGTAAAATCATAGATAACATGAGAGATAGGAGAGTAAAATGAAGAAGTCAGACACATTTCATGGTAGCATGCTCACCTCAGCTCCTCTCCTACATGGCAGGAGACAGAGATTTATTGCTAACCAAAGCTTATATATCTTTGGGGACATGGAAGCCCCCTAATTATAGGTAAAGACTTAAGCCATGGGAAAGGATTGTACTATAGGTAATACAGTAATGGGAGGGGATGGTGTACGGGTATACATGCAATAGGAAGTGGAGGTATTGGGGGTACACATGTGACAAGATGGGTGGATCCTAGATTCAGGATGGCAGCCTAACTTGGGATGTCACTGAGCAGGTTTGACCTGTTCTCTGGCTCTCCATGGAAACAATTACTATCCTTATCGGTAGGGTTCAAGGCCCACCTACAGTGAACCAGACTGATGGCTGAATGCCATCAGGGAGAATATCTCTAAGCATCTGACCTCCCACCATGTGCTGGCAAACAGCCTCTAATGTTTGGCATATCTTTGAGGGAGACAAAGCTAGGGAAAAGTCTTTTTTTATCCCAAATATAGTGAGTTAAAAACTTGTTGAAATTTTAAACTGCGATGACATTGTAGGACCACAAAATAGTACAGTGGATCACATCACTTCCATTCTCCAGCGGTGGTGTTTAGATTCTAAGGCATGCTGGTACATTAGAAGGCTTCAGGGAATTGCCTCTGTTACATACACATATAAATCATGAACAAATGCCCACCTTCTGATAACTGATAAAAATGTAACCTAAAAAAAACAAGCAACCCAATCATCACAATGATCATGACGTCTATTCCAGAAGATGGATTTAAAACCGGAGTATTTGGGTAAATAGGACTACAGTTCCTATGCCTTCTCATCATAGGTGACTCTCCTGGAAATCATCTTCATCAAAGATTCTCTTTGATCCCTCCCTGTGTGGGTGTGCATAATGGATATCATGCTCTCCCCTGAGTATGGCAATGTTAGCATCTTGGTGTGTTTGTTTACCTAATGAAGTGTCTGGAGGCCTCTACTGGTGCTCAGGAAAATATCAACTGGGACAGAACAATGGATTCTAAGCAAAACGAATAGATTATTTACATGCGCTGTTTCCAAAACTTCATTTCTACATTTCTATCACTCTCTCGTTATCATAAACACTAGCCGATGGAATATAATCATCACCCAATGTCACCTTTACTGAGCGTGCTCTGTCACTAGGCATGCCTTGTGTTCTCTCTCTGGCAAATGCCATCCTGCCTGCCCAGGATAGCAGCAATAACTTATCAGCCTGAAGATTATTTTTTCACCCTCTGTCAGTTTATATCACATCTGAACTCCTTCTTCTCCAGGGATTAAGGCAGCTTTTCCATCAAACCAGCTGTTTACTCCCCCCACTCACCCCCTACACCAGTAATGACAGGACAGCTTTGCTATAAATTAAGGGTGCCCGCATCCAATGGGGGGGATGGGAATTGGCTTTTGTTTCCTATCTGTTGTAGGTCCAGTCTGGTACAGTGAACAGACACATAAAACACAGAAAGAAGCTGCCAGCAGGAGAGATGGGTGGGGGTGGGAGACAATAAAACCTGGAAGAGGCTGACCAAAGAACGGCGGTTAAAAAATTATTTATAAACAGAAAGAAAGGAGGAGATTTCCATTAATTGATTGTAACCTTGTTACATGTCAGACATTTAGTAAATCACTAAAAAAAATTAAAAACCTAAAAATATAAGCAGTTCCCTTCCATACTCTGCAGTCCATGAAATTCTTTGTAATGTTTAAGACAGAGAACCCAGTCCTCCTCCACTGATGGAAGAAGAGTAAAAGTACAAAGAGTCATGTAATACAATCACAAAGCTTGATGGATATAGATGGGCAACTGTATATTGAAGGAACCCTGGTGGCCTTGTTAGTTAGGCATTGGGCTTGTTAAATCTGGGTTGGACGGCTAACCACAAAATCAGTGGTTCAAACCCACCAGCCATTCTGAGAAAGAAAGGTGAGGTCATGTGTTCCCATAAAACTTACAACCATGAGCCAGAATGCACTGAGAGGCAGTGGATTTGGTTTGGGGCTTAATTGAAGTGCACTCTTGGAATATAGGCAAGGGAGATCAAGGCAAATCTCTGCATGTCTTACATTTAGATCCCTACTCACAAAGCCTGAAACTAAAAGGTTTCAAGTCATTTTCTAAGAAGGTGCTGTCATAACGCGTGAAAGAAGTAGCCTCAGGAAAGGAGAAAAGCTCAGTGGGAATAAGACTTCAAATGTGTCAAGCCTCAGCCTAATTCTGGAGGGAGTTTTAGAATATAATTTGTATCATAAAGCAATCTTCCATAAATAGTGGGATTCGGACACTTCTGCCTTTGACCCCTTATTGAGGTGGCTCCAATCACCCAGAAATTTCAAGAGTAAATAGTGATGAGCAGCAACAGTGGAAGACCAGGTTCTGAGAATACCCATAGAGTTGACTACAGTTGTATGACGTTCTTATGGAATTTATCCAGAATCCGTGTTCAATCACAAAACAAATAACAGGTGTTAACCTTTCCCAGTAAACTCAAAGGCTAAGGAGACCCATTACTAGAGTACTAGGATATAAGTAAAGATTAGGTTATAGTTTTCGTGTCTATCCATCCATCCATATTTGCAATTCCATTTTTCTATAAGAAAATGGTGGACAAAAATCAGTTTTTCTGATGCTTGAGAAATAGCAGTAAGGCTTTTCATCAGAAGACAAAATAAAATATCATTTAGGAAATATACATAGTTATTTATCAATATTTGCTCCACTTTGACCAAGAAAAAAAAGGATTTTTTAAAAGTTGGGTGGTCTTTGTTATATTGTTGTTAGCTACTGTCAAGTTGGTTCCTATTCAGACCCAACCTCTGAGCAGAACGGATACATAATACCCGGCCTTGGTTCTTCACCATCCTCATAATTGTTCTTGTTTATGAGCTTATTGGTGCAACACTGCATCAGTCCATCTCACTGAGAGTCTTCCTCGCTTTCACTGACCCTCTCTTTTGCCAAACACGATGTCTTTTTTCCAGATCTGTCTGCTCATAGCAAATCCGAAGTTCATGAGATAAAGTCGTGCCATCCTTGTTTCTAAGGAGAATGCTGGCTGTACTTCTTCCCAGCCAGATTTGTTTGTTCTGGTAGTGCATGGTACTTTCAATATTCTTCACCAACAGCATAATTCACATATGTCAACTTTTCGACCTACCTTACTCATTGTCCAACTTCCACACATTGAAGCACTGGAAACACAATGACCTGAGGCAGATACATGTCAGTCATCCAAGTGGCGTCTTTGCTCTTTAACCCTTTAAAAAGATCTGTGTTGTATGAGCCCCTAGTAAAACGTTTAAAAAAATAATTTAAAAAAATAGAGATGTGTGCAGCAGATTTGCTTAATGCAATACATTGCTTAATTTAGTGACTTCTGCCTCCATAAGCACTGATTGTGGGCCTATCAAAATGGAATCCTTGACAACTTACATTTTTTTCTGCATTTATCATGATGTTATCTATTGGTCAAGTTGTGAGGATTTGGGTTTTCATTGCATTGAGATGCACTTGAAGTAGCAAAACAATACCAGTTGACTCTGATGAATTAGAGATATCTATTGTAGTACCTAGAGCAATCACTAGCAAAGCTTTATAAAGTGATATACTAAAAATGCTCTAAATTAATCCAGATAAAACCCAAAACAGTGTTCAAGTAAGTCTCAAGATGGCAATTAAAAAAAAAGAAAAGAAACAGAAAAAATAATTAAAATTGCTGACTTAACTCTAGCATATAAATAATAATATAATATCAAAATAAGTAATTTCCAATGTATGTAAATTGTAAAATACAGTGAAAGACAAACCACAAACTTAGACATTTGCATTATATTCCTATCATACACACACACACAAACTCACTACTCTTGAGTTGGTTCTGACTTATAGCCAAGG
The DNA here is from genome assembly GCF_000313985.2 of Echinops telfairi. NCBI lineage: Eukaryota > Metazoa > Chordata > Mammalia > Afrosoricida > Tenrecidae > Echinops > Echinops telfairi. Next base: position 26,623,939 of record NW_022103900.1, read on the forward strand.
CTGTACTTAGAAGATGTAATCTTTATGGAAGTAGAGATAGCCTCATCTTTCTCCCAAGGAGTGGCTTGTGGGTTTGAACTGCTAACCTTGTGGTTAGCAGTCCAGTACTTACCAGATAGTTATGTAGTTTTATACACACACACATAAATTGAAGTAAAAATTATTGCTACCAAATAACAAAAACTTCAAAATGTGAAGTTAACTTTATGTACACTCCAATCAGTCTACGTACTCCAGAAAGCAGTGTTTTCATCTCTAATATTTCCTTGAAGAAATTTGAACTCTTTGATTTATACCCTGTCGAACGGCAGTTTGGACATCTTTGAGGGACTCAAAATGTGTTTCTTTTTTATGTTCTTTGAGTTTGGGGACTGAAAAGAAGTCTGTAGGGTCAAGGGCAAGCTAACAGTTGGATGGGGTAAGGTTTCCTACAAAAATTCAGGAATTTCTACCTTACCCTCAAAGAATAAACTGGCACATTGTTGTAATAGAAAAATATACCTTGGCACAACTTTCCTAGACTTTTTCTCACCAGTGCAGTTCGTGATTTTCTTAACATGATAATAACACCCATAATCACCCTATATCTTTCAAGAAAATCTGAATCCCTCCCCCAAAAGAGGTCACCTTAGCCTTCTCAGATGGCCTTTCCACCTGGAATTTAACTAGCCCAGCAGGTATTTTCCAAGTACACACACATTCTCAAACACACACGGGGCTTTTAAAAATCTGGGATACGATGAATGTTAAGCTTTACACATAAAAAAAGGCTTCAAAAAAAGAAAAATGAGGAGCTAATTCCAGGAGCCCAAACAGAAAACGAGAGTTTTGAGCATGATAAGGGCTTTGCACAATTGATGTCTGTGTGGATTGTGGGAAGAGTTGTATGAGCCCCAATAAAATGATTTAAAAAAACTAGTGAGAAATGTTCACTAACTTTTCATTCTGTTTCCTTTTTTTTGTTTTGAAGCCTTCACGTGTAAAGTTTAACATTCATCGTGTTCGAAGTCTTCTAAGTATACAAGAGTCCTGAAAAAATAAACAGGAGATAGGCCTGCCAGGCACACTTGTGTTTCTGTGTGCATTCGTGTGTTTGTTTAAGGTGATTCGTGTTTACATTTAGAGTCTTGTTGTCAGTATAAATTGTAATTGAGGAAAATATCAAAAGGCAATGTTTGGGGTGCATAGATCGAATTTAAGGAGCCCAGGTGGTGCCATCGGTTGAAAATTGGTCAGCATTTTGAACCCACGAGCTGCTCCAAGGGGGATCATGAAATAGCCTGCTTCCATAGAGAGTTGTTGTTGTTGTTGTTGTTGGGTGCCATCGAGTTGGTACTGACACATAGCAACCCTATGTACAACAGAACAGAACATCACCCAGTCCTGTGCCATGCTCACAATTGCAAGAACAGTTGAGCCCATTTTGGCACACACTGTGTCAGTTCATCTTGTCAAGAGTCCTCCTCTTTTTCAGTGCCCCTCCACTTTACCCAGCATAATGTCCTTCTCCAGGGGATAGTCTCTCCTGATAACCTGCCCAAAACACATGAGACAAACGCTCTGTCCTTACCTGTAAGGAGCATTCTGGCTGTATTTCTTTCAAGACAGAATTGTTGGTTCTTTCAGCATTCCATGGAACCTTCCATTTTCTTTACCGGCACTGTAAATCAAAAGCATCAATTCTCCTCAGTCTTGGCTATCCAGTGTCCAACTTTCACATGCATATAAGTGACTGAAAAAACTATGGCAAGATCAGGTGCACCTTCGTCCTCAAAGTAACATTCTTGCTTTATAACACTTTAAAGAGATTATTGCAACAGATTCACCAAGTTCAATGCATTCTTTGATCTCTTGATTTCTGCTCTGGGGACTTTGATTGTGGATCCAAGCAAGATACAATTCTTGGCAACTTTAATCTTTTCTCCAGATATCATGATGTTACCTATTGGTCCAATTATGAGGATTTGGGTTTTCAGTTGTAATCCATACTGAAGACTAAAATCCTTTATCTTCATCAGTAAGTGTTTTGAATCCTCCTTACCTTCAGTAAGCAAGGTGTGTCTTTTGTGTATCCCTGGTTAATAAGCATTCCTCCAATCCTGATGCCAAGTTCTTCCTCATCTAGTCCAGTATACAGATTGAATCAGTATGGTGATAGGATACAACCCTGACACATTTTCTTTGATTTAAAATCCTGTGGTATTCTTAGGTTCTGTTCATATACTTGCCTGTGGATCAATGTGTACAGGTTCTAAATGAGGGCTATTAAGTGTTCTGGAATTTCCATTCCTCTTAAGACTTTCCATTGCTTGTTATGGTCCACTTAGTCACACGCCTTTTCATAGTCAAGAAAACATAAGTAAAGATCTTTCTGGAACTCTCTGCTTCCGCCAAGAACCATCCGATATCAGTAATGCTATTCTTTGTTCTACATCCTCCTCTGAATATGCAAACCGGAACCTCTGGCAGCTCCCTGGCAATATACTGCTGCAATCATTGTTGGATGATCTTCAGTAATTATTTACTTACCTGTAATATTAATGAGGGTATTCTATAAGTTGCATAACGTGTTGTCATCTTTCTTTGGAATGAGCCCAAATATGTTTCTCTTCCTGTCAGCTGGTTAAGTGACTGTCTTCAAAATTTCGTGGCATAGGTGAGTGAGGTCTTCCAGGATTTCATCCACTCGCTGAAACATTTCAAATGGTGTTGTATCAATTCTTAGACAGAGTCTTGTCTTTGACTAATACCTTCGGTGCTATTTGGGTTTCATCTTTCAATACCATAGATTCTCATCCATGTGCTACCTCGTGAGATTGTTGAATGCTGACTAGTGATTTTTGGTTCAGTGACTCTGTTTATTCTTTCCATCTTTTTTTGATGATTCCTGCACCAGTCAATATTTTGCTCATGGTGTCTTTCATTATTGAAACTCAAGATTTGAACGTTTAGCTTTCATTCTGTCCATTTAAGATCAACGGAACGTGTCCTTCCTTTGTGGCATTCTAACTCTGGCTCTCTGCATATTTCACTGTAATATTTTACTCTGACTTCTCCAGCTGCCCTTAGGAAACTTTTGCTTAGCCCTAAGACTTCATCATTTCTTCCATCTGCCTAAACCACTTTACAATTAAGAGCAAATTTTCAGACTCTATTCTGACATCCACCTTGATCTTTTCTTTCTTTCATGTCTTTCTGATGATCTTTTGCTTTCTGTGTGTATGATGTTCTTGATGTTCTCCTGCAGATCCTCGGGTTTTCTCTTATCAGGGTTCGATGTGCCAAATCTGTTATGAGATTGTCTTGAAATTCTGATTGTATATATTCAAGGTCATATTTCGGTTCTTGTGAACTTGTTTGAACTTTTGTTAGATTCAATTTGCATTTACACATGGTATATTGTCAGACCCTGACTTCATTTTAGCTTCTGATATTGAGCTTCTCCATCGTCTATTCCCTCCAATGTAGTTAATTTATTTCTGTATATTCTTTCCTGGATAAGTCCACTTATAAAATCACGTTTTGTGTTGTACAAAATGGTATTTTCTATGACAAAGTGTGTCACTGGTCTTGAAAAGTTATATCATGTAACCACCAGTTTTATTTTTATCACCAAGGTCAGATTTCCCAACTACTCTTCCTCTTGGTTTCCAACTGTTACATTTCAAACACCAAAATTTATCAATGCATTTTGATTGCATGTTTCATCAATTTCAGACTTTGGTAAAAGTTTTCATATTCTGCATTACTAACTTAAGTGATTGGTGCATAAATTTGAATAATAGTTGTATTGTCTGGATTTCTTTGGATGCTAATAGATACTATTCTTTCACAGACAACATTGTACATCAAGATAGAATTTGAAATGTTCTTTGATGATGAAGGGGATTCCTTTTCTCTTGAATCTGTCTTTCCAGGTATAGTGAACCATATGATTTTCTGATCCAAAATGGCCAATAGCAGACTGTGTCAGCTCACTAATGCCTAGAATATGCATCTTTATGTGTTCCATTTCATTTTTGACAATTTCCAATCTTCCTAGTTCCATATTTTATACATTCCAAGTTCCAACTATCAATTGATGTTTGCAGCTGTGTCTTCTCATTTTCAACCAAGTCCCATTACAAACTAAGGCCTGGAAGAAGGCTTTACCTGTGCACCTTTACTCCGTCCTTGGATTAAGGTCAGTGCTGCTTTGAGAAGGCAGCTCTTCCTTAGTATATTTTGAGTGCCTTCTGACCTGCGGGGCTGATAGGAGTCACCTCTGACCGTGTTCTGCTGGAATTCAGAAAGCTATTGGCAGCTAATTGCTCTGATGTGGACAACCCATTCTTTCTTCATAGTCTGCTCTTAGTCTGGGCATTCTGTTCACCTTGGGTGACCCTTCTGGTATTTGAAAGACCAGTGACATAGCATCGCAGCAACTTACAAGCCACCACAATCTGATCACAGTCAAACATGTGCTGACTATAAAAATGTTGAGCCTTGGAAACCCTATGGGGCAATTTTACTCTGTCCCCTAGTGTCCTTATGACTCAGAATCAACTTGACGGCAGTGGGTGATCTAGGATTGAATTCAGAGATAAAAGTTATACCTCAATTTAAACAGTTTAGTATTAAAAAATGCTTATGATAGAAAAAAACTGTGATATTAAAAAAAAAAAAAGCTCTAGGGTTGAGGGGACGGTCTTGGAGGAGAAACATTCTAGGAACTGAGTGTGAGGGACACGTTCCAAACAGGATGCCAATCACAGAATAGGTACAGGATGCAGGACTTATGCATCCACTTTTTGTGGGGGGGGGGGTGGCGCAGGGCAAGCTTAGCACAAGATCAAATAAAAAATGCCAGGAAAACATTTTATCTCAATCTGTCTCTCTATAAAAAGTAGTACACTAAGTCAAGATATTCACAGCTTTATTTTGTTTCCCGCAAAGCAATTAGCACCAGCACCGCACACTTGAGACTCACGAAAGCTAGGGACAGACAGACAAAACAACCTGACCATTGAAGAAGCTACTGTGACCTGTGAAATGTTCTGCTGACTCATGACAGCAAATGGATGAAATGATCTAGGTTTGGACGAGCTGTCAATCTCTCGAGAGTTTTCTCTTAGTTCAGTGCAGTGAATTATGCCTAGCTGTTCTGTTACTCCCATTAAGGGCTTTCCTTTTCCTGATGGGTCTGGGTAAGAAGGGGCAGGTCGTGATTGGATGATATGATTCAGCTGAGTGATTGCTACCTGGATTAATCATGAGTGACATCCTGCGGGGTATACAATGAGCAATCTCCGAAGCAGGAGAACGGGAATTTCACCACCTGCAAAATAAAAGGGTCAGGAGTGGAGCTGACCCATAGAGTTATTTCTGCATGGCTTCAGGTCGACACTTACGGCAGAGTGAAATGCCCCTCGGGCATTTATTGGCAGACCTAAAACGAGCTTTGTAATATTGCCCAAGTGGAACATAAGCCTGGTCAAGAGACCAAGAGCCAGAGGGCCTGCAAACATAGCAGAGAAGAAACTGAAAAACCATATCTGAACAACCATTTCTCTCCTCAATTGTAACCTCTTAATTTCCTTAATATGCCCCCAAATCGTGAGTATTGTTGTGAGTTTCGTGAGGCCATTGGGATGAATCACTGAACCCAGAGCACCGTGGGAAGAACTGTTGATGTCCCAACAAGGTTAAGAAGAGTGGAAGTTGGAGACATGTCCGACCCTCCCTTGTGATAATTGACCTTGAGAAGTGGGGTAGGTCAGATGTGACCCCCCACGTCATTTCAGCACGGAGAAAGAGAGTGAATGAGATTTTACAATGAAATATATGAATGACTCAACACTGTGTTTATACTTTATTGATAAGTACCATAATCAGATCAGATGGAATAGCAGCATATGTTGTGCCAGGTGTGGTGTGTGTATATGTGTTATGAGCTGTTAGGAAAAACAGCACCTGGAACAATACATATCTGTATTATTTGGATTATTTTATAACATTTTTTAATGTGACCGTAATGTGACAAAAATAAATGAGTTGCTTATTTTTCTACCCTCCTCCCTCAGTTAAGGCAAAGGTGTCATTGCCACTTCAGCAAACCTAACACTTCCTATAACATTGTGCTTACTCTGATTTCAGATATGCCCATAAGGACGTTCCCTGAGCTACACATGGCCCTGTAGATTAAGCAACGAAAGCACATGCATACGCATACCTTTTATTTTTTCTCTGACTTTATCGCTAGTAAACATCAGCTGCCAAATGGAGTGAAATTTTAGAAGGTTGAATTAGCACCAAGCTTTCTTCAGAAAGTAAAAATAGGACATGCTCACAAAGAAGCTAAATGTATTTATGAATGACTATAACATCATCACTGCCACAATCGTTTTACTTCAGTTGAATGGCAACTTTGCAAGTAGCAAAACTTTGCGCTGAATCACCAAACAGTCTCTTCTTTTGAAGAGATGACTAACATTATCTCAATTCCCTTATTGGCCTCCAAAGAAGGAACCTTATCATTTGTTCCACGGATATCACAATGTGGAATCTCTGATCTTCCCTTCACTAAGAACAAAGCCCTATGTACTCAGGACATGGATCTCTATCTGGGTCCTAATGCAAACTGTGTGCATATTCCTGTGCTTTGCAAATATGGAAACCAAGGCCATCGCCATCGAAACAACTCCTTCTCACAGTGACCCTTTCTGGATCAGGTTCTTAAGGCTACAAACCTTTGTTTGGAGCAGATAATCTCATCTTTCTCCCAAGCACCAGCTGATCAGTTTCAACAGTGAACAATCCAACACGTACCAGATAGTACCACTGAGGATCCTTTTCTAAAGCTCTACCTTGTGAGAGACCCGGTAATAATAAGAGGCTACTCAATGCACACAGCCCATGCATCTTCACATTCATTACATTTGCTCACAAATGATATAAAGGAGAGAACTAAATCAAAGTTAGAATCTTGGCTTTCTGACATTCTCGGAGGGCTTCGACAGTCACGCCACTTTTGAGCATCTGTTTTTGTTTTTTTGTCTATAAAATGGGGATTATTACATTTACTTCACAAAATTATTTGAAGATGCACAAGATATAAAGGCCTTGTGAAACTACTTCTTCGATGTAGAGCATATTCTAAATCTATGATAAATGCTAACTGATTCTAAGATATAACCCAGGTATGAAAAGAATGCGAGCAATTAGGACATATTTTAGAGATCGAAAACAAGACATAAAGGACCCTTTCATGTCAAGACAATAGAGAGGGCACCTGCCTTCTTAAAGTCAGCAGAGAGAAAGATTTTAGCTTGCCTCTTGACCTGTTTAAAGAACGCTTGTTTTAATTTGGTCCCACAACACTGTCCCCAGGGAAAGGTGACTCATTGACACAAAAAGATACAAGCAGAGAACTGCCTCTTCTTCTTCCTGAATCCATCCCCAATCTAGCTGAAACTGAGAATTGTAGCATAAAAGTAGTAGGAATAAGAACCACACATTGAAGGAGAAGGTGGCGAGCCAGGGAACTATTGGCTCACTTATCTTTCTCACTGAAAACCACCTGGGTCTATGTTGTAACGCCAGTAAATTTACATGCAGGGAATACCAGAAGCCAACATGGCTTGTTTCATGTTTGAGGGCATTCCTGTCCTGGGTCTCAGCCCTGGAAACGTCTGAGTGAGCACATTGGCAAGGTCTGAGTTTGGGTTGAGTTACAGGCAGGTGCACTATGTTTAGAGACTATCCAGGGAAATTGGAGTGGGTTTACCAAACTTCATCGGTTTGATCAGTTTACAAGCTGGAACTGCCTGGCTTTGTATAACCTTGATGCGAAATGATGATTGATGGACCTGTTTCTGCAGTGGAGAGAGAGAGAGAGGAAAAGCAAACTGTTACGAGAATAAGTTATGTCTTTAGGGAAGAATTAACACTGTTTTGGAATTAGATTTTCTGCAAGGAAGTACCTGGGACTGATGTCTGCAGAATCCAGTGAAGCATGAATGCACACTGAATTTCCACTTCAGGGGTTCTCACCTAATATTCTCTATGTTTTCCCTGCCAGTTTTCATGAAGTTTTCTTCTCCTTTTCAGCATGTTTCTAAATTTATTTATTATTATTATTATTAATCATCCTAGCCTCCACTTCAAATGGCTTGGTTCAATAGACATTATGCCTCTATTATTTAATACAGATAGTCTTGAGAATAATAGGACTTCCACAACATTTCATTTCATTCATCTGGAATCTGTACACAAATTGGGAGGTAGTTGTGCAAACAGGGCCAAGGAATCTTGCACTGTTTAAAATCAAAAAAGGTGCACGACAGATTTGTATCCTGCCACCATATTTTTACAATCTCTATCCTGAACAACTCATCAGATAATCTGAATTCTATGAAGCAGAATGGGGTAACAGGATTGGAGAACGGCTTATTAACAGCCGGCACGTGGCACAACCTTGCTGGTTGAAAGTGAGAAGGACTTGAAGCACTGGATGCTGAAGATCAAGCATTGTAACATTCAATACGGACTGCAGCCCAATGGAAAGAAACCCAAGATCCCCACCACTGGACCAGGAGGTAGCACCATGATCAATGGAGAAAAGGTTGAAGTTGTCAAGGATGTTGTTGTCTTGCTTGGATCCACAATCAACACTTACAGAAGCAGCAGTCAAGAGAGTGAAAAGAAGAGTTGCAGTGGGCAAATGTGCTGCACAAAACCCTTGAAAGTGTTGAGAAGAAAAGATGGTACTATCAGGACTCAGGTAGGCTTGACTCAAGCCACGGTATTTTCAGTCACCTCATATGCATGAGAAAGATGGATATTGGATAATGAAAAATGAAGAAGAACCGATGCATTTGAATTATGGTGTCGGTGGAGAATATTCAAAGTACCATGGATAGCCAAAAGAACAAACAAATCTGTCTTTGAAGCGGTACAGCTAGAATACTCTTCAGAGACGATGGTGGCCAGACTTCCTGTACTTTGCACATGTTGGACCACTCCTTAGAGAGGGACGTTGTGCTGGGTGAAACAGAAGGGCAATGAAAAAGAAGACGGCGCTTGATAAGATGGATTGACACAGTGACTGCAGCAATGGGCTCAAACAAGAACGATGGTGAGGGTGGCACAGGACTGGGAGGTGTTCATTCTGTTATACAGAGGGTCACCTGGACGGCGCCTAACAACAATAATTATTTAGTAGAATCAGTCCCTGTGTCTTGGCTTTGCATTTAGTTTAATGCTATCTTTTAGTTTTCACTCTTTTATCTGCCTCTTAAGAAAAATATATATTTAAATTTTGTATGTATTTCAAATGATATTACTACTTGGTACAGGAATATTTGGCAGTGTTTTATATAGGAATATTCATTTATATTTGTCCGCATATTTATAATTTATAATCTCTTCATTTTCACTAAAAATTTGAAAATGGAAGAATAAAAAGCTTTAATATTTTCTTTAACATTGTTATGTCTTTAATTAATCCCCCTCCTTTGCTTTTCTGAAAAAAAGTATGTTTCACCTTTGTTCATAATGTTCTGAAGCTTTTATTTCTTTACTATGCATGAAATTCTTGGTGGACAGGTATTCTCTTTCAACAAGACGAACTTTTCCCAATATACACAGATCTGGTTGAGAAGTCTGTTGTAAGTGAAAATGTGGGTCTTTTGAAGGTAATCGGTCTCATTTTCTTTAATTCTTTTATGTCTTTTCCTGGGTTCCAGAAGTTATGATGTATTTGGCCTGGCTTTCGTTTAAGCTAGTCTGTTTGAGATACAGAGGCTCGCTTACGTGAGTGTTCAAGGAAACAGTGAAAAGTAGTGCCACCATTGTCTATGTCCTTCAGTGTGGTGAAACATGATGTCACTTCCCAGGGTGGTCAGGGTTAGCCATGGAAACACCCACCCTTGTCCTGTCAGATGCAGGGCCAAGGACCAAGCCATGTGGCCCTCTCCTCCACGCTCTGCCTTCCATGGCTCCCCACACCTCTTTTGCTCTCACATTGGCCAAAGGAAATCCCCACCTCTATTCAATGATAGGTGCTGTTTCCCACCTTCCCACACCCTGATTGCTAGATAATGGGAGCAGTGAGGGGTGAGAGGAGTTATTACACTGGGTGGTGGATGACCCCAACCATAGGGAAGCTACTGCCTTGGTGTCGCCACCCTGTCAACAGCCACTGCCCCCACTGTGGACCCTGAGGTCATTCTGATGTCACTTCTTTTGACAGTGTCAAAGGATTCAGTCCATGACCCCAGACACCCCTTAGAGATGCCACTGACTGTGAAATGTATAAAAGCACCATTACTTTATTTAAGATGTTCAAGCCCAGAGTAATCCCAGTACAAATGAAAGGAAAACAAAGCAAGAAGATGCAAGGAATGAAATAAAGCTCATTACAATATCACTTATTACTACAAGCTTCCAAGAGATGTGGTAAATTGTTCAGAAGCTGTGTTTATTTGCTTGCATACTGTGTTGGCCAGGTTGCCTGGAGAAACAAATTCAGAGACATACATATGTGTATATGAGAGAGCTTTATATCAAAGAACAATTTTATATTGAGAAACATCCCAGTCCAGTCCAAATCAAGTCCAAAAGTCTGATATTAGCCCATATGTCTGATACTCGTCCATAAATTCCTCCTCAGACTCACAAAGCACGTACACTGATGCTGACTGCAGAGAGATCACAGGCTGATGGGTGAGAAGTCTTGTGTTCAGGGGGCAGTGGAAGCATCTTGCCCTGGCATGTGTCTCCACACTCCTCCAGCTCTGAGTGTGGTTCCTCAACAGGAAGGTGAAGCAGAGGCCAAGTGTGTGGCTCCTCTCCAAGTTGAAAGAGAGAAAGCTCCCCGGATCCTCATGAGAAGGCCATGCCCACAAGGAGCCATCAGCAGGCAGTGACCTGATTGACAGGCTAGACTCCACCCCTTCCCTCTTAATACCGTCAAGTTGACATGAGATTATGTAACTACCGCACATACATAACTTCTTTATAAGAGTTGCAGGAAGGCACCAACCTAGGAGGAAAAAGCAGAGGGGAAACCTAGCTTCCCAGCTATTTCCTATCTCCTAGTATTCTACATGTTACTCAAAAGAAACTCACTCACCTCTAGCGTTACTGGATGGGACCACTTAGTTTCTTTATGACCATCAGCAAGTCAGATAATGTACTAGGGTATAATATAGAAGGCTTAAGACAAAGTATTATTATCTGTCATTCATTTTGAAAGTCGCAGGCATTACTTTTTCAAATATTCCTTCTGCATTACTTTCTCTGCAGGAAATTATCCAGAATTTTCTTCTGGAATTCCTATAAATGTCAAATCTTCTGATTGTATATTCAATGCCTTGGACTCTCTCTTCCATTTTCCCTGTTCTTTCGTCTCTCTGGGCTTCACTCTAGGTATTTTATTATGGCCTATCTTCTAATTCCTAATTAAGTCTTCAGATTATTTCTAATCTGATCTTGACCCATCCAGTGAACTGCTCCTTTCAGATACTGTATTTTCAATTTTAGTTTAGCTTTGTTTTGTTTTGTTTTGTTAAGATTCTAGGTAATTCCCACACTTAACAGGCTGGTCTTTAATCTCCATGAATTCAAGAAGGATAACTATTTAAAGAATTATGTATAATTGTGACATTATTTGAAGGCTATGTGGGTCCCTTTTTCTTTTCTCTTTTTATTAAAATGACTCGGTTTTAGTGTAATAATAGCCTCCCAGAGCTTAACACATGACATGCCAGACCCAGAGTTAAAAGGTACAGCCAGATAACCTCACTCAATCTTCACAACTCTGTAGAGATAAGAACTGTTATTTTTCCCCATCAAGGACAGCTCCGAATAACTCCCCAAGGTCATGCAGCGAGTAAGGCAAAGCCAGGGCCTGAATCCAGGTCTGTATGAACGCAAAGCTCTCAACCATCTCCCACTAAAGTTTGAACCCTGCGATACACCCAAGTGCCTATGAAGGCTTTCTCTTTCACTAAACCAGGAGTTCCAACCTTGACAAGGATACTGTAGCCAAAAATGAAAACCCTCAGAAGGGATAAATGAAGTCAATGTCTCAATGGTTATCTTTATATCCAGCTGCAGTAAAATACGATGGAAAGGGTCTTCCCTAGCTCTTCAATTTGGGGGAAGTGATATTGAGGTTTGGGCCACAATGTCATAAAAAAGTGGCTTATGATAAGACAGATTTCCAAATCGGGCTCCTTACTCTGGCCCCAGGACGACGTGGAGAGGTTGCTGTGACAACTGTCACTTCCCAACCCTGAAGAATTCCCAAAGCTGATTCTTCTTTAAAAAAAAAATTTTTTTTTAATCCAGCATAAATGCTAGGCTGCCTTCCACCCTTGACGCTGCACACAAAGCAGCACCTTCTTCGGCCCTCTCTACACAAAGCAAGCTTTGCCCCGCTGCCCGTCAGGGAGGGCGGATTCGCACGCTTTCCACCCACATCCCTGCCAAAAAGGCATCCATCTCACACTGGCCCAGGGCACTGGTCACTGAAACACAGGTAGCCATCTCCGCTTGGTCCCCCGGACTCAACCCCTCCCTGCCATCCAAACTCCCAGGCCACCGTCTGAAAGCCAGCGTTTTACACAAAGCACAGCGCCTTCCCACCTCGGACTCTTTCCACAGCGAGGCCACCCCCAAGCCCCAACAGGGGACAGCACCTGGAGTCCCCAACCTGGCGGAGAACCAACTACCAGGCCTGGTCCCCAGCCTCGGGAGTGGATCTCTCCGCAGCCAAAGCCAGAACCCAGGGCCCTTTTCCTTGTCTTCTTTTATGTTCCTTCTTATTGCCTTATAACTTATCTTCATCTGAATTCTAATTTTAACTCAAGATTGTGTCTTTCATCTAAATAAAATTGGGAAAACATCATAGGCTTATGATGATATTATCTTTTTCTAAAGAGGATTTATTCCTGAAAGACACATAGGCCCATTTAAACTTGAAATCAGCCATTTTTAGGAGAATAAGGCTTGGAAAAGTACGTGGTAAAAAAAAAAAATAATGGTATAAATCTTTGTGAGCACCTACTATACCTGAATCTTCACATATATTTCTCTTAACCACACAACATTAAAAGTATTTTCACTTCTTGTTCAAGTTGAAGAAAGAGAATTATTTCTCAATACTAACAATTGATTTAAAAGTATTTTTCTTGTATGCATCAGAAAAAGAAATTCACATTCTGCTTTGTGATGCCAACTACTCCTCTTTCCACCTCAGTACAAGGCCACCCACTAACCCTCTCTCAGCATGATTGGAAGGAACACGGTTGCAGTGGTAAAAGCCATCAGTACTGATTAATGGTTGGTGGAAACCCTTATAAAATGCTCTTATAAACTCCTTTCATGTAGTGGAGGAAAAGGGGAAAAGTTTCACCATCCCTTCTTTAAAAATGTTTTAAACTCTTTCATGATTACATGTTTATTGGAATTTTTATGGCAATTTTTGAAGTTCAATGATTTTCATTAAATGAAATTGAAAGGAATTTCCCCCCTCAAGGATTTCTATGTTTATTTGATTTTCACATCCATTAGGCTATGAGTCACTCATTTTTAAGAGGCAGTTTGGTTAAGTATCTTATTTGGCTTTAACCTAATAGTTTAACAATATGCTGTTGAGGTCATAATTACCGCCTTGATGGGGTCCACGGCTCCTTTGAATTCTTTGAATCTTTCACAACAAGCAAACCAAAAGTCTGAGTGCTGCTACAACTTCTTGTCCTTAATTCTCAGGGTTTACATAAGTGGGTCCTTTCCAAGAACATCATTATATGTTAAATTTCGATTTCCTGGTATAAAGGCCCACCACTTGTCTCTCAGTTCATCTTACTGTGGTGGCTTGTGTGTTGCTGTGATGCTGGAAGCTACATCACTGGTATTTCAAATGCCTGCAGGGTCATTCCAAGTGAGCAGGTTTTGGTGGAACTCCAGACTATGAACCACCTACAAAGAAGGAATCTGCTGTGCACTTTGGAGGAAGTAGCTGATGAAAATCATATGCATAAAATTGAAATATTGTCAGCTACTGAAGCCCTAATGAATGGAAGCAGAACATTGTCCAAGATCGTGCCAGAAGATGGGATTTTCAGGTCAGAAAACATTTAAAATATTACTGAGGCCAAGCAGACTTCTCAATGTAGAGTCCATCGTGACGTGGACAGAGCAAAGCTTGCGGAAGTAAAGCATTAAGGATTTTCATTGACTGATGGGGCACAACTTGAGGTGAGATGAAACAGCTACAAAAAACTAATTATGGGAACTTGGAATGTACAAAGTATGAATCTAGGAAAATTGGAAGTCATCAAAAATGAAATGGAATATATAAAGATCCTAGGCATTTAGTGAGCTGAAATGAACTGGTCTTGGCTATTTTGAACCAGAACATACTAAGGTTTACTGTGCCAGAAATGACACAATCAAGATGAATAGTGTTGCAGTCACTGTAAAAACAACAACAACAAAACATTTATCGGTCCATCCTGAAGTACATTGCCATCTGTAATAGGATTATATCTATGTTCAAGGAAATCCAATTACTACAACTGCTATTCAAGTGAAGTACCAATGAGGAAAGCTAGTGATGATTAAATTGAAAAAATTCTATTAACTGCTTCACTCTGAAATTGACCAAACACAAAATCAAGGTGCATTGATAATTATTGGTGATCGGAATGTCAAAGTTGGAAACAAAGAGGGAGGAGCAGCAATTGGGAAGTATGGTCTTGGTGATAGAAATAAAGCTGGAGGTAGCATGATCAAGCTTTGCAAGACCAACAACTTGTTCATAGCAATATGTATGTTTTTTCATCAACACATTGCCTATATATTTGGATTTCTCAGGTGGAATACAAAGAAATCAAATTGACTAGATCTATGGGAAGAGGCAGCTTAATGTCTGCAGCTAAAACCAGGCCAGGAATTGACTGTGGAACAGACAATAAATTGCTCATTTGCAAGGTCAAGGTGAAGCTGAATAAAATTAAAACAAGTCCATGGGAGCTAAATTATGACTTTCTATTCCATGTGGATTTTAGAACATCTCAAGAACAGATTTGACACTTTGAACACTAATGACAGACGATCTGATGGGCTGTGAGAGGACATCAAAAACCTCATTAATGTAGAAAGAAAAGGGTCAATAAAAAGGAAAGGAATCAAAGATCCAAGTGGGTGTCAGAAGAGACCCTGAAACGTGCTCTTCTTCACAGAATAGCTAAGGTAAATTGAAGCAACAATGAAGTCAAAGAGCTGAATAGAAAGTTCACAAAGCAGCTCTAAAAGACAAATATTTTAGTGAAATGAGCACAGTCCTAGAGTTAGAAGAACACCCTCTGCATATCTTATCATGGTAGAACTCCAAGAAAAAAAATACAAGCCTCAAATTGCAATGTTAAAAGACTATATGGGCAAAATATCAAGTGATGCAGGATTCCATCGAAAGAAGATAGAATGAATACACAGTATCACTGAACCAAAAAAGAACTAGTCCACATCCTATGATTTCAAGAGGTAACAACAGATGAGCAATAACGAAGGGGACTGATGGAAGCAGATCAAGCTGCACTGAAAGCACTCCAGGAATTGATGGAATGCCAATCGAAACCTTTCAACAAACTGATGAGGCACTGAAAACACTTACTCATCTAGGCCAGGGAATTTGGAAGACAGCTACCTGCCAACTGATTGAAAGAGATCTACAAATGTACCCATTCAAAAAAAAAAAAAAAAAAGTAACATTACAGCAAAACAGAAGGCTCAAATTATCAAACAGTATCATTAGCATCAAATGCAAGTTACAATTTGAAGATCATGCAACAAAAGTTGTCACAATACATTGACAGGGAGCTGCCAGAGGACATGACAAAGTGGATATTGTTGCTGACAACAGATAGATCTTGGCTGAAAGAAGAGAATACCATAAATATGTGTACTTGTATTTTATTAATTATGCCAAAGATTTGACCATGTGGATTATAAGAAACTATGGCTCACCTTGAGAAGAATGGGAATTTCAGAATGCTTCATTGTGCTCATGTGTGGAACTTGTATATTGATCAAGAGGCAGTTGTGTAAACAGAACAAGGGAATACTGAAAGTTTTCAAATCAGGAAAGGTGTACATCAGGGTTGTATCCTCTCACCATATTTATTCAATCTGTTTGCTGGGTTAAATGAAGAAGAAAGTAGCATCAGGATTGGAGGCAGAAAGCTTATGAACAACCTGGGACATGCAAATGACACAATCTTGCTGGCTGAACGTGAAGAGGAATTGATGAAGTTTTTGCTGATGAAGATCCAAAATTGCAGCCTTAGTATAGCTTACAACTCAATGTAAAGAAGACCGCAATCTTGGACCAATGGATAACTTCATGGTAAATGGAGCAAAGATTGATATCAAGGATTTTGTCTTGCTAGGATCCATAATCAATGCTCATGGAAGCAGCAGCAGGAGATCAAATGATGTGTAGTGTAAATCTGCTGCACACGACCTCTTAATTACTGAAAAGTAGAAAATGTTACTTTGAGGCCTCAGCTGTGCTTGAATCCAGCCATGGTACTTTTCAGAGCCTCATATGCCTGTGAAAGTTAGATGTTGAATAAGGAAGACCAAAGATTTGATGCATTTCAATTATGGTGCTGGCAAAAATCATTCCAATTGCCATGGTCTTCCAAAAGAGCACACAGATCGGTCTTGGACAAAGTAAAACTAGGAGGATCACTAGAGGCAAAGATTACAAGACTTCATCTCATATACTTTGGACATGTTGTCAGGAGAGATCAGTCCCCGGAGAAGCACATCAAGCTTGGTAAAGCAGAGATTCAGTGAAAACGAGGAAGCCCTAGGGGTGGATTGACACAAAGGCTGCAACACAGGCTCCAATACAGAAACAATTGTGAAGCTGGGCAGTGTTTCACTCTGCTGTGCGTAGAATTGCTGGGTCAGAAGAGACTCAATGGCACCTAACAACAAGTATGAAGGCATTTCAAAATGATAGCTGTATTAGTCAGAACCTAAAGAAAAGAAGTCAAGTCACTGAGGAAAATGAAAAAAAATTAAGTGAAAGGGAAATCTCTGTTTCAACAATTTCGTCATGTTCTGGAGCAAATAAGCCTGACTGGGAATGCAGCCATTTCTTAGGAGGACCCTAGGCTGATCGCACCTATTTCCTGGATTAAGGTGAAAGGCAGGGAAGGTTCAAATCTGACACCATCTTCTGTTGCAGCTGGTTCTGCTTGGCTTTTCTCCCAGAATCTTCCATGCTAAGACTAAGCACCGGAATGTTGGTCAATGAAGAGCTTATAAAAGGAATGAAAGTTGAATACAACCAGAGGAAGAGGGGTTCTTCTAACAGTGATGATTAAAATGTGTTCATTCCAGACTCCCACTCCTTCCCAGGCAGGGCAGTACAAGGCCTTTTACCGGGGAGAGAGACATTTTTAAAAGGAGTGGAAACATCCACTAAAAATACTTGGCCAGTGCCATGTGTCCTGGGTAACTACCAAACAAACTCCACCCTGCCACATTCCAGATAGCTGAAGGGCAGCATCACACCATCTTTAGAAACACGACTTTTTTTAAATTGTGAAAACAGGAAAAATGTAGTTATACCACGCATATCGCCTATATTATGTAGTTGATATAAATGTAATGTTTTGTGAATGTCAGTGGAGAGGGAATGCACTCAGAGAAGGACTTGCATATAAAAAAATCGTAGCTTGCTTCATAATAAGCCCAAATTGGAAGCCACCCACATGTCCTTTAACAGGTAAATGAATAAATGAATCATCTATGCAATGGATACTATGTAGAAAAAAGACAACTACTGACATACAGAATGAAATGGATGAGTCTCAAAATTAGTATACTTAGTAAAAGAAGCCAGATGCAGAAACATAAAAATTATGATATCATCTATATAAAATTCTCAGGGGAAAATCTATAAACAAAGCAGTGCTGCTTGGAGCCAGGTGTAGGGCAAAGGAACATAAAGAAATATTTTTGGCTACTAAAAATATATTATACCTTGATTAGAGTGTTGCTCTTGTTACGTGCCATCAAGTAGGCTCAGACTCACAGTGACCTATCCTAAGAGAACTAAACACTGCCGGGTCCTGTACCATCTTCACGATTGCTCTTATGTTGGAGCCCATTTGTTACAACCACGGTGTCAATCCATCATTTCCCGGGTCTTCCTCTTTTTCGCTTCTCCTGTTTACTTTACCAAGCACGAGAACTTTCTTCAGAAAAGATTCTGACAACATGTCTTCCACTGACCGATGTTGCCCTCCACCCACTTTTCTGTTGTCTGTCTCCCAGGGAGGGGGTTATATGTAGATCAGTGATTCTCAACCTATGGGTCATGACCCCTTTGGGGGTCGAATGACCCTTTCACAGGGGTCGTCTAAGACCATCGGAAAACACGTATTTCCGGTGATCTTAGGAACCGAGACACCACTCCTCTACTCATCTCCAAGCGGGTCCACCCACATACAGATATGCCCACATACGAGTACTCAGCATGAAGACTAATAGCCAATTGAACAAATTGAATCATAGTGATTACTCACAAAAACAATATGTAATTATATATTGTGAAATATTTCTTTCTTTTTTTTTTTTTTTTGAAATATTTATTTCTAATTACAAATAAATGAGATTTGTTTCTGGAAGCACGGTGTAGCATGAGTAACAGTCTTCATGCTGGGTACTCATCTATGGGTGTATCTGCGTGTGTCTTGGTCGGGAAGTTCGATTGAAACTTGTCCGCCATGGGTTACCACGCTGGCCTTTGAAATTCCAGTGGCATAGCTTCCAGCATCACAGCACCACACAAGTCACCACAATCCAACAGGAGTGGTGGATAGGCAAGTCTCATATTTTTTAATGAATTTGAATTAGATTCTACATTTTTCCCTCTCATTTTATTAGTAATCTTCTATTTTAATACTGATTAGAGTGATGGTAGTAGAAGCCAGGCACCATCTACTTCTTCTGGTTTCAGGTGTATGAAGGCTGTGGTTCATTAGTCCTTTACACCAGGGGTCCACAAACTGCCGCTCTTGAGCCTTATGTGACTCTTTGAGTATACACATGTGGCTCTAAAGTAAAACTCAGAATTTCTAAAAAATATTATTCAGATAATGTTGATTTAATTTGTTGATAGAAATATATTTATGACTCGAAAATAATTTTTATAAATTGTTGTGAGAAACAGGATTGGCTCTTCCATCTCAAAAGTTGGGTGACCCCTGCTTTAGATTAATGGTTTTTCTTCACTCTTGTTGTTGCAAATGGGAAGAGACCAATAGTTGGATCATAGATAACTGCTCACAAGCTAATTAGACCCCAGCAGGTGCTCTTCAAAGTAAAATGTCGAGCTGTGTCTTTAGAGACTATGTTATGCCAGTTAACCTAGATAGCCTCTGAGACTAGGGCCCTACTCCTGCAGCCCCTGACTCAGTCCCATGAAGTATTTGGTTATGACAAATTGGTTTTCCTATTTCCCTTCTGTGTTCTATTTTGCTCGCAGATGTACTTTCAACACTAATAAGTATGGATGTAAAAGTATCCATTGCACAGAGGGTTATGCTTTCAAATACCATTCCACACTTACTCAGCTGACATATCTGTGTATCTACTCATAAAGTACTGTTTTTATAACTGCTGGTGTAGGATGGTATATGTAATTGTATTTACTTTTGTTGCCTTTTGCTTTATAAAATGTGTCCATGTCTTCCTTTGCTTTGCTCATGTGTTCTAATTTCCACATTTTTGTGTCTTTTTTCTTTCTTTTTCAAAGGTTATTACCTAATTTTACATAGTATTCTATTCCCCACTTGCCTGTCCATTTGTCATACTGTGGTAGCTTGTGTGTTGTGGTGGTGCTGGAAGCTATGCCACCGGTATACCAGCAGGATCACCCATGGTGAACAGCTTCCAGTGGAATTTCCAAACTAAGAACAGACAGGCTGATTTTGGCAGAACCCAAAATAAAAAGAAACAGTTGTAAAATCCATTAGGAATCAGAATCTGGGAATGTACAGAGTATGGATATATGAAAATGAAAATAGTCAAAAATGAAATAGAATGCATAAAGAATATCCTAGGCATTAGTAAGATGAAATGGACTGGTATCATCCATTTTGAGTTGGACAATTACATGGTTTACTAGGCCTTGAGTGACAAATTCAAGAGGAATGACATCACAGTTACATTTTTTTTAAATGCAAGATACATCTAGAACTACAATGTCTTCTGTCATAAGATAATATATATTATCTTATATCTATATGCCGATAGGAAGCACCAGTTAATACAACTATGTTTCACATTTATGCACCAACAACTGAAGCCAATGAAGAACAAATTGAAGAATTTTACCAACTTCTTCAAGGTGAAAGTGATGAATCATGCAATCAAGATTCATTGTCTATTACTGGCAATTGGAAGGAGAAAGTTTGAAAGAGGAAGGATCAGTGTCCTAAAATTATGGCCTTTGTGTTAGTCTGGGTACTTTAGAGAAACAAATCCACAGAAACTCATGTATAAGAGAGAGTTTTATATAAAGGTTAAGTGCGCATCAAGAAAACATCCCACCCAGTGCTGTCCAAGCCCACAAGTCCAACATTAACCCATTAACCCATATGTCCAACACCAGTCCAGCACTAGTGTAGCTCCATGTGTCTTGTCAGATGCAATGTCTCACAGGGAGTGAGCATGTGTCCGCCTCCAGCGAACTATTTATATCCTTCAAATGAGTTCATCAAGCTTCAACCTGATTGACAAGCTAAACCCCACCTCTTCACTCTTAATAGTCTCAAATTGACAATAGATTATGTAACTGTCACAGACCACCCCTGGGCAATTTCACTCTTTCACACAACTCTTTGGCCATATATAATTTTCAAATAAACAATAATAAAATCATATCTGTACCTAACAGGATGAACAAAGTCCTCCTCCATCTCACAAAACAGATGCAATGATGCCAACTGCAGGAGGAAAGCCGAGTCAGTGAATGTGTAAACATCTCAGTGCTGGCAGGGGTCTCCGTACAGGTGCTCCAGCACCCAGGGCTGCATCAGGGTAGGTCCATGTGGCTTCTCCTTGGGGATGTCTTACAGGAAGTCAGCTTGCAAGCTGAAGCAGGAAACTGCTAAGGCAGCTGCACCCTGGTGCGACCATCACAAAACAAGAACTAGAAAGGTGAGGCTCACCAAGCCATTTATCCCTCCACCCTTCAGTTAACCCCACATGTGTTTATCAGCCAGATTGGCACAATAAACTAACTAACTCAGCCTTGATGATAGAAATGAAGCTGGAGAACACATGAAAGAGTTTTGCAAGTTCAACCTCTTTATTGCAAATTCCCTTTTCAACAACATGATCAACTACCCAGTTGGATATTACCAGATGGAATACGCAGGAATTAAATTAACTGCATCTGTGGGTAGAGACATTAAAGAAATTTAATATTATCAGCTAAAACAAGGTCAGGGGTCAACTGTGGAACAAACTGTCAATTGCTCACAAGAAAATTCAGGTTGATGATGCTAAAGAAAATTAAAATAAGTCAAAGAGAACCAATGTACAAACTTGAGTATATACCACTTGAATTGAAAGGCTAAATGAAAAACAGCTTTGATGCATTGAACACTAATTACTGAAAACCAGATAAAATGCAGGATAATATCAAGGACATCATAAATGAAGAAAGCATGTCATTAGGAAGACAAGAGAGTTGTAAGAGTCCCCAGTAAAATGATTAAAAAAGAAGAGTCTCTGAAACTTGCTATTGAAGTGAAAGCAGTGCTTCTCAACCTTCCTATTGCCGCGATCCTTTAATACAGTTCCTCATATGGTGGTGACCCCCAACCATAAAATTACATTTGTTGCTACTTCATAACTGTAATTTTGCTACAGTTATGAATCATAATGTAGATATCTGATATGCAGGATGTATTTTCATTGTTACAAATTGAACATAATCAAAGCATAGTGATTAGCCACAAAAACAATATGTGATTATATATTGTAAAATATTTATTTCTAATTACAAATATGTAAAATTTTATCTTGCAGCATGGTGTAGCATGGGTAACAGTGTTCACACTGGGTACTTGTCTGTGGGTGTATCTGCATGTGGGTGGACCCGCCAGGAGACAGACGGAGGAGCTGTGTCTTGGTTCCTAAGACCATCGCAAATAAGTGTTTTGTCATGGCCTTAGGTGACCCCTGTGAAAAGGTCGTTCACCCCCCCAAAAGGGTCGTGGCCCACAGGTTGAGAACTGCTGAGCTAAAGGAAATGGAACAGTTCAAGCGCAAGGAGTAAAGTTGGTCTGACTCAAGCCATGGTATTTTCCATTGCCGCATACGCATGGGAAAGCTGGACAATGAACAATGAAGATGAGAGAGGAACTGATGGATTTGAATTATGATATTGATGAGGAAACTTGAAAGCATCGTGGACTGTAAGAACAAATCTGTCTTGTAGGAAATACAACCAGAATGATACTTACACATCATCCATGTACTTTGGACATGTTGTAAAGACCCGTTTTCTGGAAAAGACCATAACACTTGGTTAAATAGAGAGCCAGCAAAAAAGGAGAAGTCCCTTGGTTTGATGAAATGATATGACATTGGATCAAACATTCCTACAATTATGGGAATGGTGCAGGACTGGACAGTGTTTCATTCTGTTTTACATAAGGCTGCTATCAGTCAGCGCCAACGAACAGTGCCTAGGAACAACAACAAAGCATGTTATTGGAATTTGAGTCAGGATTGCTATGAAATCAGTAGATACGTTTTGATAGTGCTGACATTTTATAAGTCTTCTTATTTATGATCATAGAGTGTTTTCCATTTATGTAGGCCTTTTCTGCTTTCTTACAGTAGTGTCTTGTAGTTTTGTTTGTTTAAATATTTCAAATCTCTCATTCGCTTTATTCCTAAGTATTTTATCTTCTGGGATGCTATTGTAAATGGTATTGTTTATCTGATTTCTTCTAATGTTTTCCTTGCTATTGTAGAAGAATCCACCTGATTTCTATGTGGTGACCTTGTCCCCTGTCACCACTTTGCATAATTCTTTTATCAGTAGCAGTCACTGTCTTAGAGAATATCTGAAATAAATATATATATATGCAAATTGGGATAGCTTTACTTATTTACTATTCCTTATCAAGTTGAATATCATTTGGTACCCTTTCTTGCTTTATTTCTCAATCTAGGGCTTTAAGTACAACATTGATTAAGAGAGGTAATAAAGGAATCCTTCTCAAGGTTAATGCCTTTAATCTTGGTCCACTGAGAATAATGTAAACTGTAGGTTTTGATCGTGTAGCTTTTTATTTCCTTTGTTTTATTTATGTGTTAGATGCCTTGATTGATTTTCTAATGCCGAACTAACCTTTTATGTCCAAATTGTTTATACGCACTATTTTTTAATGTGATATTGAATTCTATTGGCTAAAATTCTGTTGATAATGTTCGTGTCTATACTCGTGAAGGTTTTTGATTTATGATTTTCTTTTCTAGGACTGTGTGTCTGTCTTTGGTTTGCAGGGTTCATAGAGTGAATTTGAGAATATTCCATCCTCTCCTATGTTTTGGTGTTGTTTTATTAGAAATATTTTCATGTCTTTTCCAAATATTTGATAGCGTTCTCCAGGAAAGCCCTGTGGGACAGGGAGTTATTTTGTTGGAAAGTTTTGTTATTTTTTTTTAATGATCTCTTCCATTTCTTCTTTTGGTAAGGGTTCGTTCAAATTTTCTATCTCAGTGTGTGTTGATTTACGTAGGCAATCTGTGCTAGCAAATTTTCTGTTTTTTTCTAGGTTTTCAAATTTGTTGGAGTACAATTCCATATTGTATTCTGTTAGGATCAATTTTATTTCCATCAATTCTTTTGTAATATCACCCATTTAATTTGTAATTGGAGCTATTTGCAACTTCTCCATTGCTTTTGTCAACGTGGTCAATGATTTGTTGGTTTTAGTGACTATTTCAAAGAACTAACTGTGAGGGTTAAAATTGTGTATAAACCCGGCCAGGGTTCTCAGTGGTTTAGCAGTTCTGAGTTAGAAATCCCCAAGATATGACCTAACACAAAGTAACCACTACCATGATGGGATCTGCTATGAGCAGCGAATTAATTGTATGGAGATGAGGGTGGGATGCAGTACCCTTACTCAGATTATATCCTTGGTCCAATTAATGGAAAAAAGGAAGTTGGTTTTTTTTTGTCAAGTTGCCTTCCTGTATTCAACGGTGATCATTCCCAGTTTGCCTAACCATGGTCATGCTGTGCGAGGTTGACTAGTGGGGCGTCTGTCCTCTGTAGCTCTTGTTTTCTGTTTTTGATCAGTTTCTTTTTCCAGTTGGTATTTAAGCTTATTCCCCATCCTTTCCATTGATGCTTAGAGTGCTAAGATTGCCATCTGTATATGTTTCGCTTGATATTCTGGGTCTATGACCCAGTGTGTCTCACTAAGCTACTATCTTGATCATTGTCACTAGTCCTTTTCTATTTGCAAGTATTTCAAATCCTTGTGTTTTTAAGCAATAACTTTATAAACTCATATATTTTTCTGAAGAGGCATTGTTGTTATCAGGTTTATACCGCCATGTGTCTTCTGGAGAAGTTCGTCATTAGTCAATTCAGTGGTTTAATCAAAACTCCCATGTTGCATTTGAAATATTATTGTGAACCCGTGGGAGCATGCGTGTCTGCATGGAGCTTTGGTGTGGATATATCTTTGTAGATTGGAATGCTATTATTAGGATTTTTTTTTTTATTCTTAGAAATCTGTCCATGAAAATACCAATATAAATGCAAATGTTTGTTTTCTTTATAATGTTAGGAATAAGACAGGAAAGAAAACTGAGCTGTGAACTGAACTACAAATTTGGAGAATTTACTTTTCTTCATTTTTAAAACAGCCGGAACTCAGAGAATATAAAATAAGAGTGGGTGCAAAATTGGTTTCCAAATCTAAGAACACTTTTTCTGAATATAAGTTAAGTGGATGAAAAGAGAAATGAACAGCTCTTAAATAAAACAAATTACAATTTCAAATGAGACTAATGATAAATGAAAGAATAGATTTCAAATTTGACATAATCCCTTATAAGCAAATAGCCCATTCTTCCTTCACCAGTTAGTTTATTTAACCACTCATTCATTCAACAGTTCTTTATTAAGTGGCTTCTCTTTGCCATGCACTGAGTTAAGTGTGGGAGATACAACAATGAGCAAGCCAGACTGGTTTTCTCACGGTGTTTATAATCTAGTAAGAGAGAAAACCATTGGATATTATGTACGTGTATAACCACACATTGAGATCCAGTCACATGAGGGAGAGACACAGGGGAAAGTTCCTAAGGAAAACTCCTAAGAGTGATGGTATGTAGCAGCAAGGGCTCCTCCGTAGTTCACCAGAAGTTCAGCACTCAAACCACCAGCTTTCTATTCCCATAACAAGGCTTTCTACTCCCGTAAAGATTTACAGTCTCAGAAACCACAGGGGCAGTTCTACTCTGTCCTATAGAGTGGCCATGAGTCAGGACCCTCTTGATGATAGGGAATGAGTTAGAGGTAGTGCAAAAGGAGACTTAATGGTGCAATAGCGGAACACTGGGAAGTTAACTGAAAGCTCAGAGGTTCAAACCCATGGCATCCAGTGGCCCCATGGGGGAGAGGACCTGGTGATCTGCTCCCAGAAAGATGAAAGCCTAAGAAGCCCTGTAGGGCAGTTTTGCCCTGAACCTCCAAAATTCCAATGAATTGGAATAAGTGCCATGGCACATAACAATAAGCAGTGCAAATGGCTAATGTACTCAGCTCATAATGCACAAGTGGTAGATTCAGTTCATTCAAAAGAAAGGCCTGGGAGATCTACTTCTGAAAAAGTAGCCATTAAGAGTCCTGTGGAGGGCAGCACTACTCTAGTTCACAAGGGATCACGATGAGTGGGCGTCAAGTCTTTGGCAATTGCTTTATGTAAAATAAAGACTGGTTCATTGTAGGGAAAAAATGAAGCTCTCCTTGTCCAGTTGGCCCCAGACTCATGACAACATTATGCACAACAGAACAAAACACTGCTCCTACTGATGCCATCACCATGGTCAGTTATGATTCTAACTTTTGTGATTCATAGGATTTTCATTGACTGACTCTCATAAGTAGATCTCCTAGTCTTCCTTTCTAGACCTTCTTAGCAAGCACCACCAAGACCTGTTCAGAATCACAGCAACCCATAAAGCTCCACTGACAGATAGGTGGTTAGTGCATATGAAGTGTGTTGGCTGGAAATTGAATCCAAGTCTCCCCCACGTAAGTACGTGAGTTGTTGTGGTCTAGTGTCATGCAATCGTTTCCAACTCAGAGCAATACGGCAGAATGAAATGCTGCCTGGTTCTGAGCTAGCCTCATAATTGTCTTTATGTTTGAGCTCACTCGTACAGCCTCTGTGTCAATCTCTTTTGAAGGGTTAAAGAGTGTCCTCTTTTTCAAGACCCCTCTACTTTATCAAGTATGAAATCCTTCTCCAGGGACTGGTGCCTCCTGAAAATATGTCCAAAGTGCATGAGAGGAAGTCTTGCCATCCTTGCATCTTTCTCCAGAATAAATGTCTTTGTCCTTCTGACAACCCACAAAACTTACACGATTCCTTGCCAATATTGCCAACATTGTAACTCAAATGCAAATTGCCAACATCATAATTCATTTCTCCTCATGCCCTCCTAATTGATTGCCTACCTTTCACATGCAAATGAGGCAATTGAAAAAAACATGACCATGATGTAGGTCAGAAACTCCTTAGTCTCCGGAGTAACATCCTTGCTCTTCAGCTCTTTAAAGAGATGTTGTGCACAAATTTTTCCAATGCAATGTGTCCTTTGATCTCCTCGAGCATTGGCTGTGGCTCCCAACAAAAGTAAATCCTTGACAATTTCAATTTCTTCTTTTCTTATCGTGACGTCTGTTGCTCCACTTATAAGGATTTAGTTTTCTTTACATTGACTTGTAATCCATATTGAAGGTTGTAAGTCTTTTATCTTCCTCAGCAAGTGCTTAAGTTCTCCTTGCTCTTAGCTCATATCGCAGAGTAGTACTCCGTCCTCCTCCAATTGTGACGCTGGGTTCCTTAAATAGTCCAGCTTCTTCCATTATTTGTTCAACATACAGATTGAATAAGTATAGTAAAAGGATATAGCCTTGGTGCACACCTTTCCTGATTTTTAAACCACATAGTATCCTTTTATTTTAATCAGTCAGTTGGCCAGGTAGCTGTCTTTAAAATTTCTTGGAATAGACAAGTGAATGCTTCCAGCGTTTCATCAGTTTGTTGAAACATTTCCGTTGGTATTTCATCATCAATTCCTGGAGCCTCTTTTATTTTGCTTGAGCTTCTTTCAGTATTATTGGATTTTGATCATATACTACCTTTTGAAACGATTGAATGTGGATCACTTCTTGTTGGTACACAGAGTCGCTACACAGTTGAAGAGTGAAAACACTTTATTACTTTCACTATTATTTTACATCTCTTATACATCTCCTCCTTAAGCAACTTGGAGAGTCTGCTGATTATTTAACATGTCCTGTACTTGCCGGTGATCATACATTGGGTTCCAGCAAGCACAATCAGTTACAAGGATTTGAGTGAAAGTGGTTTATTTGATAAGCAATCCCAGGAACCACCTATCAAAGGAATGAAGGCGGTAGAAAAAGGAAGAAAACCAGTGCAGAGTAAGATCATGAGACAAATGAGGCACCCTCCTGTTGAGTATGTCTGGGAGGAGCAAAAAGAAGCTGCGGCGTTTATCCATCACTTCCTATTGTCATTGATGAGGTTTGCTGTCTGGGGCATCAACTCCTTGGCTCTGGGTACCTACTCTGCATATCCCCATGACCATAGGATGCTTTCAAGCAGAATGCAGAGCTTTTGATAAGTAGCTCTGAGTACACGCTGGAAGGAGCAGTGGTCTAGGCTATGGAAATCTCACCTTCAGCATCTGCTGTACACATATCCATGCTTCTGCTGCTGCACTTATTTCTACCTGTAATCCCCTTCCACCTCCTCCCCACCCCACCCCCATCTTTTAGAAAGCCCACTTGAGTAGCCCCCCTTTCCATAAAGACTTTCCTAATTGCCTGGAACAGAATGTAGTCAATTTCAGCAGGGAAGATAGATGGTTCTTTTTTTGCTTCATGTATCACAATCCGCCCTGGATTATGTTAATTTGCTTGTTGGCTTAAATGATTGACTCTTGAGACCAGAAGTCCCCAGTTCCTTTTTATTTCCTACAGAACCTAACACAATGCAGAGACCATAGTACGTGCTCAATAAATAGTTATTGAATTAAAGTGTGTTCCACACTGAACATGATTAAGCACAAAATATCCTGGTCCTCTCCCCTGTGTGAATTGTATGCCTCATGGAAAATATTTTCTGTAACATCTCTTTGCCTTCTTTAATGAATTTTGATCTTATATCACATTTAAATGCCTTGGCATTCCAAAAGACAAATATATCCTCATGTAATTTAAATGGCAATCAGCAGGCTATTTCTTTTTCTTATTAAGATACAGAAAGATGGTGGTCCCAGCAGGTAACTGATGAAGCTAATCTGTCAATGTCCTGATAATTCTCTGCCTGATTGCTTCCAGCCCAAGATGCTGCATAATCACAGAAGCATCTGGAGACGTGAGCAAGACCAGAATAGACCATCGACTGTTCTCCAGCGATCTGGGTGTTCACACAGGAGGAGGTGAGCATGGGATCTCAAGGGAAACTCAGAAAGAAGTCAATTATCAAGACTTTAAAACTGTGTGGGAAAAAGCTACAGGAAGCTTCTCTGAGATGAAAACCTAGGAGTTTCATGGGAAAAGAATTTGATGTGATTAGTCATCATTCCTCAGTTGAATTCTAGCCAAAGCCAGTCCTAGAGGTTTAAGGATCCTGATGGCTGACTCAGCTATTTGCTTTCTTTGACTTCCATGCTTCTTTATAGTTTTCTGATCAATGACTAGCCGAACGTTAACAAGTATATTCTCTGCACGAAAAGGAGATCATTGCTTCCATTTGGGTATGGAGAAGTATACAAAAAAGAGGTCTGGCCTTTGTTGTTGTTGTTAGGTGCTTCTCCATCCATCTGATGCATCATGATCCCGTGTACAACAGAGGGCGATGCTGCCCTGTCCGGCACCATCCTCCCATAAGCTATTTGAGCCCTTCGCTACAGCCACTGTGTCAATCCAAGGAAACAGCAGTTAAGAAATCAAATCACATAGCATATCGGATAAATCTACCACAAAAGGCCTCTTCAAAGGACTAAATATCAAAGATGTCACTTGAAAGACTACAGAGGACTTGTAATCTCATTTGCACGCACAAAAGCTGGACAATGAATAAGGAAGGCAATGGAATTGATGCCTTTGAATTATGATGTTGGAGAAGAATATTGAAAGTACCATGGACTGTCAGAAGAATGAACAAATTGGCTTGTAGGTGCATCTTCTAAAAGCTCCTCAGAAGCAAGGAGAGTGACACCTTGGCTTACATACTTTGCTCATGTTATCAAGAAGGACGAATTCCCGGAGTAGACACCCTGCTTGATAACGTCAGTGAAAAAGGCGCAGACCCTCCCTGAGATGGAATGCCACGGGAGCAAGGTCTTTGCATGGACTAAAGAGCACCTGGTACTTTTTGACAATGACTTTTGATAAGTTAAAATGTTGCAAACACTGACATGTTAATTGTTGTGCTTTGTTGTGATAGACCAAGCTATTCTGGATATGTGACATTTACACAGGGCAATTGTGGTTTGTGGGTAGACTATTCCCAACATATGTATACATGCCTGCCATGCTCTGTGATCTCTTTCCTGGTTCAGCTCCTTGTGGTCCATCATAATTTTTTTTCCAGAGGCCAGGTTTCCCTGCTTCCTTATAAATCTTGCTCGGTGGTTTTTGACATGGAGGGCTGGAACATATAGGGAATGGAAAGAAGGCAATGAGAACAGGGAAGTGCGTATTTGACTGATGGGTCTGGTGTCGAAGTTTTTTGAGCTTGGTAGGTGTTGAAGATTAGTTCACGCTCATGAAATTGATTTTAGAGCTCTTTTTAGACTCCTGTCTCTGACGGTCTCCTGCCTGCTGTTCTTTTACTGAAGGTGGATATATATCGGCTATTCCTCAGTCTCTGCCTCTAAGAATCCAGCAATACTCCATCTCTAACAAGGTCTGTTCCTGTTCCTACTCGGGTTTTCAGTCAAGACCTCTTTCCCAAGAGGACCAGAAAGCACATGCTCTCCACAGCCCCCAAATTCTGAATGAATGTGCCATTGGTTTCCAAAGGGGCAGCCACTTTTGCTTCTCTGTGCCGCCTAAGACAACCTTTCACTTTCCATCTCTCATGCATGAAGCAGAGACCCCAGTCGACTGTTTCCTTCAAATTTTAGTTGGCTTGCCAAAAGATCCCTTTGGCCAAGGTTTATAAGAGTCTTTTACTTAACCAGTAAACTTTGGCTTCACCAAATTTTAGCCAGGCTTCCTTCCTCCAACAGGCTCTGACTTACTCCTAAATTTAAGCAAGCGCTAATGCACATTGTAAGACTCATCCCGAGGCGGCTATTCTGAGAGCCCATCAACCACGCAAATAGACTTTGTTAAACTGCTCTGGCCTTGCTGCCTGCTAATCCCAACCACTTGCCTTTATCCCTACAATGCTCCAGCTAGTTCTGTTGATCCCTCCCTATTTTTAAAGCCTCCCCCTCCCGCTGTTTAATTGTAACACATTTGCATATTCTGAGGTTGGTCCGTTCTCCCTATTTTCAAATAATATGTCTCCTTAATAAAGTTGATATGCATTGTTCTCTGACACAGGCTCTCTTGCATAGAGGTGGAGAAGGAAGTTTTTAGAGACTCACATGCCCTCTCCCATTTTGGAAAAAGGAGAGATGACTCAGAGGTTACCAACAGCTTTCTCTAAATATTTTTCTATAAAATTCTCTAGCTATGCCTTCACTATGAGGAGCTGGCTTCTTTTCTAATAACCCCTTTGTTAACTCTCAGTATATGCTATTTAAGGGCTCGTGATGCCATTTTAAAGTCCTATACAATTATAAATATATTCAAAGTGTGATTTGTTCAGAGACGACACTAGAAGATATTTCTCTGTAATGTATCTCATTGTATTTCAAGAAAAAATTTGATATGTGTTTTTGGCTCAGAACACTAGAGCTAAGTTATAATTTTAAAACTGCCAGCTTATTCTTTGTTGGGCTGTGCACAAGGTCAAATAATTAAAATAGAACTAAGTAATTATTTGAGGTCATTTTTTCAGTGAATTTTAATTGTGAATATTATTGAGCCTATAAATGTTGATGTTCTCATCTTGTTTGATAGTGCAGAATATTATATTGGGGACAATTTTCTAGCTAACTGATGTCTGCTCCTGAATAAATGCCTTTTTCTGGCCCAACTGTTCCCACCTCCTAAGGCACAGGGCAGGGCACACGGAGCTCTAAAAGGCAAGCTGAGGAGTCTACCTTTAGTCCAAGTTGATGGACGCTTTGGGATGGTTGTCAGCAGGGGAATTTCATAATCTGATTTAGACCCACATCCTAAAATTCCCTCTTTAATGTTAGGTGAGTGGTGGTAGACAACGGTGGCAGTTGGAAATCATTTGCAGAAGCATAGCTTTAAATTTTAAAAAAAAGCAATTTGGTCAATCGCTCTTACCAAGAAACTCAGAATGACTCCCTCAGGGACTAATTCTGAGAACTTTGTGAGGACCTGATTTCTCAACTAAAATCAGTTGATGATGCTATTGCTGTTGTTAGCCGTCACTGAATGACACCAGTCTACGGTGTAGTCAGACACAGCCGAATGAATGGTTGTCCAGTCTTGCACCACCCACATGGTCCTTCGAGGACTGACTGTGTGCACCACAGGGTTTTCATTCACTGATTTTCAGAAACAGATAGCCAGCCTTTTCTTCTTAATGTTTCATCGCCCAGAGCCCCTCTGAAACCTGTTCAGCATGACAGCAGCAACACATAGGTTCCGCTGACAGACAGGGAGCGGCTGCACGTGACATGCTTCGTCTGGGAACATGTCCTCACTTCGGGTGCAGCTTCCTGGTTTCTCTTACGTTTCACATTTCTTGCCTTCGTGAGGCACAGCCTCCCCATCCTCTCCATGTTATCCTCCTCCCCCTCCCTCGTGGGGCTCACCTTGTCTCTTCCCTATAAACTTTGAACTATAACATGCCAATCATCCCCTTCACCCAAGAGGAATTCCTTTGTTAACACTCTAGAACCCCCAAAAAACTAGACTCACTGCCATCAAGTGGATGTCAACGCACAGTGTCTGACACTATAGGACAGAGTGGACTTGGCCCTGTGGGCCTCTGAGGCTATAACTCAATGAGAGTAGAAAGCGTCCTCCTTCTCCTGCAGTGGTGGCTTGAAACAGTAGACCTCACAGTTAGTGGCCCAAAGCATAACCAGGGCTATGCCACCAGGGCTCTCACTGACCTATAGTCCAGTGGTTAATGTACTGCTTGCTACCAACTCTACGTTGCTCCAAATCTCAAATTCACTACTCATTAACTATAATCTTGGGCCAATTACTTAAAAGCAGGGATCG
The DNA here is from genome assembly GCF_000313985.2 of Echinops telfairi. NCBI lineage: Eukaryota > Metazoa > Chordata > Mammalia > Afrosoricida > Tenrecidae > Echinops > Echinops telfairi. Next base: position 26,656,625 of record NW_022103900.1, read on the forward strand.
ATTTCCTCATATGCAAAATGGGAATCTTGATAATACTTTTTCGCGTAACTATCATAAAGATTAAGTGAGCTAACACTTGCAAAGTGCTTAGAACTGAACCTAACACACAATAATGCTCTTTGGAAGCGCGCTATTGTCATCACTATCCGCATTTTAGTCATGGGAGGAACAGATAAACAGCGTCTGCAAAGAATTTAGCACAGACACAGTAAGTCCCCAATTCGTTTCCCGCTATTATTATTTTGCTCAAATATGACACAAATCCCAGCAATGATCCACTGATTCTTTTATCCCTCTCTTGCTGCTTCTAATTTCTCTCAGCCCCTATGAGGTCACCGGTGTCTGCCCCTGTGTCTGTGATGAGTATATTTAACCTCAAGGCCGAGACAGAAGATATTGGAAGAGAAGCAGAGCCATTGGCTCATTTCCCAGTTTTTCTTCTATTATTACAAAATAAAACTCCTTCTCAGAAGAGCTAGGTATCACATTTTTGAGACTCCAGCTGTGGGAAATTAGTTGAATAGTTCATTAATTTTGGCACTCTTACATAACGTGAAAGCAGTTTTGGAAAGTATGTCTTTGTCTGGGTTAATTAGTAAATGAGAACATTGGGACTTATGCAGGGGTTTTTTTTGTTTCTTTGTTTTTGCGTCAGCAGTTCTTGTGATTATTTTGTTTGGGTTCATGTTCTATACAAACTTATAAAGACAACTTTTAAAGTCTATCTGATGATAAAAGATAATTAGGATAGCCCAATGCTGGTGGTGGTGTTGGGTCAATGTTGGACTAACCACAAGGTCGGTGGTTCAAACCCAGTTGCCAGTTGAAGGGAGAAAGATGAGGCTGACTGCTCCTGTAAAAATTTACTGTCTTGGAAACCCTGTAAGGTAGCTATTCGTTGGAATCTACTCAATGGCAATGGTTGGCTTGGAAGGAACATCTCTGGGAAAAGTACAGAGACTGTCTACTGAAAAATGAAAAAGCCACCGAAGAGGCTGGTTAACAGAGCAGAGATAAAGCCAGGTGAATAAGAACCCAAAACTAAGCTCATTGCCATTGGGTCAAATACAGAGCATAGCGATCCTCTGGGAGATTTCCAAAACGGTAAATCTTTACGGAAAAGACACTCATCTTTCTCCCAGGAAGTGGCTGGTGAGCTAATCGCTGACCTTGCGTGTAGCAGCCTAACCCACAGCCTCACTTCACTTCTCACGGTTGGCAACTCCGTGTGTTGCAGAATAAAGCAGTACTCAGGCCTTTCACAGTGGCGGCTCTCAGAAGCCAATCATCTTTCAGCAGGTGCTCCTGAGAGTGTCAAAACAGCCAACCTTTCCACCTGGGAAGAACCACCACCAAAGCCAGCGGAGCCCTTTCCATTTGGATATCTGACTGCACAAAGCCCAACCTCACGTTGCTGAGCTCCTATTTACATGGTTACTGACACCCAGTATTTCCGTAAGTTCTACATGCTTCTTAAGGAATCTCTCCAATTACTGGAGATTTTTTTTCTAGTCGCTTAAAAGTCTTTGGCAGCAAGGTTATGTTACCATGATAGCAATCAAAGGTTTAGTCATGAGATGGGGAGTATGGGCAAGTACAGCCTGGAGCAAAAAGCAGAGTGGGATCTTGTTTCTTGTCTGTTTGTATCCATTTATTGTGAAAAGAAGCAGGAGGATGAGGAGAGGAAGAAGAGGAAGAAAAAGAAAAAAAATCACCAGTGGCTGAACATACTGGAATTCTGCTCTTCAAAAACGACAGCACCCCTTCTCTTCCTCATGGTTCTATGATTTAGACTTTAGAATGATGAGTAGGCATCCTGACTGGATCAGACTAGATCCATTTTTTTAAACCGTCTCATGCTAGCTGTGGGAAACCATGAGAAGACCTAGAGGATTGTTGGAAAGAACCTGAGGTGGATAGACTTTTATAAAATGATAAAAGATCATGCAGTTGCTGAAGCAATTTCCTTACTTGCAGTGATTACCCTGGCAGTTTGGCTCATTGGGAAGTTAACATTTCTTAAACCACCAGATATATATCAGCAACTTTAACTAGTTGCTGTCCAGTTGATCACAGCCTATGCCAATTGGGTGTGTGTCCAAGTAGAGCTGTGCTCCACAGGGTTTTCAATGGCTGTAGATCATCAAAAAGTCCTTCCGGGGCACCTCTGAGTACACTCCAACCTCTAAATTTTCTTAGCAGCAAGTCGGTAAACCATTTGCACCAGGCAGGAACTCATCCACTATCTTCCATACTTATTTCTTTATTTATTCTTTCCCACAATGTTGCAAAGTAAAAACTCACCATCCCTGTCCTGCAGAGAAGCAAAACAACTAGCCCAGGGGCTCAGTGCATGTTGGTATATTTATGAAATCAATACACAAGGCAGAATGGAGGCTGAGCTTCCCAAGATTATCCCTTGCAGCCATCTTTCTATCTGAGTGTGATCAACAAAACTATTCCTGGCCTCAAGATCAGGCTGCGGGGAGCCAGAGCATATGTTTTAGGCGGGGTTACTCAGGCTTGTGGAACGTATCACAGAGAAAATGACATCACAGATGCTCATGTGTGTCACACACTCTGGCTATTTAAGGGTTTGTAACAGAATCCAACTCCAGCAGGATTTTGCATGCATATGGCAAAACAAATCTAATCTTGGCTGGGTTCCAGCACTCCTGTCAGCTCAGTGATGGAGGAGCTCTCCCACTGGACCTCTGGATGCGCATTCCACCCCATCTTAGAGAACATGGTAGATCCCGAAGCAGGGCTGGTCTTCGATCCAATGAGTTTCCCCATCCCCCTTAATCTGGACAACTCCGAAGATAAATAGCATATCTCTTGCTCTCGCTCTCGCTCTCACTCTCACTCCTATGCCCTTGGACTCAGCTCTTCTTTTCAAATCGCTCTTAAAAGTTCTTTCCTACCCAATAAACCCTCTCAAGTGAGTCAAGGGAATGTGGGGCCCTTCCATGGCCATAGAAATATTGAGAGACATTTGGGGTTACCAAAATGACTGGTGAACATTGCCAAGCCATTTTTGACGTCGTGGCCAATGATAGTAAACGTTGCGCAAAACAATCCTGCACAACCTCATTGTCTCCACCCAGATGTCAAGAGTACCCCATCAAAAAGTATGCCCCGAAGTCTTCATGTTCGTCTTTCTTTTCTGCTCTTGCCCAGTACCCCAGCAGTCTGGTGATAGCTTGTGAAAGAAGGGAGGAGATCGATTAGCATATCACCCCCAAAATTCAGCCTACTGTCTGGGTTCTGACCTCTTCTTAGCCATGTCCTCCTAGTTTCTTGGCTCTCTGGAAATTCAAGTCTTTTGCTAAACCTGCTGAACACTGTTCAGTGGCCGCTACTCAGAAGACCATCGCTTGACAATCTCAGCCCATGGGGATAGTTTTTGCTGCCAAAACACAGCAGTTGACGAAGTCTGCTACATATTACTGCATCATCTATAAAGGTTCTTCCTTTTCTCGAATATGGGAGACATTGTTTTCTGCCAAAGTCATGCCTACCCCCAGCATGGGAGTTGACAGGATTCTATTTGCTCTAGGAGGGGGAGAACTGACTCCTATAAACTATAATTTTTAATAATGACTTCACCCAGAGAAATCTGGTATTAGTTCAGATCTCTCTCTCTCTCTTTCTCTCTCTCCCCAGACTTCTGGAAGGTAGATGGAAGTAAGGAAGGAGAAAAAGAGAGTATTCTGAAATGACTTCTCAGATTTTGACTTAAGCTGCTAACTCCCACCAAAGAACCTTCCCCCTGCATGGGTCTTATAAGAAGGTGGGGACGACTCTGCTAATATTCATCTATAGCTAATTTTCAATAGGATTCCTTTCAGGGGCATCCTGGTGTGTATAAAATAAGCCCTCTAACAAGCAGGAAGAGGGATGTCATTACCAAAAAGAGTCAGGAGTGAAACTTGTCCTCTGGGCCTAATGCCGGGGCTCAGTGAACCTCCAGGATCCAGATGACAGCTGTACTATCAGAGGAGCAGCAGCAGAACCAGGAACCAGTGCACCAAACAGAGTGATGAACTTCTCAAACCACAGAAAAAGTTGAGTGCTTTTGTGCAAGAAGCTGGCTTGTGGAGTGGGGTGCCTCTGGGCACTTAATTGGGGAAGTTGGCCTGCTAACCACACGGAAGTGGAGCTGAGTGCCATTGGACTGAGGCTTACTGGAGTAGGGTGCCTCTGAGCACTTAATTCAGAGAGCTGGGTTTGCTGACCCACGTAGCTTGAGTTGAATGCCTTCAGGTTGAGGGTTAGAGAGGCATGCCATTATGGGCATTTATAAGTAAACCTGAAAATGTATAACATGTTCTGAGAAACAACTCACTCACATTACAACTTGTTAAGTTCCTTAATAAACCTTTTAATCATGAATATTATCTGTGAGTTCTGTGTAGCCACTGCAATGGATATTAGAAAACAAAGAAGTAAGTCAGCACAGTGTTTCATAAGAATAACCTATGTATTGTGCACAGTCCATCTCAACCAGCAATCGTAAGCCCATGGACCCTCATGACTGTGGTAGCTACATAATCTGTTGTCAATTTGAAAGGATTAAGAGTGAAGGGGTGGAGTGATGACCTCATTTGAAGACGCTAGGGAGATAAATAGCTTGCTGGAGGTGGAACGCACATTCACTCCTTGTAAGACATCACTGATGAGAAGCCATATGGAGATAACACTGATGGCAGCCAAAGCCCTGAAGCTGAAGGAGTCATGTGGAGACCCCTGAGCTGAAGCCACTGGATCCACAAGACTTCCTACCCACTGGCCTGCAGTCTTCTTGCATTCAGTGTCATTGCATGTGTTTCGTGAGTCTGAAAAGAACTTTATATATTGGTATTGGACATATGGGCTAATATCAGATGCATAAACTTGATCTGGACTGGGCTGGGGTGTATTCTTAATATAAAATTTCTCTTTATATAAAGCTCTTTCTTACATACCTATGAGTGTCTGTGAGTTTGTTTCTCTAGTCTACCCAGACTAACACAATAACCAACATGTAAGAATGAAAGCACAAAATGTAAGAGCAGGCATTTCTCTTTGAGGGATAATACACATTTCAAAGTATTTTTTTAACTTGGATATTTATGCCTTGGTGAAGGTGATAAGACCAAGATGCTAGCGTGGTACTTCAGTCATTATAGAACCAAATTTATTGAGAAAATCAAAGACCAAAACTAAAAGTCACCCAAAAATGCATTAGCTGGAGAAGTTGTTTACAAGCATGTTATGTTTCTGTTTTCCAAATCTCCAAAATGCAGAGGATTAGCAAAAATGCAGTCAGGGAAGTAATTCTTGGCCACAACACACATTCCAAAGGAAAAATTAACAGCAAAATGCCCAAGCAAAACCATCAAATGACATCCTGGTTTTTAAACAAAAAACTTTAATGTGCTGCTGGGGCATCATCTGGTCCCCATCATTTCCAGCTGTGATTTGCACACTAAGGAAAGGCAGGCTTCAGCAATAGGAAATTTTTAAGAGTTCAATGTCCGAGCTTTGAACTTGAATGTGTTTATCAGCATTTGGAACTGAGGTTCAACTGGAGAATTAAAAGAAGAGATAGGCAGGCCAGTGTAAGAAAAAGTTGTGAAGTCTTGCTTATAAAATACTAGAAATGATTTCAAATCCATATGGAGTGACAATTTTGTGGTCTGTCGCAAGAACCTTTCTTCATTCAGCTAATGAAAACTAAGATTCTCCTTTGGGCAGACTCTCATGTTGTGTTTGGGGAGATGGGACAATGAAAGGGACACTTCACATTAATATAGGGGGGGGAGGGGGCCCGCAGGGGAATGGCCAAGCATTGTGATGTAAGCAAGTGTAATCCCAATGCCAAATGACCACAGCTGCAATCAATGGTCCTAGAGCACCATGCTGTAATTTACAGTGTAGACTATAAGTTCCCAAACTTATTTGGCCTACCATCCCCTTTTAAGAAAGAAAAATTACTACACACCCCATGACAATTAAAAACTTCTGCACTGTAGCTGATAACCCAGGATAAACTATAACTCAAACCAAACTCACTGCCATCAAGTCAGTGCTGCCCGATAGGGCAGGGCAGACGTGCTCCTGTTACCGAGTAACCAACACTATACTTCTTCAAAGGAGTGGAAATACCTGTCTTTCTCCCAAGGAGCAGCTAGTGCTTTCCAACTGCTGAGCTCGCAACCACTATGCAACCAAAACTCCTCAGGATAAAGGCATCTGCTTTTCAGTGACCTTGGATGGTTCCGCCCATAAGTGCCGTTATGGGATGGACTCACCCACTTTGGGAAACACTGATGTAGACAATGATTCCCAGCACTGTAAATGTGTGATCAACTATGTTTGGGTAACATCAGGCTACTCAGGATAAGCTTCTTACTGCAGAACTTTTAAGACATGCTGTGAATTTCTTGAAAGAGTATAACAAAAGCAACATTGCGCTAAATAATTTGCTTGTGAAATGTACTACCCAGAGCATATCAGAAAAGCTGTTTAAAAATGAACAAAGTGGAATAAACAATCCAGAGGAGAAAAAAATGGGAGGGACATGGGAGAGGGGGAGGAGGGAAGGAAGGAGGGGTGCCAACAAACCCAGGGACAAGAGAACAACAAGTGATCTAAAATTGATGGCGAGGCAATGTAGCCAAGAAGAATCACCAAAACCGGAATGAAGGCCAAACATGAAAGTGGGACAAGAGGAAAGTAAAAGGAAATAGAGGAAAGAACTAGGAGGCAAAGGGCATTTATAGAGGTCTAAATACAGGCATGTACATATGTAAATACATTTTTATATAACTATAGGGAAATAGATCTATGTACATGCATTTATGTGTTAAGTAGTAAGAAAGCAGACAGACATTGGGCCTCCACTCGCAAGTACTCCCTCAACACCAGAACACTTCGTTCTAATAAACTGACATTCTATAACGTCCACCTTCCCTGACATGCTCACTGAAGACAAAATGTGTGCACAAGCAAATGTGGTAAAGAAAGCTGATGGTGCCCATCTATCAAAAGGTTTAGTGTCTAGGGTCTTAAAGACTTGAAGATAAACAAGCTGCCATCTAGCTGAGAAGCAACAAAGTCCACATGGAAGAAGCGCACCAGCCTGTGTGATCATGAGGTGTCAAAGGGATCAGGTATCAGGCATCGAAGACCCCAAACAAACAAAAAAAATCATATGGATGTCAATGAGGGTGGAGCTGAGTGGAGACCCAAACCCCATCTGTAGACATTTGGACATCCCCTTACAGAAGGGTCACAAGGAAGGGACGAGAGAGTCAGGGTGCAGTATAGCACCAATGAGACCTACAACTTTCCTCTAGCTCTTTAATGCTTCCTCCCCTCTACTATCATGACCCCAGCTCTACCTTACAAATCTGGCTAGATCAGAGCTTGTACACTGATACAGACAAGAGCTCACAACATAGGAATCCAGGACAGATAAACCCCTCAGGACCAATAATGAGTGTAACCATACCAGGAGGGGAAGGGGAAGGTGGGGGAAGAAAGGAGGAACCAACCACAATGATCGACATATAACCCCCACCCCCACTCCCAGGGGAACAGACAACAGGAAAATGGGTGAAGGGAGACAGTGGTCAGCGTAAGACATGACAGAAATAATAATTTATCAATCATCAAGGGATCAAGAGAGAGAGGGTGGGCAGAGGGAGGGAAATGAGCTGATACCAAAGCTCAAGTAGAAAGAAAATGTTTTGAAAATGATGATGGCAACACATGTACAAGTGTGCTTGACACAATGGATGAATATATGGATTGTGATAAGAGCTGTAAGAGCCCCCAATAAAATGATGGGTTTTTTTTCAAAAGAACTCATTAAATCCTTCCTAGTAATGATGAGGAAGGTTCAGGAACTCTGGTGGCACTGGGCTACTAACCACGAAGTCAGTTTGAAACTGCCAGTAGCTCCAATGGAGAAAATTGAGGGTTTCTACTCCTGTAAAGGGTTTCAGTCTCCGGAACCCAAATGGGCAGTACTGCTGTGCTCTCAATGGTACTTATGAGCTGGAACTGATTGGGTGGAGTGAGGGAGTGAGTAGCATTAAGGGTACTCTCTGTAGGACTAACCAGAAAAAGCTTGGTGGAAGGTGAGCAGTGTTTTCAGAGAGGGCAGACCTTAATGAAGATGAAAAATGAAGGCAGGCTAAGATTAAAAGACCATACTGTACAATGTTTCAGGGGTAGAACTTTTTCTTCAAGAGACAAATGAAGTTCATGGTAGAATCCTGGATCACTAGACTTGACCAAGGCAGCTTTCTCCAAAAATGCTCAAATCAGCCAACTGGAAAGATCAACTAGTACTGTGAAAATGATAATTACTACAAGGTCAAGGAGAAGATAGTTGGTAAACCTTGAATAATCCACTAACCTTGAAGACAATATATCAGAGAAGTTCTAAATTGACTATTTAAATTATTATCCTGAATAATTCAAGGTTTGCCACATTTCTTAATGACCTGAATATTTCAAAGCCAGCATATTTCTAATGTGTTTTTATTAATTTGCCTCTGTACATTTTAGTTATCCTTTGTAAGCTGTACACTTTGTGAGATAAATTAAGTTTTAGTCAATGCATTTGTTCCTTCTAAAATCCACAATTATCAATCTTAAAGAAGAAATCTTTCCAATTATAATGCGAACCTCACAAGAAACCATCCAAACGCTGATTCATTCTGACTAACACACTGCATGATCATTGTTGATCTCAATGTCAATGTATTCATCCTATATTGCTCTTTCCACAGGAAATAAAGTGAAGGAGATGACGACAGTTTCTGGGCATTTCATTAGCTATGCACAATGTAGCAAAACTCAGTTGTTTTGCCCTTTAAATGAATTATGGAGAGCAAACCTGTGAAAATTGCAGTTTGCGTGAAGGCTTTATCTTTTGGAGTCAAAAGTACATTTTTAAGCCTTCTTTTAAAAATAGCTTTGGTGGCTCAAAGCTACAGAACATTTTATAGTGTCTCATGGTCTATTGCCTCCAATCCTTCACCAAAAGTTGCTTCTGCCAGTATGACATAAACTGCTGTGGTGGTTACACAATCTGGTGTCAATCTGAAAGTATTAAAAGTGAAGGGGTGGAGTAGTTTGTCAATCAGGTTCACCATGTAATGACCTCATTTGGACCCACTAAGGAGATAAATAGCTTGCTGGAGGTGGGACACAGGCTCCCTCCTTGGTAGACTGATGAGGTGCCTGGTGGAGCTACACTTATGCAATCAGAGCCCTGGAGCTGATGGAGACCCATGCCAGCACTGAGATGCTGGACCACCACTGGACCCACAAGACTTTCCACTCACTGGCCTGTAATCTTCCTGCATTCAGCACCATTTCATGTGATGCATGAGTCTGAAGAAGAATTTATAGTCTGGTACTGGACATATGGGGCAATATCAGACTTATGGTCCTGACCTGGACAGGGTTGGGATGGTTTCTTAATGTATAATTGATCTTTGATGTAAAGTGCTCTCTTAAACAAATGAGTGTCTCTGGATTTGTTACTGTAGTAGAAACTCAGCTGGACATGTCCCGAGCAATGAAGAGAACCTCACATAGGAGAAGCTCATCTTGGAGTTCCGGTGTGTTCATCTGCTGAACTTCAGTTATGCCCAGACAAGAATTTTGTAAGAATTCAAACAAATCATTGAATTCAGCTATTTCATTCAATTGAAGCATGCTATGTAGGTGCCCGGATGGTCAGATGGACACTCAGATGGTCAGTCTAGAATGAGAATGAGAATTAAGAGGTAGAGCAGAATGCAGATAAAGTAGACCCTGCTCTCTAGTGAACTGATGCAATGGTACTCACCAAAGCTCCTCAGCTTGGCCTCACGAAGTCCTCTGGACATGGAATTCAAGCCGCATTCCCTTTTGAGGCGTAAGCACATTTGAGTGTAGACAAATAACTTGAGTATTCAAATAAGCTTTTTGGATAGGGGCTGAGAAAGCCCGTTATAGGAACTCTCCGTAAGGAAACAAGAAGTCAAGATCATGAGTTGGTTCAGTTACGAAACTTTAGTATGATAAACACTATTCCTAAAAGCCTCTTACCCAGAATCCTGAAGGTCTGCTAGAGCTTTCATTACTAATCAGAAGAGCAAGTTTCACTGTCATGTAATAGATCTACTAATTAGATAACTCTCAAATGAAAACTGAGTCAAATAGTATAACCATTTTACAACTAATAACTGACTTTTAGGAACATAAAATAGCTTGACCAAGATCACAAAGATTTAAGTGTGAGACCTAAGATTTGAAGCAAGGTCTACATGATATCAACGCCCAAGCCTATAGTCTAAACCATGAATGAGCAGGTTTATCTGGCTGGCTGGCTGACCATGTTGGCATGCCTGTTGTTGTGATGTCGGGGGCTATCCCACTGGATGTCAAAGACCAGCAGGGTCCCCCATAAGAAATAGATTTTGTCTGAACTTCCAGACTGAAAGACTTGTATGCACTGGGCAAATCTGCTGCAAAACACCTCTTTCAATCAAAGATGTAATTTGGGGCACTAAGGTGAGCCTAACCCAAACCAGCCATTCTCATGAGCCTTGTCTACTTGCGATTGCTGGGCAGTGAATAAGGAAGACCAAGGGAGAAGACACCTCTGATTATTGGGGTTGGAAATAAACTACATATGTCATGGACAACTAGAAGAACAAACAAACCGGTCTTGGAAGAAGTCTAGCTGGAATGCTCCCTAGAAGCAAGGTTGGTGAGACTTTCTGTCAGGTTCTTGGGACATGTTATCAGGAGGGTACAGTCCCTGCAGAAGGACGTCATACTTGGGAAAGGAGAGAATCAGCAGAAGGAGGAGAAAGTTTCAACAAGAAGAATAGACTCCGTGGCTGCAACCATGGCTCAAACATAGAGACCATTGATAAGGATAGGGCAGGAGGGGGCAAGTCCTGTTCTGCTGTCCACAGGGGTCGCTATGAGTCAGAACTGCCTTGATGGCACCCAACAACAACAACAACTGCTGGGGCACAGGAAAGGGCCCCCAATTCATACTTATGTTTCTCTCTATGTATGCTTGTCTATCGTTTGCTGTGAATCTTTTTCAATTCATAGCAACTCCGTGTGATAGAGGACAACTGCCACAAAAGTTTGTCTCGGCTGTAATCTTTTTTTAATCATTTTATTGGAGCCTCTTACAACTCTTATAACATTCCATATATCAACTGTATCAAGCATATTTGTACATATGCTTCCATCATCATTTTCTAAATATTTACTTTTTCTTTGAGTCCTTGGTATCAGCTCCTCTTGTTTCCCTCCCTCCCCACCCTTCCACCCTTATGACCCCTTGATAAATTATAAATTATTATTGTTTCCATATCTTACACTGACTGCTGTCTCCCTTTACCCATGTTTCGGTTGTTCCTCCCCGGTGAGTGGAGGGTGGGGTTTAGGTGCCGATCATTTCAGTTGGTTCTCCCTTCCTCCCCTCCTCCCCTGACCTTTTCCCTGCCCTCCTGATAGCACTACTCCCATTTCTGTTCCTGAGGGGTTTATCTGACCTGGATTCCAAGTGTCTTGAGCTCTTATCTGGACCAGTGTACATCCTCCAGTCTAGCCTGAACTGAAAGACAGGACTGCGGTCATGACACTGGGAAGAACTAGAGGAATATTGTGTTTTCCATCGGTGCTATACTGCACCCTGGTTGGCTCATCCCTTCCTTGTGACTCCTTTGTGAGGGGATGTCTACAAATGTCCTATTGTCTACAAATGGGTTCTGGGTCTCTGCGGCAACCCCCCAACAATAAATCGGCTGAAATCTTTATGAGGGCAGATTGTCAGGTGTTTTCCTCAAAGGGATATTGGCATTTGAACAGTCAACCTTTCGGTTAGCAGCTGAACACTTACCTGTTCTACTACTAGATCTCCTGAGGTTGTTCACAAGACCAGTTAAATCCAGATTAGGTAGTGACATACCCACACAATTCGCAACACCTCCCGCAGGAGGAAGGAATAGCAGAATGATGATTCTTGCCTCCTCCTTCATCCATTCTAATCTGTTTGATAGCAATTGACAACATATGTGGTCCCAAGAAATAGCTCATACAATACATCTTTATGAATAAAACCTCAAAGAACAGGACAATGACTTTACAATATTCCTGCAAGGAAGCAGGAGATTAAAGAAAGTGCTAATAGATGTAAGCTTATGTAAGTGTCAACTCCTTAGCAATGATGACACAATTGATTAAACATAGGCAAAGAATAGTGACCAGCACTATTTAAGAAACAATTTGATAACCATTATTGCAAATATTACTGCCATGTAGGTTACGTGAGGGGTCTTCAAAAATGTCATGGAATTGACAGTGAAGTTTTCCACAATTTCTTAGAAGTCCCTTCAGATGTTTGCACATACATGCTTCTGGATACATTTTTTTCAGTTATGACTATTATTTAAACCACGTATATCAAGTGTATCTATTTAGAACACAGCACATGAATTACTGTGTTTAGAACACTAAAAGTTCAAAAAAGTAAAACACAATGAAATAGTTCTAGTAATTAATACCAATATTACTTTATATGGAGCACAATGATTTTTCCACTAATAAATGTAAACGTTTTAGAGCACCTGCGTGGCACAAATGGTTTAAAGTGCTGAAATGCTAACGGAAATGCTGGGGATTTGAAACCATGCAGAGGTACTTCAGAAAAAGGGTCTGGACTTCAATCTAGTGTTCCAGGATGTGAATGCAGCGAACCGGCATGGAGAGGGGAGCCGGTAGAGGGCCTGAGGGCTCGGCCCCCATACCAGCTACATGGACAACTGCCCCTCCCCCCAGAAGAATTTACTTTACAGGACAGCACTGAAGCTGCAGCTCGGGGAGAGGGACATGTCTGATCAGAGCACACGGGAGCAAATGAATGGGGAGGGAGAGACAGTGGAGCACATCCTGGCCCAACAGTTCTGGAGGACAATATCCCCGCTCCGAACACCCAATGCACAGAGGGGACCATGTGGCTGATCCCACTATGAGACACGACGTCCCTCGCTGACCCATGGCCCTAGGCGGGACAACACTGGAGACTCAGTGTCGGGATTGGCCCAGACTGACCCTGTGACACCAAGGCAAAACACTAAAGGTGTGTGCAGATCAATGGGGGCGCAGAGCAGGGAGCTCTTGAGGGAGTGCAAAGGATAGACTCGGGGGCCAGAGCGTGGCCCCCCATCGGACTTGACGGGATGACACGCCTAGTGGCCAAAAATCAGACCTTGATCTATTTACAGGTTTTTCTTTCTTTTAAAAATATTTTCTGTTTCTTTTATTATTATTACTATTATTATTATTATTATTATTATTAATTTATTCTTTTACTGGTCATTGGTTTTCTTTTTTGTTGTAATTGTTGTGTTCTCTTTTGTCACTTTGTCTTGCTATGCCTTGTTTTTTGGTGCATGTTATTATCTCTGCAGATCTATCTAGATAAGATAGGCTGGATGAACAGTCTGGAGGAGAAAACAATGGGACCGATGGTTCCAGGGGAACATGGGAGAGGGGAAGGCAAGGGTAAGGAGGTGGTGTTGACCATCCCAGGAACAGGAGAGCAACAAGTGATCCAAAATTAGTGGCAAGGAGGCTGTGAGAGGCCTGGTAGGGATTCAGCAAGGGTAATGTATCCAAGAGAAATTACTGAAACCCAAATGAAGGCTGAGCAGATAGTGGGACAAGAGGATAGTAAAAGGAATAAGAGGAAAGTAGGAGACAAAGGCTACTTATAGAGGTCTAAATACAGGCATGTACACATGTAAATATATTTATATAGGATGATGGGGAAATAGATCTATGTGCATATATTTATAGGTTTAGTATTAACGCAACAGATGGACATTGGACCTCCACTCAAGAACTTACTCAATGCAGGAGCACTTTGTTCTATTAAACTGGCATTCCATGATGCACACCTTCCCGAAATGATCGCTGAAGACAAATGTGTGCAGAAGCAAATTTGGTGAAGAAAACTGATGGTGCCCGGCTATCAAGTGATATAGCGTCTGGGGTCTTAAAGGCTTGAAAATAAACAATCGGCCATCTAGCTCAGAAGCAACAAAGCCCACATGGAAGAAGCACAACAGCCTGTGTGACCACGAGGTGTCAAAGGGATCAGGTATCAGGCATCAAAGAACAAAAATCATATCATTGCAAATGAGGATGAGTGCAGAGTGGAGACCCAAACCCCATCTGTAAGCAACCGGACACTCCTTTACTGAAGGGTTGCGGGGGTGGGGGTGGATGAGCCAGTCAGGGTGCAGGGTAGCAATGAGGAAATATACAACTATCCTCTAGTTCTTAAATGCTTCCTCCCCCACTATCATGATCCCAATTCTCCAATTCTACCTTAAAAATCTGGCTAGACCGGAGGATGTACATTGGTACACATAGGAACTGGAAACACAGGGAATCCAGGACAGATGAAGCCCTCAGGACCAGTGGTGAGAGTGGCGATACTGGGAGGATGGAGGGACTGTGGGGTGGAAAGGGGAAACCGATTACAAGATCCACATATAACCTCCTCCCTGACAACAGAAAAGTGGGTGAAGGGAGACGTCAGACAGTGTAAGATATGACAAAATAATAATTTATGAATTATGAAGGGTTCATGAGGGAGGGGGATGGAAGGGAGGGGGGAAATGAGGAGCTGATATTAAGGGCTCAAGGAGAAAGCAAATGTTTTGAGAATGATGATGGCAACACATGTGCAAATGTGCTTGGCACAATGGATGGATATGTGGATTGTGATAAGAATTGTACGAGCCTCCAATAAAATGAGTTGAAAAAAGAAAAGAAAAGAAATAGGGTCTGTAGATGTGCTTCCAGAAGGACATGGCCTTGAAACCTTATGAATTACAGTACAGCTCTGCTCTTCCACAGCCCAAGGGAAAAAAGCCAACATACACACAAAAGCCAACGCTGTACATGTTATATCATATCCATGTCATCGTTACAATTTTATCTTTTGAAGAAAAATGGGCACGCTGGGTGAATTCACTGGCACATGTAGGTCGCTGATAAACAACTGTTATCCTGTTGAGGTCACCTGCTCATAGACTCTGATAGTGCATGCCATCCAAACAAACACAGAAATGAATGCCACCTATCGCTGAGGGGGTAGTGGGGACTGCTTCATAAATAAAATGGGTTGGCAAATACTTTTTAAATGAATGAATGAATGAATAGTCACTACTTGGGAATGAGGTATACACCACAGAGTAAGAGAAGAAACAGAAAGGGAGAAGGCTTAATTTTAGTAAGAAGAGTGAAGCCATAGTAGGGTACCACCCATTACCATTTGCCTACTGCATGTCTGGTCTCCCAGCATCCCCTCCAAAGGATGCCCCTTGTACTCTCAAAGTAGTCTGGTTTATCCTGTAAATCTCATGGTCACTCTAGTTATATGAAGCTTTTAAAAATGTTGTCTTCTCTATCCCCCATTTCTCCTTCTCTTCCTTCTTTAGTAATGGACAAAAATGACAACAAACAAACAATTGGTGTAGGAGCTTCTGCTACCAAGAGTTCCCACATTAATATTGCCTTCCAGCACGTAAGCCAACCGACTGGCCTACATTCACAGTCGATGCCTACTCATGGTGATCCTATGAGGCAGGGTGAAAGTGCCAGTGAGTTTCCAAGACTGTAAATGTTAACAAGAGTAGAAAGCCCTCTATTTCTTCTGTAGAACAGAGGGTGGTTTGGAACTGCTGGCCTTTAGGATTGCAGCCCATCTCAAAACAATGATGACCCAGGAATCCATTGTTCATAAACAGGACATGAACTCGGCCTGAGCACACCACACGTTGAGAGGATGGTGCAGGACCGTGCAGTGTTTTGTTCTGTTATACACAGTCACCATGAGTTGAGCCAACTTGAAGGCAACAAACAACAAATGAATTACAATGATAAAAGAACGCTTCTTTCCCTATGGCCTGCGAAGTCAAAATTATCTCTCCAGTGGTTCTTTGTGGAGCAGGAAAAAATGTTCCCATCCCCTGATTGGAAGGTCAGACGAATATAGTCTTGAAGTTAGATTCAGTTTCAGAATGTGGCTGTATGTAATGATTTATGGGCAGAATTCCTAGGGGATGGGGGAGGCAACTGCCTCAATGCTGTAGACCAAAGGACACAATGCTTTATAATCTACTGAACAAATGACAAGTCAAACTACAGAAAACATAGAATTGCAGAGATAAAAGCACATTCCCTGGGGCCAGGAAATTGTAGAGCATTTATCCAGGAAGTTGAAAATGAGAGAACTTCCCTGGGCCCCCCCTCCCTATATTTATCTTTCTCTTTCTCATATTTCTGTCTTCATTTTTCAAGTCCTGTATCTTTTTGCATTATATGTAGCAAGGATGTATGATGCCAACTTTGCCTCTGCGTATGTATATACGCACACCTACATATGAGCCAGTTTAAATATTAAAAGATTTCCTTTTTCGCTAGTAGTGATGCAGATTCAACACTTTCTACCTTTTAATACAACCTTAATCCTTCAGATCCAAAAATACAGAGAGAATGAGATGACAAATATTTTAATATTATTCTGACTTTCTGAAATTTTTAATAAAGTAGGAAGTTCCATTTTAATTCTCATAGTACTTAATAAAATTATCCTCCACATCACTTTCAGTTTGGAAATCCATGTGTATCAATCAACACTTTCCTGTTTCCAGAAATTGTCTCTATATTTGCAGCGCAGACAATAACGGATAGCTAGACAGTGATTTATAGCTGTGTAAACATGGTTGAGGTCACATCTGACCCTCTCTGACTACGCAAGGCAGGAGAATCCAGCACGGCACTAGCCCATGGCCTATTGCCATAAGGCAGAGGTCACACATGCCTCTACCCGCCAGCTTCCTTGTACCTTAGTCCTACACCCACCATTCCTCCCACCATGCCCTCCTCTCTCTTGGGTGCAATGATTTGGTGTCATGATCACACAGAACTCACAAGACAAAACCCAGAGTTATGGAGGTTTATTAGGAAAGTTAACAGGTTACTCAGGACCCATGTGGTCCCTACACATCTTGTTAAGGATAGTGGTAATCTGGGTTGACTAGAGAAACAAATTCATGGACACTAATATGTATGTGTATAGGAAAGAACTTTATATAAAGAGTAATTTTACGATAAGAAAACATCCCAGCCCAGTCCATATCAAGTCCATAAATCTGATATTAACCCATATGTCTAGTACCTGCCTGCAAATTCCTCCTCAGACTCACACAACATATACAATGATGCCGAGTGCAGGAAAATCATAGGCCAGTGGGTGGAAAGTCTTGTGGATCCAGTGGCAATGGAAGCATCTCAGTGCTGGTGTGGATCTCCACGTGGCACCTCCAGCTCCAGCACTCTGGCTCCATCAGTATAGCTCCATGTGGCTTGTCAACAAAAATAAAAAGCAGAGAGTGGGGGTATGACCTCAAGTGAGCTATCTGTCTCCATAGCACCTCCAAATGCGGTCACCAAGCTGTGATCTGATTGGCAGGTTAAACTCCAGCCCTTCACTTGTTAATAGTCTCAAGTTGACACCAGATTGTGTAACTACCACAGAAGGCTTATTAACAACCTTTGATATACAGATGACACAACCTTACTTTTTGAAGTTGAGGAAGACTTAAAGCATTTGCTAGTGAAGATCAAGGACTGCAGCTTTCCCTATGGATTACAACTCAGTGTAAAGAAAACCAAATCCTCACAACTGGACCAACTGTAAGAAATGGAGAAAAGATGGAAGTTGTCAAGAATTTCATCTCGCTTGCATCCACAACCACAGGTACAGAGGCTATAATTTATAATACATTCATAAGCGGGATTATGGCTAGGAGGGCCATATTAATTGACTACATCTCAATAGGTTTAAAATATTACAATCTATTTATGATGTATAGCCCCCTCCCCCACATTAAATGGTCATTTTTATGTGCTTTTTAAAAATATACTCATAAGTGTTGGCTCTGTGGTGCTTTGATTATTTTCATAGTTGATTCTTAAAAAGTAATAATAACCACTGCAAAGATTTGTGGAGCATTTCTATTTGGCAGATACTGTGCTAACATCTTTCTGTGCAATATTCCTTTAGTTCTCACAACCGCTCTACCAGATTGGTATATTGCATTTAGAGACTTTCTGAACATCCCCCAAATACCCTCATCGTCTGTTGTCCCACAACCCCGTGCCCGCCCAGGAGAAGTCCAAAAGGTGACTGAGTAGATCCCATAGAGCTGTGAGACAGCCATGTGCTGGCCCAAAGTTGGTTGGGTGATCCAAACTATGACCAGGCTGTTCTCCAGTGCTCAAGTATCAAAGCCCAAATGACAGATTAACTCAAAGGCTAAGATTAGCCTTCCGACCTTCCTTCCGGTTAGGGCTGGGGTCCTTTCAAGTCTTGTTTATTTCCTTTACACCCTAATATCCCTGAGTTCAAATTGCCTTGTTTTTATAGGAGGTTGTTCCTCATTACCTGATTGGAGGGACAAATTCCTGAGCAAACATGGACCCTCTCTATTACCTGTAAAGGTTTAAATGTTAGGTTTCTGTGTGTGTGTGTGTGTGTGTGTGTGTGTGTGTGTGTGTGTGTGTGTGTGACTGGAATATGTTTCATAACTACCACTAAATAACTTTTTTGATTTTTTTTCCTCTTGACAAGCTCTTTTCCTGAGCTTGATTGATGGATTCTAATCTTTTAGCAGGTTCCGACTGCAAACTAAGTAGGAATGACTTCCACCATTACAAATGATCCTCCCTTTGGGTTGTAAGCCTTAAGGTCATTCTGGCTCCTTGTAGAATGCCTTAGCATGAAGCTCTGGCATACAGAACATCCCCTTCTCTCACTCTTACTCCAGCCCCATTGAAGGAGAGTGCAAGTAACAAGAGACTTCTCACGACTTGGTTGACAGCTCTGCTTCTGCCAGCCCGCTCATGCACCTGAATATCTATCTGTGTGCTATCACCACATGCAGAGGAACAGAAGGAACATCCTTGGCTTCAGGGAAGCTTCCAGCAACAGTACAATATATCCTCACTGTAATCCATATACCCACAGGCCTGGCTATGTTCCTGGTGAGTTAAAAAGGTGGAGCCTTACTCCCGTCGTTTCTATAAAGCCATCTCAAACCTTTCTGTTCTAGTGTGTGTGTGGCTGGGGTCCTTTTGTTTGTTTGTTTGTTTGTTTGTGTGTTTGTTTCACTTAGTATTTGATTTCCTATTATTCCAACCTACTTCTTGGTCAAACTGCTATAAGAGCTCTCTTTCATAGCCTAGAACCAAAGCTCTCATCTACTCATTAAATTACTCAGCACACAGTCAGTAATACAGAAAGCAAACCACTGCCATGTGTTGAGCACTTGCTATGTGCCCCTCACTGTGCAGGGTGCTTGGCAAGCTGGCCCAGGATGCCCTTCCCCATCCTCCTCTGCCCAAAGACTCCCCGAAGAAGACTTGAGATTCTCTTGTTCTGTTCTGCAGCAGGCAGCTGTCAAAAGCTTGTCAGACATCCCTTTGCTGCAATCATATCTGAAGAGGCCTGTCCTGGTCCAGCACAGATGGGTTCCCAACTTTCAAGTCTCCCTCAAACCTTAACTTGTCTTTCACCTGGTGTCTTCAGGCTCCCTGGGGCCACAGCTCTCTTGCCATTGAATCAATTCTGATTTACAAGACTTCAGGATACCCAAGGTCACTCTGTGGGAGAAAGATAAGGCTTTCTACGCTCATAAAAAATTACACTTTCAGAAACCTACAGGGGCTGTTGGAACTCTGTCCTTCAGGGTCGCTGTGAGCTGGAACTGACTTGGTAGAAGGGACTTTTGGTTTTGGTTTGACATAGGGTTTTTTCTACCTTAGAGGAACGGGTGAGTTTGAACCACCATTCTTGGAGTTAGCAGCTCAATGTTTAACTGACAGTGCCCCTGGGCTTCTTTAAGGCCCACAGTTACCTTATCCAATGATCAGTAGTATACAACCTCATGGCATTTTAGAGCTAAAATAGAACTTAAGCGATCGCTTCTTTGAGACTATCCATTACTCTATCACCTCTAAGTGATAATGCAATTAGTTTGCTCCATTTACTTTGTATTTATACTGTTGCAGCTTTATTAACATACTTCAGAAGTTTTCCTGTGGGCAGTATATCCCCCAATTAGACTACTAAATCCTCAAAGGCAGGGAGTTTAAAAGTATAGATTACCATGATTGGTAATGTTCTCCCCAATAGTTTGCAGATAATGGATGCTCGATAATGTTATTTGATGGCAATCCAAAAAGAAGAAGAAATCATCAGAAAGTGTGTTTACTTTCTGATTATGCAAACGTTCTCTTCCTTCGTTTAGGTGAGCAGTCCCCCTACTGCACAAACCGTGTCTGACTGAATGAGCGGAGTGTCCAAATCAAGTTTGAACTCCTGTTATCATGTAATCATATTACACATGCATCCCTATATTAATTTGGACATTTTAGCTACAGATAGCAGAAGCCCAGTTAAGACTGAATATGAAACAAAAACAAAACATGCACTGTGCGGTAACAAGTTCACGTAAAGGGCTTGTCTTCAGAAAGTCTCCAATACCTTGCAGAAAGGCCTCCCGCCTTTCATTCCTCTTCTTTGCACATTTGCTGGATTCACCTTTAGCTCTCTTTCTCTCTCTCTCCGACTACTTCCATGGGGAAGACGAGGTGGCCATCGGCGCCTTCTTCGTAGATTGTAGATGCCGCTTCTCAAGAGTAGGATGAATCTCTTAATACCAGTCCCAATGTCCTTTCAAAGTACCTTGACCTGATAGACTCAGCCTGAATCTTTGATCTACCCTTAGACTTGATTGCTACTTTCATTCTAAGAATCAAAAAGGTGGTTGAGACGGCTTTCCAGGGAGTAAAAAATAAAAGAAAATGAGAGCTAGACAGAAGAAACCAGATGGTGCCCAGCTATCAGAAAGAATAGCATCTGGGATCGTACAGGCTTGTCTTCAAACAAACAGCCATCTAAGTGAGACAGACATCTGCTAAATCCACATGGAAGAAACACACCTGTGTAATCCAAGGATCGCAAATAATAAAATCCAAATAGGAGGAGAAAATAGTATCAGAGCGGAAGTCTGAACACCAGGTTTTCAGAAGACTGTGGATGACAGTGGAAACCCCAATTCCATTTTCAGAGTCCATGGATGGAGTAAGCCTCCAGTGACCGTAGTCTGATAGCTTGCTATCAAAGAAAGCATTATAAATAGATTATGGTATATGTAGTTAGGTTAAAAGTTAACATCTTACTTTGATCTCCCGTTTGACCAATTTTAAAGTTGCTTAAGTTTTAATATTTTCTGCTTTCTTTTCTATTGAGGGTTTTCTGTTTTGTCATTGTTGCATTCTGTTGTTTTATTTGATTCCTATTTATGATTAGTATAATGTTCTGTGTATGAATTTCAGGATAGGTAAATCTATGGAAACAATAACTGCATTAATGATTACCTAGGGGCATGGGAGGGAAAGCTGGGGGGAAGTGGGGAGCTGGCAACAATGAGCACAAGAAGAAAATGTTCTAAAATTGATTGTGGTGATGACTGCACAACTCTTCTTAATATGATTGGATGATTAAATTGTATGCTATGCTAATTATATGCCAATAAAGCCATTTTAATGGGGATATACTACAATGTTTATGTTCACATACTTAATTACCCTTCGCACTGCCATTCATTCCATTCTGACTTCTGGAACAGCTCAGGATTTTGGAGGCTTTGTACATCTTTATAGCCTCAACTTTCTCTCAGGGAGTGCTTGGTGCACACGTTTGAACCTTTGACTCCTTGTCGTAGGCAAATGCTTATCTGACGGCACCAGCAGGGCTCCTTGTTCAGTAGTCTGAATCCAGACTCAAAGATGAAAGTCACCACTTTTCTCATGCGGTCGGTTGGTAGATTCAGGATCATCACGGCCCCATGTGTTGGAGCAGAACTGCTCCATTGGGTTTCCCTGGCTGTGTTCTCAATGCACGGAGACCTAGTGACCTAGTGGGTTACACATTGGGCTGCTAAGTGCAAGGTCAGCAATGCAAACCTACCAACTGCTTCTTGGGCACAATATGAGGCTGGCCGATCCCATAAAGAACGATTTATAGCCTCGGAAACCCACAAGAGGCCATTCTACTCCATCCTATAGGGCTCTTAAGAGTCAGCATCTACTCAATGGCAGTGAGTTTGGTTTGGTTACTCTTAATGGAAGCAGGTCATCATGCCTTTTCTTCTGCATTACCACTGGGCGGGTTCAAACAGTCAAACTTGAGGTTAGCAGTTAAATGCAAATCATTTGCGCCACATAACAACCTATGTCTTACATGTAGAAGTGCTCTTTTTTTTTATTTGTAAATATCTTTATATATGATGATAGAGAAATAGATCTACGTGCATATATTTATAGGTTTAGTATTACGGAAGCAGATGGACATTGGGCCTCTTACTCAAGTACCCCCTCAACACAAGAACACTTTGTTCTAATAATCTGGCATTCCATGATGCTCACCTTCCCAACATGATCGCTGAAGACAAAGGGGTGCATAAGAAAATGTGGTGAAGAAAGCTGATGGTGTCCAGCTATCAAAAGATATAGCATCAGGGGTTTTGAAGGATTGAATATAAACAAGCAGGCATCTAGCTCAGAAGCAAAAAAGCCCACATGGAAGAGTCACCCCAGCCTATGTAATCATGAGGTG